>NW_027102909.1:600000-920000 GCF_036373705.1 Amia ocellicauda
CTTTATTTGTATGTATTTAAGATCACATTTTATTACATTTTCTTTTTCTGTACTTGATAACATCTTATTGTGATTCAAAATTCTATTATTTATTTTCCGTATGTATGTATGTATGTATGTATGTATGTATGTATGGAAGGAAAGTTAGAAATTCTTTTCTCACACCTGTTTTTCTCTCTTGTATACTTAAGAAAGATTAGGTCAAGCTAGAAGGTCAGGCCAGAAGGTAGTTTGAATTTTGTTTGTTATTCACGATGAGAACCTTGGAGACAATGTCAAACGGTATGATGGCAGCATCACTTACAATTTTGACAGCCGGAAGTCCCGCCCTCCCTACGTACCATAGACCGGAAGGCCCACCTCACCTTCCGGTTACCCCCACCTTTGAACCGGAACTTCTCTCTCCTTCCCATCACCCCCAGGGTTACCCTTTTACCCTCCCTTGTCAGCCATCTTGGATGATATCGGCCATATTGGATGTCAGCCATTTGTAAGGTCATAGGTCATCTGGTAAGATGGGAGCCATTTTGTTACCATTTGTAAGGTCATAGGTCATTTGGTAAGATGGTAGCCATTTTGCTAGGGTGACATCCATCATGGTGAGGGTCCGAGTGTACCTCACCCTGCTTGTGTGGAGGTGTAATGTTTTATAGCATAAACTGTGTTTTTAAGGTTATATTGTCTTATGATACTGTTTTAGTAAATTAAAAAATACAAGTTTTAAATACACACATATATATTGGACTTGGTCATGATAGGGATGGTGTTTCCAAAAGAACTCTGGAGAACTTTTTGAACAGCTGTAAAAGCAGGTACACCAGGACGTGGATCTTTATACAGCATTCTCTTGAGCATGTTGGGGAGGGCATCCACTGTTTTCACAATATCCTCAACCAGCAATGTCACATTAGGATTACTAGTGTCATACAAATCACCAAACTTGTGAGCTATTAGAGTGAGGATGGCATCTTCAAGCAGAGATTCCTCAAACATACGTATACATAAACCCACGGCAGCAGGAGTTTTCTTTCTCTGGAAAAAATATATATAATGTCTTATTGCAAAACAAATTTGTAAAACATCTTATAAGGCTTGTTATTTATAACCTTCTCAATTAATTGTATCACTTACTCATCTACACTTTCCAACAAGTCACTTAACCATCTCGAAGGTAGAGTGCATGTTTCTAAGCTATGCAAAAGAGATTTCACTTCTTTCTCAGTCTGTCTGGTGATGCATAGCCCACATAGGGCACGTGCAACACATAACACAACATTTAGAAAGTGGGTGACACTTATTTTGTTACATATAAGAGCGACACTACTCCAGACACTCCCTTGCTCGTGATCTAAAGTTAGACAGAGATGCTGTGCTTGGCTGGGGTCACCTATCAGACAGGCCTCACACTTATCAACTAATTCACGGCCAATACAATGTTGTAACACTAGCGCAATAATGCCCTTTATGGTGTGTGTCATCACTAGTGTTACATGATCATCATAGTTTTTACAATTATATCTCGGAACTTCCCTGTCTGAATCAAAACTCTTGTGGGTTCTAGCAAGGCAAGAACAGAAGCATGCAATGTTCAATCTTGTTCGGGGTCTTAAAGAGTTGACAGAGGAATCCATATCACTGGTGTCTGGTACTCCACTATTCTAATGAAGAGAAAAGAAAATAACACTTAAAACTGTAATGTGTGTCGGTCAGTAAAGAAGTACACAACTATACACAGTTGTAGGACCTCTATATTTACCTCTCTTTCCATTGATGGTCCAACTCCATCATCAGTGTCTGAGGTTTTATCCTCCCTGCCATGTTCATGGTCCTTGTCATCATCTTCAGATTCATCACCAGTGTTGACACCTTCGTCTTCATCAGACATTGGGAGAGCATCCCTGGGGCTCGGAGGAGGAGCGCTGACACTATTCTTTTGATAAACATACAAAGAAGAAAACATGCATTTAAATTCACTTTGCATTGAAATTTATATATACACACATACGGCCTAACAGCATGTAAACACCGGCATACTATTAAAATTAATAATAATATTCTAAACACTTTTTTAAAGTAAAATAAAGTGTTACCTCTTTTGGGTCCCTGTCTTCCGACCATCTTAATTTTGTGTTAGGTGCCCCCGCATCTTCATCAGCAGCGTGGTCGCTAGGGGGTGTCTTCTTAGCTGGTGTAGCCATAGTGCGCTATGGGGGTTTCCACCAGTTACCGCAGACCTGTTCTGTCCCGAACGGGTGACATGTTTTCTGTGTTTACCAGCATGCTCTTTATACTGTAAATGGTGGCCGGCGGCTCTACAGAGGAGGCGTGGTGTGGGTGGGGTTGGGGGCGTGTGTGGGGACACGTGGGTAAATGGGGGGCAGTGGCTCTACAGAGGAGGAGGAGTGTGGGCGGAGTTGGGTGCGTGTATGGGTGCCACGTGGGTACAGTCATTTGTACCCATTAGGCTCGTGTCCATAACAAATATGTGATAACAATTTATCTCTCCAAATGGTCACCTCACCCAGTGTGTACACGTTGTTTTGAACGTGAGACCATGACCATAGCACGCATAGATACAGATGTCTGTTGGAGATCAACTTTATCGGAGTGAAATAGACACCCCAACATACCGCCCCAACTGAATTCTGTAATAAGAACAACATTTTTGGCGGTTTCCTGGTATGTTATGTGGAATACAATTTTGTGTGATTCTTAGAAAAATTATGAAATACCATTTTGCCCCCCCATAAATAAGCCGCTCCAAGCAGTTAATTTTACACATCCAATATAATATATGAAGGGACACACTCTTCATAATGGCATCTGACTGGGGTCCATTTGATGAGGAAGAGCTAGTAAATGCGTTATCATGTATTGATGGTAAGAATGTTTTTTATAGTAATAGAGTTGGGTTTAAAAGTGTTAGTATATCATGCATAGTTCATGGTTTGTATAATTTAAGGTGAGAGAGAACCGAGATATTACAGCACAGAATAACAGAGCCGAGACTGTCGGGCCGAGCACCCCGCAGGGGACCACGGAGAGTGGAACTCGCAACCCCCAATGCCTACGTCCCGAACAGCGCCTTCCAAACCGCAGGAGACACGTGTTCTGAAGGTGGGCCAAAGCAATGTGTTTAATGGCCAGTTTTATTCAGATTTCATGGTATGCCATAGAACAAGTTGTTACATATTATAAATTAATTACATCTTCTAAAACATTATATTGTGTACATTTATGGGACCAATGTTTGTTTTTTGATTTGACAGTTGTTTAACCCACATAACTAAGCACTCCCCCACCCACCCCAAGTCACAGAGCAAACTTTGAATGGAGGTGTGTAACATTCACCGTTTTTACCAATGTTATTAATAATAATAATAATAATAATAATAATATTATATTTTGTATTTGTTCGAAATGTAGTGAAAAGTCACTGTATAAAGTGTAATTGACATGTTTGTTTTATTATAGCTAAAAATGCGGCACAGCCTGCATTGCCCTGCTTGAGAGGCTTGTCAAGTGGAAAACAGGTGAAGAGATCCGATCGTGCTGATAAAGGGAGGTCCGTTCTACAGCGGGGGAGACAGCCACCAGTCACACAAAGGGGAAACACAGCGCCCAGAAAAGCCCTGAGTAAGACAAACCGGGTGGCACACGACACCACCGATGTGGGGGTGCAATGTGTGAAAGTGAACCGACCGAGCTCCGCTACTGTAAAAAGAGGTAAACGGGGTAAAAGCACGGTTAAAGCCACCACTAGTGGGGATACTGAGATGAAATGTGATCAATCACCCTGTGTTGACATACAGACCCCTGGTGATTGTAGGGCCCTGGTGTTTAGCAAGATATGCAGTCAGCTTGTGGAGGCGTTAAACACCGCTCAGTGCATAATACATGTTTTGACAAATTTGTTAAAACAAATAGGGAATTGCCCCGTTTCTGATGAGAGTTTGATGAATCTGTAATTCACACTGTGAATCAATCAGTCTCTGCAAGATCGAGAAGGGTTGTTACAAAAAACAACCAATTCTGAAAACAACAATTGACAAACAATGAAAAAGGAGAAGCACAAAATCTGTCAGTCTGCTTGTGTAATTAGGGGGGTAATGCGAAATAAAATTAATGCTGCGAAAAGAATGCTGCGTAGGCTTAAATTTAGAACAAATGTGTCACAATTAGCACGGTCACAGACACTGTTGCACACTCTCCAGACGGGAGGCCATCCGGTAAACTTGGAAATTCAGGAATATATAGATCAGGATGTATCTAAGGAACTAGCATCGGTAGCTAATAACAATGATAATCAGATCGGGGGTGGTGATGCTGCAATGTTAGAGATGAATAATGAAAATGATGAACAAATGGCTGAGGGTGGCGTTGGCGGGGACCCTCCTCGGGGGTTTTTGGAGATTATTCGTCGCTATGACCGAGAAATTAATAGGTTTCGGGGTATGGAGTTTTATGAAGAATTCAGGTTTGTGAACCTGGATCTGGTACAATCTTATATGAATGCTGTCCGTATTGTGCATGGAGCTGTGCAAGGATTGCTAAATGAAATATCACACAATGTGGGTCCTAATGATTTTGTACAGCTGAGACCGAGCTCGGGGTCATTACATAATCCTTTCTAATCGAGGAGTCGAAATGTGGGGGAGCTGGACGCTGCAGATTTCTTAGAGAGCATAGCTAATTTACTACAAAGTCACAACAAAATTCTATCACATTTGAGTTTGCGAATAACGGTCACTGTGATTAGAAATATGCAAGGTGGTGGTGGTGCGCGGAGGCGCTTAAAAGGTATTTTATTTTGTAAAATAATAGACATAAACCAAGGTAACAATTTATGTTTTGCTGCCAGTGTGTACCGCCTGTGGAAGGGTAAAGAATGCACAGATTCCGAAATGTTAGATGGTGCCAAACGAATGCATAGCCAGCTAGGGTTTTCAATTCAGAAAAAAAAAATGTTTTTCAGATATTCAGGCATTTGAAAGACTATTGGGGGTCATTATCAAAGTATTGTACCATGAAAACGGATGGGAATATTTTACTACGGGGCCTACACCTATAAATTCTAAGTATCCGTTGCTCTTATCCTGTATCAAGTGTTGCTCATTGCTTCGCTGTCCTCGTCCTGTACCCTCAGTGTTTTCAGAGCCCGTTCTTGATCTTGTAGAAATATATTGCAGAAGAGCAGAACTACAATCACACTTTTTCAATGCTATTGCTTTTTTCTACCTCCCTGGTGAGGTACCAATGCGGGAAGTTTGAGAGAGTATTTCTAAAATGTGTATGATCCAATACACACAGTTATTTAAAAAGCTGACGTCTTGTACATGCTCACCAGAACCAAGCCTAATTAAATAACACATTTAATATTAAATAAGTACATGTGCAGTAGCCACTTGGACAATTACAGATCCCCAGGTCAAAACACAACAGAAAGACATGGAAGATCGTATTTTCAAATCACACCTGTGGCCCCCCTAACTGTAATTTGGTATTAGTGGGTCAAAGGATTTATTTAGTTCAAGTCATAATAAGATTATATTTTGAAAGGAAACATTACAGGATGTAATATTTAAAATGACTGTGAGTACCTTTCATTAACATTGTTTTAAAGGCTGGGACCAATATGGTGGAATATCTCCAACACACGGACATTGAGAGACTCGACCCCTTTGTGCTGCTGCTCAGAGACCAACTCTCAGTTGTCTCTGAGTAGGCTATGGATCAACTTCCTTTCCTAATATGAAGGAGACAATGGATACAAAACCTATAGGCAACTATGAAAAACAGGTGATTATTGTTATTCTTCTCATTATAAACTACTTAATACATCTCTCGCATAAAGTACAACAGGATAGTGGTGATGTCATTCAGGATTGGATTGCCATTGGTCAAAAGCCCTCTGAGAGAAATTGTGTGGCGACACTCCACACTCTTAGAAGATATTGTTCTGCACAGAACCATAAAGGGTTCCTCGAGTAATCGCTCTGATGGATCCCTTTATGGTTCTATGTAGAACCCCTTCAAAGGGGTTACATGAAGAACCCCCAAACATAGCGTTCTATACAGAACCATTCGTTTTAAAATGTTATATATAGAACCCATTCAAAAGGGGGACACGTGCTATACCTGAATTTGTTTTCCAAATACAATCTTTAAAAAATGTATGAGTTCATATATACAAACACACATACACAACGTAGAAATCGCACTACTAGTGAAGTAACTTCATTTACATTATATGCCACAACTCCTCAATTTGGAACGCAAAAACAAGACATCTGATGTAAAAGTGTAAACTAATTACGAACAGCACTTTTGATTTTTATCTTCAATTCAGGGGCTACTTATTCGAACAGTAAACTGTATTCTCTCTTCAGAGTGACTGGAATGTTTTTGCCTACATTCAACTTAAATATGAAAGTTTCCAAAAACGGCATAGTTTTCTTTAAGGCTATTCAATGCCAAACACAAAATTCTCTCTGCTTTCAGTGCTTGTCCTTCAGCACAATTACACAGGTTCATGATGTTCTCATTTCAATACATTGTTTTCTTATTTAAACTATTTGACTTTGAGCTTACATTGAGAATAAAATCACGTTTGCAAGTAAAACCTGGCCAAGAAAGGAAGCAGCACTACAATAAAACAATACACAGAATACAAAGCAGTTCCTTCAAAAGTGAAAGTGATAAAGAGTGATGTCTGTCAGTAAATTACGTTGAGATCTATTGCATAATCTACAACACCTTATACATCAAACCCAATTTACTAATATTATTGTTATGCATTAATTTGTCACATCTGCCTTTGTTGGTTAGGATAACAGTACAGGATCATCAATATGTACTGAAACGAAACCTGTCCTAGTAAGGTCGTGTCCTAACTGGATTTGACAGAGGAGCGTGTAGCTGCCACCACCTTTGGTTTACCGGACGGTCCGGTCGAATAACCCTGGAAGCTAAAATTAGTGATGTAAAGGGAGAGTGAAAAGCCAAGAGGAAGTATATAACCAAGTCTTTTTAATAACCAATTTAATACGCTGGGTACACAATGTGCAATTTAGGCAAATAGAATAACAATCACAGTATCACTAAACAATCCATAAAAAGTCAATATCCATTAAACAGTTAAGTTAATTTCTCCCTCAAATACATACGACCAATTATTATAATAAAACCGCAATTGACCTTCATTAAAGAAATACTAAAAAAAAACATACAATAAACACCAATGTAAGTGAAAAGAAACCACAATATAAACATCAGATAAACCATACAATAAACACACCAATATAAGTTACCACAATTACAACAGCAATTTCAACTAAAAAAGGACACAATACAAACTCTTCAATGTAAAGCCAAAATTCACAACAAGCCAAAAAAAAAAAAAAGACAGAATAAAAGTATGAATGTTGTGTTGATGTGCTGCGTATGATGACATTGTCCCGGTGCTCCCGTTTGGTGCAGCACACACACCTCAACACAACATTCAGTCAGTGTGAGTGGTGCGGCCGAGCAGTGTGGCGAAAAAAAAATACGATCTTCCAACAGCAATTTCAACTAAAAAAAGAACACAATACAAACTCTTCAATGTAAAGCCAAAATTCACAACAAGCCAAAAAAAAACAAAAAAAAACGGGTTAATTGCTGTTTTAGATCAATTGATTGGAATATAGCTAATAGGATCAGCAAAATCCAATCAATCAATCACTCACTTGGCCCTGTTACACAGACTGATTAATAGCAGTATGTTTAAGTCTAACCATAAATTCATAAATTAAAGCAAAGACATTGTTACTATTGGCAAGGACTTGTATAAAACCAAGTTTAAACAATGAAAACATGTAATCAAATACACATAATCCCACAAACAAACACATATAGATTTAAAATAGAGTCAGAGAGCTCCCGTCAACTGAACAGCTCCCCAGTGGCTCCAGAGGTTCAGCTCCAGGCTGGATCTAAACATTTAACTGTATATAGAGTGCATATAGAGTGCATAAGGCATCACAAATTATAAATAAATTATATATTCTATTATGAGAATAATGTTAAAGTAATACACAATATACACTAAATAATAAAAATAAAGTAATAATAAAGTAAATAAATAGTAATGGTGTCGTCTAAGACCCAGAAGGACAAGGATTTGTTTGTTAAAAATCATATTATGGACAAATTCTATAAAGTCAAATTAAAGGGAAATGAAAGGCTGACATCCACAGGAGCAGCACTCTGGTGCAGCCCTGACAGCCTGATGTAAAATCCAGGCAGGAGAATGTAAACAGAATAGTGATATATTATAGTCTTATTTTCAGAAAATGTTTGGGGCCAGCATAAAATACCTGAAATAAATTAGACCTTGGATTTAAGATGAGTGAAGTAGTCAAAGGGTACGAATTTGAAGGATACTATAGAAATATAAAATGACAAGCATTGAAGAAGTGAGCTAAATTAACATTGAACCATTTAAAGGAGAAAATAAAAATAAAATACTATTTTACAACCCAGAAATACAAAATAAAATGTTGAAAATTGAATTTGAGCTAATTTCTGAAATGGGAATCTGAGGAAACAGTAAAATATGGTGAAGATATGAATACATAGATGTAGAACCGTCTCGGAAATCAGTGGAGAAATCGTGGAGATAAAGCAAATAGAACTTTAATCAAGCCGCTCGGAAGCCCCACGTCAGGAATAATTCCTTCAGTGAGACTTAATGTTTACCAACATGAGTGCAGCTTTATAGGAAAATGACGTAACATCTTATGGCCGTTCATCCAATCAGAAGATACAGGTCCGGGTCCGTTTTATGATCTGTCCTCCCGTGAAGAGGTGATGGATCCAAAGCAGATGTCCGTCTTTGATGTGCACTAGGAAGATGCGATCCAACGGTCGTCATTTACCTAGTGTCAATCGCTCGTTAACAGAAACAATTCCTGCCTATCTGGAGAAACGATTAAGTCATAAACAAATTCTCAGCAGACATCTGTAGGCTATTTCGGCACTGGGTGATCTTTCATTTCTGACAGGAGTTTCTAACAAATCAACCTTGTTGACCCTTTACTTGTGCTGCTAAATCTAATCTGCTCAGTCTGTATACAAACTACTTCTAATGCTAGTATTAATATAAAACATTATATAATTATCACAAAACACTTTCTTCAACTTCCTATACAGAGTCTTCAATAGATAACCAGATACTCCAGGAAATTAAAGGGTCGTTTGGTAGCTGTGAGTTCCACAATGAAGAGTTTTTGAAATTCCCAGATATAAGATCCCTAAATACAATGTGTAGGTAAGAAATTAACTATTGATCAGTTCAACCTAGTTTCGGGAACAGTTCTTCTGAACATGTACCGGTGTAGATTGGACTTCAATAGGAGGAAGTTGACACAATAAGGACATATGAGCCGCGCAGGTGGACAGTCTTAGTGCCCACGCAAACTCTTCATTGGGGAAATCATTGACTGGACACATTTTTTGAAACTTTGTTTTCCTGAGGTACCTGGGAATCATTATTGAAATCAATTAAAAGGCTTATTTTCTAAAAGATATTTTGTTAAGTAAATATTTTAGTTAAAATAATGGAGTGAAATGTGTGTATAAATAGTAATAATACATGTCAATAAATATAACTTGAATTTTCTTGTAAGAAATTAGGAAAAGGAGAAAGAACAGCTTTTAGGATACAGAGCAATTTAGTGGGTCTGAGCGATGTTGAGGAAGGTTTGAGGAAGTTGACGAGGGGTTTAAGAGTTGATGAGGCTTGGGAAGCTGGAAAAAGGGAGTTTGATATGTGTGAAAGACATGTGCTGCCACTTTCAGCATGAGAGTTGTGAAGGTGGTTGAATGGAATATGAGGGAAAATAAGGAAGTTACTGAAGGTATAACTTAATGTAAAATAAATAAATCATTGAATGAGATATAGTTTAAAGTCTAAAGGCATGATATTGTATGGAAATAGTCCTTTCACTAACAGAAATACCCTATCAATTAGGAAGGGATTCACCCCCCAGGAAGGAGGGGGGGTCAGTGAAAGTGTCTGTGAGCTCAGCTGGGAAATTGAGAATAGTTACATTACTAATGCTAATAATATTGATGTTGATAGTCTTTGGCAAGATGGGCAAGATGGGCACTGCCTGTGGTATCTGTTCCAACACAGCTCTCGATTGCTTAATTGAACCTTAATCAGAGCATTTTCATTATTTTTAACTGTAGAGGGTTTAAGTTAAGCATAGAATTGTATGAATAACATATTAAAGAACCAACTATTTTTTACACAATTTGAAAAGTACAATCTAAGCCGGTTGTTCATTCAATGGAGTCATTGAGTGTCCGGTTGAACAGAAAGCAGCAGGTCGGGGCCTAACCGATGAGCCGCTGCCCTCTGCTCAAACCTGCAGCTCGCCAGGCAGGCGAGTAGATCCAACACAATTCATATTAAAGATGCGACTCGGGTCCGAGACCGGCAGCAGCCAATGAGAGTCGAGCACATCCACGAAAACAAGTTACATTATTTTGAGTTTTTGATTTTGACTTTCATAAGTATTGATTCAAATACCTCAAATAACAATAGTTGTTTTGGGGCATCATGATGCAAAAGACCTAAATTCCGTGAAATCCTGCCTGTCGTTAAATGTGAGCAGCCCACCATTTTAAATATCGTCTGGGATTTAAAGAATCGCGTTAGCGTGGGTCTAGCTTTAATTTCAACACTTGTCAAGACACTTTTGGACTTTTGCACTTTTTTTACACAACATGAAATGAAAGCTTTTACTTTGCAGAACAATCTGAAGCAGAGTGACCATGATTTCACTTTGCTGTAAAATCATGGTTGCTCTGCGTCAGATTGTTGTGCAGAGTAAAAGTGTGGAAGTGGAAACAGTGTAGCTCATTGCCAGAGCCAGGGATCGGACCTGGGGCTTCATACCTTCAGTCTGACGCGCTCCCGACTGAGCTACTCGGGCAACTCCGGAAAGACCCGGAAGAGCGCTATTAACTGTGCGCTGTTTCTGCTGTCACTCATCTCCTGCAACAGGCCCGTAGCCAGCCTAGTGGAAGGGGGGTTCTTTTTTTCAAAAAGTGGACCTTTTTGCAGTTTTTCCCCTCATTTTGTATTCAATTATGAGGTTTAAATACTTCATTTTGGTTACTTTTTATGCACTAATTTGTGCTGGATTAGCTTGTCTGCTGGTATCTTAACGAGGACGCTTTTTGATGCACCGAAAATATTTACTACAATGTTGTCAAATTGCTTACCAAGATCATGTACCACCTTTTTCAGTCCAAACACACGCATGCACGCACGCAGACACACAGACACATGCGCACACACACACACACACGTGAATGGAGCGCCGACACATCACACATATTCAGGGTAAAAATCTTCTGAATCGGTCACTGTAGCTAGCTAGTCCCACTGGATGGATAATGGTCAGAATTTACTGTGTTCTTCCTTGACCCATGCTACACCCCTCCACTGAGTTTCGTGAAAATCGGTCTTGTAGTTTTTGTGTAATCTGACAGACACAGACACACACGAGTAAAAACATTAGCTACCTTCTGCGTGGAGTTGACGACTGTTTGCTAGCACGTAGTTAGCGTTATCTATCTCAACTGTTAGATTAGGTAGTAAATATAACAACCTTACCCTGTTTGGCAGTGTTTTTGAACATATGTTCAATATTCTGCGACAATGACGCTGCTGCCTGCTTTCTCTCCCGTCTCTCCTGCTCTTTTCACCCCATACTCACTATCCAGCTTGATGTCGTTTGCATAACGTCAGTTGCTGCGCACAGGGCCAATTTGGTGCCCTAGGCAAGATTTTAAGTGGTGCCCCCTGCATCGCAGGGTCATTGTGTTCATACACTCACAGACTGCATAGCTTTATGTCTTTGAGATCTTCTTTATTTTAGAAACAAAACCCCCACACAAACAGTATAAAAACAGTATTAAAGAAACAAGTGACATAAAATGAATTATAAATACAGTATTAAAAAAGTATTGCACGAAAAAACGATATTACAGACACCTTAGTGCAATATGCATAATGTAGCAATGTCCTACAGCAGGGGTAGTCAATTATGTTGTGTCAGGGTCCACATTTCTTGGTCAAGGTATAATCAAGGTCCAGACATGGACTAAATCTGTGAATTAGTCATTTACCCCGTTGCTTATATTTAGTACATTCATTTCACAAAGTACAAAAATCAACTGGTTAAATAAATGTATATATTTGTATTAAAACCACTTACATTTTAATTTGTTAAAGATTATTGTAGTCATATAGATAAACATAATAGAAACTTTCAAGCATTTTGTGTCTTATTAGATTAAAGTCTGTACCATTTCCCTTTGTCCCACTGTGCACTGCACAAAATTAGTGTTGAAAAATGAGGGCGAAGACGATTGAGTAATTCAGGGTGCGGGTTCTGGGGAAGATGTTAACAACTGGAGACAAGTCAAAAAACAGCTCAAAATCTCCATGAAATCAGGCAGATTTGGACTCAAACATATCTTTGCTTCACAACCACACATCAGCAGCGGAAAATCCCATATCAAGCAACATTATATATGCAAACTGGACGCGGTGCCGGTGGGTGTGATGGAAACGTGTCGCTGCTGAAACGCGTCTGCACTGAAATCCGCTGCGTCCGCCGCTGCCGGACGAGTTTCTAGGTGAACACAAGCTATGGCACCGTGACCCCCGGTCGTGTGCGCACTTTTATATTTTAGAGGCGAGGTTGACAATGTCCAATTTTAGCTGCTTATGTATAGAAATCAGCAAAACCCAATAGCTGTGTTTGTGTTGTTTTTGACAGTACAAAGTGCCGCTGTTGCCCAGTGCAGAGAGAGCAGGGAATCTGCGCGCAGTCAACTCACTGACTGACTCCCTAACAGCAGCTCTATACAGGACATCCCATATTAACACTCACATCCTATTGGCTAATAACCAGGAATTGCTGTGACTTGGTTCCACACAATAACAAGCACTGAGTGCAACAAACCTCCGTACAAATGTTCACTCTTTCGGGCGCCCCTAGCATTTGCCTATTCCGATAGGGCCGGCCTTGGCTTCGCATGTAATACTCCTGTAAAGGATCATTTTAATGAAGACAAAAAAACGGACTTTGGCTACAGGCATGTGCAATGCCGTGTTTATGTGAGAGCTGTGACGCGCTGTAGCAGCAACTACATGTTTTCTACATCTCATCTCTAATGTGAGACAATAAATACATGCATGTGCAAATAGTGCTACATGTTCAATGAATCGCCAACATTGGAATCGGCAGGGACATGTATCTATGTATTTAATAATGGTTTAGTTATTTATTCCTGTAGTGTAAAATAAAAACCGCAAGAGTAGAAAAAGCATTTTTGCACGACCACGGTGTATTTCTGCGCTCGATCATTGTAGCAGTGAGTGACGTCATACAAGCCCGCTGTGTCAATCACAGCCAGTGGGCGGTGTCCAGTGCGCTTATTGGCCGACATTATACTTCAGCGTTTAGTGTCACCGTCTCACAAACACTGAAACCCCAGAGGAGATGAGATGTAGTAAACATGTAGTTGCTGCTACAGCGCGTCACAGCTCTCACATAAACACGGCATTGCAGGAGATGAGTGACGGCAGAAACAGCGCACAGTTAATAGCGCCCTTCCGCGCCGATGTTCCGTTGCCGGAGTAGCTCAGCTGGAGAGCAGCAGGGTGACGATCCGGAGGATCCGGCTTCGAGGTCTGGCCCGGCAATGTGTGACTTGACATCCAGCCAATGTTTTTTTATTTGCAGGACGATGTCAAGCAGCGACCATGATTGCACTGCGCTGTATAAGTCATGCTCGCACTGTCCCGGGCCTTTGCTTTTGTATGCAGGATAATCCATGCCAGAATTAAAAATGAATACACAGAGAAAATCATCAATGAATCAATACATGTTGAAATAAATAAATGAATACATCAATAAATAAATAGACATAGGTCAATATGCAGCGGCTCGTTTGGAAAACCGAGCTCAACATCCTTCCCCAACAAATAGGCCACGACTTGCCGCAGCCCTGTAGACGGGGCGTCCATTTTCCACATGAATTTACTAGCTAAGAGTTGTATTGTTGTGCAGAAGCTATTTTTGACTTTGTTCTGAATCGCACTGTCTGTTACACGTGGCTCGAAGCCCAATGTTTGCGCTACAATGTTAACGTTCATATTTCACACTTTCTATGTTTGTCTTTTTTTTAGCCCAAGTGTCCAGGCTTTTCGCGCATGTAGACGATGTGCAAAAAGAAGCGCACTTTCCCGCTCCAGCGCCGCGCTGTTATGTCATGCTGTAAATATAGTAGTACTGTGATGAGCCAGTCGGCTCTGTCACTGATTGAATTGGCTCTTATTAACCCTAATTGGACTGAGCATTGCGACCAATCACGGGATGTCATACCGGGAGCAGATGGGGATATAAGCAGTGCTCAGAAGACACAAGAGAGACTCTTTCTACGGCTAGCATTGCTTGTGTTGGTTTGTGTGCAGATAATAGGGGGCTGCTTGTTTTTACATGTGCAGTGTGCAGTGTGCAGTGTGCAGTGTGCAGTGTGCAGTGTGCAGTGTGCAGTGTGCAGTGTGCAGTGTGCAGTGTGCGCCAAATGCTGGGGAGGTGTTCAGTTGACGGGAGCTCTCTGACTCTATTTTAAATCTATATGTGTTTGTTTGTGGGATTATGTGTATTTGATTACATGTTTTCATTGGGCAAGGACTTGTATAAAACCAAGTTTAAACATAGTAACAGTTTCTTTGCTCTAATTTATGAATTTATGGTTAGACTTAAACATACTGCTATTAATCAGTCTGTGTAACAGGGCCAAGTGAGTGATTGATTGATTGGATTGTGCTGATCCTATTAGCTATATTCCAATCAATTGATCTAAAACAACAATTAACCCGTTTTTTTTTTTTTTTTGGCTTTACATTGAAGAGTTTGTATTTTGCTTTTATAGTTGAAATTGCTGTTGTAATTGTGGTAACTTATATTGGTGTGTTTATTGTATGGTTTATCTGATGTTTATATTGTGGTTTCTTTTCACTTACATTGGTGTTTATTGTATGGTTTATTTTAGTATTTCTTTAATGAAGGTCAATTGCGTTTTTATTATATTAATTGGTCGTATGTATTTGAGGGAGAAATTATCTTAACTGTTTAATGGATATTTACTTTTTATGGATTGTTTAGTGATACTGTGATTGTTATTCTATTTGCCTAAATTGCACATTGTGTACCCAGCGTATTAAATTGGTTATTAAAAAGACTTGGTTATATACTTCCTCTTGGCTTTTCACTCTCCCTTTACATCACTAATTTTAGCTTCCAGGGTTATTCGACCAGACCGTCTGGTAAACCAAAGGTGGTGGCAGCTACACGCTCCTCTGTCAAATCCAGTTAGGACACGACCTTACTAGGACAGGTTTCGTTACAGTACATTTTGATGATCCTGTACTGTTATCCTTACCAGCAAAGGCAGATGTGACAAATGAATGCATAACAATAATATTAGTAAATTGGGTTTGATGTATAAGGTGTTGTAGATTATGCAATAGAGGGCGGTGACGTGCACTAGGAGACTATACTATTTTGTGCATATGGCTCTCCTAATATTTTCGGTCAGCTTATTACCCAAAATATCAAATACTCTTCAGGATTGCATTCCACAAATAAAGCCAATCCGTTTTTAGTGTTTCTCTGAACACATCCAAGCTTACCTAGGCGCTACATATTCTTTTCAATTACCCGTAATTCTGATCTGTATTTTGGCTTGTTAATAGAAGTTATTGAAGTTGGACTCCTAATTCAAAATAACCAATATGTATCTCAACGTAATTTACTGACAGACATCACTCTTTATCACTTTCACTTTTGAAGGAACTGCTTTGTATTCTGTGTATTGTTTTATTGTAGTGCTGCTTCCTTTCTTGGCCAGGTTTTACTTGCAAAAGTGATTTTATTCTCAATGTAAGCTCAAAGTAAAATAGTTTAAATAAGAAAACAATGTATTGAAATGAGAACATCATGAACCTGTGTAATTGTGCTGAAGGACAAGCACTGAAAGCAGAGAGAATTTTGTGTTTGGCATTGAATAGCCTTAAAGAAAACTATGCCGTTTTTGGAAACTTTCATATTTAAGTTGAATGTAGGCAAAAACATTCCAGTCACTCTGAAGAGAGAATACAGTTTACTGTGCGAATAAGTAGCCCCTGAATTGAAGATAAAAATCAAAAGTGCTGTTCGTAATTAGTTTACACTTTTACATCAGATGTCTTGTTTTTGCTTTCCAAATTGAGGAGTTGTGGCATATAATGTAAATGAAGTTACTTCACTAGTAGTGTGATTTCTACGTTGTGTATGTGTGTTTGTATATATGAACTCATACATTTTTTAAAGATTGTATTTGGAAAACAAATTCAGGTATAGCACGTGTCCCCCTTTTGAATGGGTTCTATATATAACATTTTAAAACGAATGGTTCTGTATAGAACGCTATGTTGGGGGTTCTTCATGTAACCCCTTTGAAGGGGTTCTACATAGAACCATAAAGGGATCCACCAGAGCGATTACTCGAGGAACCCTTTATGGTTCTGTGCAGAACAATTTCTTCTAAGAGTGTGGAGTGTCGCCACACAATTTCTCTCAGAGGGCTTTTGACCAATGGCAATCCAATCCTGAATGACGTCACCACTATCCTGTTGTACTTTATGCGAGAGATGTATTAAGTAGTTTATAATGAGAAGAATAACAATAATCGCCTGTTTTTCATAGGTTTTGTATCCATGGTCTCCTTCATATTAGGAAAGGAAGTTGATCCATAGCCTACTCAGAGACAACTGAGAGTTGGTCTCTGAGCAGCAGCACAAAGGGGTCGAGTCTCTCAATGTCCGTGTGTTGGAGATATTCCACCATATTGGTCCCAGCCTTTAAAACAATGTTAAAGAAGATGTTAAAGATCTTGTAGAAATATATTGCAGAAGAGCAGAACTACAATCACACTTTTTCAATGCTATTGCTGTTTTCTACCTCCCTGGTGAGGTACCAATGCGGGAAGTTTGAGAGAGTATTTCTAAAATGTGTATGATCCAATACACACAGTTATTTAAAAAGCTGACGTCTTGTACATGCTCACCAGAACCAAGCCTAATTAAATAATACATTTAATATTAAATAAGTACATGTGCAGTAGCCACTTGGACAATTACAGATCCCCAGGTCAAAACACAACAGAAAGACATGGAAGATCGTATTTTCAAATCACACCTGTGGCCCCCCTAACTGTAATTTGGTATTAGTGGGTCAAAGGATTTATTTGGTTCAAGTGATAATAAGATCATATTTTGAAATGAAACACTACAGGATGTCATATTTAAAATGACTGTGAGTACCTTTCTTTAGTGACGGTTCTGAGGGGGGCAGGGATTAGTTGAGTGTGCTAATTGGAGCTCTGAAGTGTGCAGAGAAAATACAAATGTTTTCTTTTAATATGAAAACAAAGAACTTTTTTTTAACACCGACCTGGGATTGTGTTTCTTTCCAAGTTTCCTTATTGTTTCTGAGAAGAGACTGTTCACTTGCAAAGTGAACTGGACCCGTGTGACTCGCAGGTAAGGAGAGCCCGTGTTGAACTAAGATGGCTACAGTGAGTTTTCCTGGACAAAGCTCGGGCAAAGGATAGCGCAGAGTGCACCTGCACCTGAGATTGTGTTGAGAAGCTTTGTGATAAGAGCAGGTTAAGAGGGAAAAGAAACACAAGTCAGCAGCAATAGTATTTTCTTTCTTTGAAGCACACATTTTGTTTTAACTGAAACGGGACTACAACTTTTGAAAGGGAAATAGTTGCTAGTGCACTGTATTTGTATTGAGTTTATTAGAAGAAAAAAAGCTTATATTTTGGACAGAACGAACTCGTTTGGCATGCAACTAGCAGCAAACGATGAGAAGCAAACAAAACAGCAAGTTAGCAAGTTACAGGCTGTCCTAGGTCCGGGGGTGCTTATGGTTGTTTATGGGTTCCCTTACCTTAGCCAGTGTCATGTACGGGTGTCCGTACCTTACTAGAGTGTTTGTTTTTATTATAATATATATATATATATAATATATAATAATGTAATATTTCAGATAAATCGTCACAATGAGTGACACCAGCATTATTGGTTTTTTGAGAAATAAAAAAACAGAATGTAGAGAAGAAAATGTTGGAAGGAAGTTGGGAGAAAGACTGGTCTTCGAAGGAGCACCGGGACTGGTGGAAGCAACAACAACCAGATAAGACAGAGAAAGGAATTGTGATATTGTGTCAGGTTGGTGAGAATCAAGAAAAGAAAATAACAGAAATGGAAGATCATCATAAACAGTAATGTGAATTGAGAGCAGAAGTTGTGAAAAATACGATAGAATTAATAGAACTACAAGGCAAATTAGAAGGGCAAGAAAAGTGGTCAGAAAAGGTGAAGGTGTAGGTGCGCGATGTGCTGCCGTGTTAGGAGCGCGTCGCGACACAGATCACTCCGAGGACGACAGGCCCGATTGGGATGATTTAGATCGCAAAGCATGGGAATATGAAAAAGGAGGTTTTGCTAGCGCTCCTCCCCCATATAATCCGGAATATAAATCAATCACTGATTTTGGTTATAATAATACATTGTATCCAGATCTGACCGCTCTGAAAACGGTCCCAGCTGCACCCATGCAAGTCAAAACTAGACAGAGTAAAGAGGAAGGTCAATCAATAGTCTATACGACTAAAACCCATGTCCCCTTCTCCCCAGGAGAAAAAGAAATGATATGGGCGTCCCTCCCAAAATTAAAACCAAACCAGGGTAACACAACTTTTTGGGATATTCTAGATGAAAAGATGGTTATTCACCTCCTTCACCCGCACGATGTACACATCATCGTGAAGGCTAAATGTCCGCCCAACATTTGGATACAGTTACTACGAGAATATCAGACCGGGGAGTGGGCTAATGTAGCCTCTACAGATGAGGAGGAAATAACAGAACTTTTTCACAATGGATCAAGAAAACTGAGATAGTGAAATAATGAAATAATCGAGTGGGATTATTTGACATTTTATTCTAAATAATCATAAGCTTAAATAATAAGTTATAAGGGCTGTTTGAGACACTGCAGGGTCAATAAAACATGCCACAGATCGGATATCTGAATTATCTTTAGATATCAATGTGTATGTGCTTTGTGTGTTTATGAATATGTATAGTTTGAAGGTGATATAAGGTAAATGTCTATGTTTTGGCAATCATTTTAGAATTATATTTAAAAATGTAACAACAGATTTATCATATTCATGAGGATCTTTGGCTCTATACAGAGTGCCTCAAGCATCAGAAATCAGAAAGAAAGACTATTATAAGAAAAGTAATCCAAAATATACATTGAATAAACAGATGGATAATAATAGTAATACATGAATAGTCATGGTGTCTCCACAAGAAGAACCAGAATTTGTTTGTTAAACATCATGTTATGGACAAGCTCTGTCAAAAGTCAAATTCAAGGAAACGAAAGGCTAGAAGAGAGCCTGGTGCAGCCCTGACAGCCTGTGAAAGCAGGAGAATGTAAACAGTCTGGTGACATGTTACAGTCTTTCAGAAAATGTTTGGTTATTGGTGCCTAGCATATAATACCTGAAATGAAAGTCAAAGTAGACCATGGTTTTAAGATGAGTGATGTAGGAAAAGGGTAAGATACCGCAGAAGTATAAGATTACAACTATAGAATAAGTAAGCTCAAGTAATATAAAATGCTTTACAGGAGAAAAGTAAGAATGGAAAGGAAGAGTAAAAGAGAAGGTGTCCTAGGATTATGGGAATCATTATTGAGATCAATGGCCTATTGGCTAATATTTTGTTAGGTACATATATGACTTCAATAAACGAATAATGGAGTGACATCTGTATAAATATAAATAAAACATATTGATAAAAAAACCTGAATACATTTCTTGTAAGAAATTAAGAATAGGAGAAAGAATAGCTGTTAGAATGCAGAGCAATGTTGACCAAAGTTGAAGAGGGTTTGAGTAAGTTGACGAGGGTCTGAGTAAGTTGATAAGGCTTGGGAAGCAGGAAAAGGCGAGTTTGATGTGTGTGAGACAAATGTGCTGCCACTTTTAGCACAGAGAGCTTCTGATGGTGATTGAATGAAACGTGGGAAAATACGGACGTTACTGAAGATATAACTTGATGTAGAATAAATGAATAAATAATTGAATGAGATATGAGTTAGTTTAAAGTCTAATGTCATGAAACTTTGACTGTATGGAAATAGTTATTTCACAAACAGTAATACCCTATCAATTAGGAAGGAAGTCCATAAATAAACCAGTGTAAGGGATTGAGATTAGGGAACTGCCTTATGAGTAAATGCAAGTGTTCTACTACAAACGGTGCAACAGTGTCTATAAACTAATGTCCTGGGATATAAGGAATGGTTACATTACTAGACGCAACACCACTTTTGCAACAGGGCCTAACCATCCTCACTGCTCCCTGGACAAGTCGGTGGCTCCCCCTGTCCAGTCCACGGGCCCTGTCACCCCCTGTGTCTGGACCGGACGGACCCCCACTTCTACCATGTCTGGATATCGGAACTGGAATGTCGCCTCATCCTCAGTGATAATGTCCTGCTGGTCTATACGGGAGAGTCTAGCCAGTGGGCAGCGCTGGGGCACATCTACAGGGTAGGGGAAAAGATTTAACACTGGCAACGGGACCCTACCCTGGCATACCCACGTGATGGTCCGTGCCACCTGCCGCTCTCGCTCCTCATCCCAAGCCTCGATCAGGACACAGTATTCCGCTATGTGGGGGAACTCTGGCACCTGTGCCCACAGCACCATCTCACTGCAGGGCGGAATGTGGACAGTGGACTGCCGGGTCAGCCTCGTTAACGTTAATGTTAACCCTCTTCTCGCTTTCTCTGTTTGCCGGTTTCCCTGTTTGCCGGTTTCCAGCTGCCCTGCCCACTGCATGGAGGAATACCCAAGCAACACAGCGCCCAGGTTAGTAGGTCCAGTATGTAAACAGACACTGTAATGTTCAATGTCTTTCCTCGATCGCTTATAATCCAAGGAGGGGAGAGGGGTGGGCACAGCAGGAAATCACTCGCAGCTTGGCGTCTTAAACTTCTCTACGTTTCCACACTCCATGGAAATCAGCGAAACCAAAGGTGCACTCACTGTAGCCTCCAGAGGAATCCATCTCTCTCTGCTTCTGTCCTAGTGATGGGAATTCCGGCTGGTTTCAGTGAGCCAGACCATTTGGCTCAATTCAGCAATAAGAGCCGGCTCTTTCGGCTCCCAAATGGCTCTTCATTTAGTACCACTTCTGGCTTTTATAATTCAGGCAAATTTAGCCTGAAATGTTTGGACCTATGATTGGTATGTGTGCACATACATCACTTATTCAATGTAATTATACTTAATCTTATAATTTCCAGAATACCATAATTTACATGTTTTGTATTAAAAAAAAAACGTAAATCATGTGAAAACATCAAACACTATTACACGTGTATTGAACGTTTTATTTATATTGAACTATCCAAAACACAAACCATTCCAAGCAAACCACACTCAAAATGGAACCATATAACAAATAAAAAATGAATTACAATGCGCATAACGGCAGCATCCAACAGTTCTAGATGTATATATTACCAGTGACCTTGTCTTTAGTGCAGACTGGCATTAAGAAAGTCTAAGTGCCTCAGCTTACAGGGGCTGATCCGGTTTCTGTTATTATCTGCCCTGTTTTGGAGAAGATTCTTTCTGAAGGGACTGATGTTGCTACGATGCAGAGTCTCCCTGCCATCACCTTGACCAGTCGTGGGTAGACTGAAGCCTCGGTCTCCCACCAGCTCAGCGGGTCTGTGGCTCTTTGGATAAGGGGCTCTTCAAGATAGGATCTTACTTCCAGTATAGCATCTGCTGTGGGATTCCTTCTTGCAGTGTCTCCTGTTGCTCTTTCATCAAAGAACCTCCAAACAGCAGACGTTTGTGGCTCCACTTCTAGTGCCCCTGCTCCCTCTTCTCCCTCTTGGCCTCCTAGTGGTGTAGCCTGCTGGCTGCTGGGGCTGCATCTTGCTGCTGCTGTTACTCTTTGAGGTGCCTCATCAACAGCTCTGTTGTCATTGAAGGACAGCTGTTTGAACCTTGGGTCCATTATGGTGGTTTCTGAGAGAACAGTATTGTATTCCATTCTGTGGAACTTTCTTTCCATAGATGCACAGAGAGCAGTCACCAACTCTCTCTCTTTCCCTTTGGTTACTGTTCCTCCTGTCTGGTGGTGGGCTGTTATTCTCTGCAGACCCTTGCACAGGAGTAGCATTTTGGAGGCTGTCACGTAGCTGAAAAAAAAAGAGAAAACTCAGAATTATGCTTTGTTTTATTATGTGGTATATGGACTTTGTTCAGTTTATTCTTGTCTATTATTACTGCCATTCCCCTCTAATATGCACCTCAAATATGCAATTATGTAATACTAATGTAAAAACAGTTGTCCATTGTACCTGTCTGCACTGATCTCCACAGTGACTGCTCAAAGGGTTCCTGAACAGTGCATGTCTCTCGCACTTCCTCCCACTCTTCTTGGCTCAGAGCATCAACAGGTGCATTGATAATGGCCAAGGTAGAGATGATTGCATCCTTGGACTCCAGAACCCGTTTCAGCATATGAAATGTTGAATTCCACCTTCTTGTTTGGACCTCAGCTCAGGCATACCCATCTGGCGTTGAGAAGACTTCAGCTTCTCTGTGGCTCGTGTGCTCTTATGGAAGAATTCCCGCATCGCCTTCACTTTGTTCACAGTGGGCTTCATCACCTTCAGGGCATCTCTTACAACCAGGTTGATTGTGTGCACGAGACATGGGTGGTGGGTCCATTTCAAGATGTTAAAAAGCTTTGGTGATGTTAGCTGCGTTGTCAGTAACACAGCAATCCACTTTGTTTTCTACTTGCCACCCTTTTTTTGCACTCTTAGCAGTCCCTCTGCCAAGTTATCTGAAGTGTGTCTGCCACTAAACTCAAAACAGTCCAGAAGATTGGACACCATTTTTTATAATTTTCAATGAAGTGACATGTAGCAGACATGAAGGAAGTGGTGGCTCTGGATGTCCAGCAGTCAGTTGTCAGGCAAACTGCTGTAGCCTTTTTAACCCTTTCTTGCAGTGAAGCACATTGTCTGTCATACAGTCTTGGAATAGTTGTTTGGGAGAGTGTTTTCCTGCTTGGAAGAACATACATTGGATTGAGAGCATGGGTGTAGCTTCTAAATCCCTTGTCCTCCACGACTGAGAATGGTTGGAATTCCCTTGCAATAATTTTAGCCAATACCTCATCAATTGTGTTTGGTCTTGCTGGGGTCATGGCCTTCGGCATAAATTGGCTTATAGAACTATGGGTTGCAATAGGTCGCAGTACCTGATGCCTGAGGGGTGGCTGTGAGCACTGCAGCAGCAATGGTTCCAGTAATCGCACAGGTATTTTCATTTTCAGTAGCAGGCATGCTAGCTTGCCTGTTTTCTTCCAACTGCATTGATGGATTTATAATTCTAATGTGTCTGTGAAGGTTGTTAGTAGACCCTGCTTGATATGATACTTTACAATTTTTACATTTTGCCTTTGTTGTTTATATTATCAAAATGCATCCAAATGCTACTTCGTTTGTGCCTGTCACTCATCTTGTTTTCTGACCCGTAATTAAAGATGAACTTTTCGCCACACTGCTCGGCCGCACCACTCGCACTGACTGAATGTTGTGTTGAGGTGTGTGTGCTGCACCAAACGGGAGCACCGGGACAATGTCATCATACGCAGCACATCAACACAACATTCATACTTTTATTCTGTCTTGTATTCATTTATAAGAAATAAAAACATAAGAACAGACATCCTTTCTCAGACGGGACCCGGCACATTCGCGAACGACATCACTATTCTGTCCCTGTGCGCCGTGTTGATCTGGGTCCTGCTCCCAGGTCTGCCACCTCCCCTCCTGTCTGCTGAAGTCCACTTTCCAATGTGGGAGGTCTCTGCGGCTCGTATCAGACGCTCCCTCCTCTCCTCTCCCAGGGCAGGGTGATTAAGTGGGGACGCGTGTGAAGAGTGCAGGTGGACCCAGGTGAGTTGTGCGGTGGTGATTGGCTCAAAGAAACACAAATAATAAGGCACGCGTGCAAACAATCAAAATAATACTAAGTGAATAACAAATTAAACAATAAAGTGAAAGATAATCAACACACAAAATAATGGCAATATAGAACCAAACAAAATACACAAGCCATATTGCATAAAGTGAAGTGAAATATAAATATAATAAGTAATGGTGATTAAGGAGCTAATTAACACCGTCCGTGACATTTACATTGGTTGGGTGTGTGGATACCAGTAATTATTTTTGTTTTATTGAAATACAAAATAATTCTATTTTTCCGAAGTGCTGAACTTTAATACAGTCTAGAAAGATTAATATTTTTTGTCTTGGGCTATATTATTATTACCATAGTTTTTCTATTGTATAAGTATCTTGGAGTAGGGGCATCTCACCTGTCCTGTAAGATTTGGGAGGGTAGGAATAGTGTAGTTATTTTCTCTGTTTACTTGTTGTGTGCCCCATTACTGTTAGTTCAGGTAGCCACTGTGAATTTAAATCCTGAACCCTACTTTGCCAAATAAGGTCACAGCTTTACTTTGGTATGTAAAAAAAAAAGAAATAAGAAAGAAAAGAAATCGCAGGATAGGCACATACCTCAAATTTGGCACATACCCCCTGTGGCCCCCCTAACTGGCACCGTGGACAAAACACTGTCAGCACCCCTCCCCACCACTAACATCATGGACAATACACCCCCCCGATGATGGCCCCGCTACGATTACAACTGGCCCCAGCCATGCCCCCCGAGATGAAAGGGGCTAGAACCACCGCTGAATGGCTTGTTAGTGAGTTTGACTTAGGATCATGTTTTTAGTTGTTTAATATCTGCAATATGAATAGCCTACAATCATTACACATAAGTTTGATTTAAAATAACTAATTAAAGGTTAGATATACTGTATAACTTTGAATACTATTCTATACGGAGACATTATGTATTCTTACCATGGCAACTTCGATATTCTTGTTTCTATTAACTTTTGCATGTAAAGATTACATATTGTGGTTATGGGATACTTCGTTGCATTTTTTGGCATGTTGTTGTTTTCTTTTATGTGTGACTTTTAACTTTATACCCTATAGGATCCAATAACTTTAAACAGTATAACAATAATAATATTATAAGAGAAGACCAGCTAATGTATTGTTTACATGCAAAACCTTGGAAAAACATACTATTGTAAGCAAATGTAAACTATGAGGAAATATAATATTTGCACCCACAGTATAATGGACTGGGGGATAATCAGTATTTAAAAACTTTAAACTTTCAATATTTCCTTAAGTGACATTACGTGTACATCTAGATTGGTGATTGTTTCGTTACTCTGTAGTATTTCCTTCTTTGCGTCATCCTGCCGAGCTCATGAATTCTTGCCAAGGATGTTTTTCCTTGACTCCTTTGTCTCCGCAGTGAGGCTGACTGGGACGAAGTATGGCTGTGGAGATGGGGGTGTGGGGCCTGCACGGTCATGGTCTCGCAATACCAGCCCCAGTCCAAGAGGATACTGTATATTTTCTGTGACATCTTCCGAGGAACAGTGCCTTCATTGAAACTGTGGCGACATAGAAACTAAAGCAATCTTCTGTCCTGTCTCGAAGCAGTACAAGGAGAAGCTGACATGGGAGACGTCAAACAGCAGTTAGATTATTTATTATTATTTGTAAACCTAATAAACTGCCTGGCTTGAAATGTCTCTATGGTGACATAGTGAAAAAAGGTGTTACGAGTTGGACGCCATGGCGTAACAAACTGAAAAAAACAGTTTTCGGCTAGAGAACATTTGACAGTACCTGATATTATGGCAACTGCCCTGTTTTGGAAATTACAACATTTAATATCTTTGGTTTATATTTACAATAGGGCTATTTTGAAACATTAAGGCAGATTGCATGCTTCTCCTGAAACCTCCGAAGTTTTCCTGTCCTGTCTTCCTGTCATGCGATATGTTTTTATTGTATATTGTTCAGCTCGGCTACTCTTTCTGATTAGCCAGCTATGTATTATATTGTATTTTTCTCATTGGGTCTGTGACCCGCTCCTATTGGATCAGGGGTCCACTGCCATGATATTGCGCGGAGGCCGCACAAGTGCTTGATTGCCTACACCAGACATTGTGCAAGTAGATTACGGCCTCGCTCCTAGCTGCACTAGTAGAGCAGCCGGCCTTGTTCTTGTAAGTGGAGGGCATAAGAGTTAACCTCTGTAGCCCCGCTTTGTATATGCTGATAGCAGACAGCTCCCGGTAGAGCGTGACTATGGTCCTCGCTCCTGGACGGCTCAGGTGCGGCCCTACGGGATCCCTGAGGTAACTGTCTGGAGTTGTGTTGCCTAGGCACCCTTGCGGTGCACCTCGTGGCAGGCTCCCTTATCAGCTCGCTGCCTCCGCCCCTGCGACGGCTTTGTTATACAGCAACCCCTCCCCCTTGGGCAGTGCTTCCGACTTGAAAGATAACGATAGGTTGCGTATGCAATACAGTACACACAAACCATTATTTGAATAGGCACACAAAGCGCCAACTAAGCATGAATGATAGTATAAATGAAAAACACTTGTGGCTTTTGCTTTTTCATGTACAGGGCATAGCAGTTTGCAATAAAGTTTATTCATACATGTAGTAAACACACATACACACAGGCATCCAAATGTGTAAAGTATGCTTCCAACAAGGCCGACTTCATCTCCGCCTTCGCCTCCCACCACTCTCTGGATTTCCTCGCTCTCACTGAGACATGGATCTCCCCGGAGAACTCATCCACCCCTGCTGCCTTATCCTCTGTGTTTGTCCTGTCCCACTCCCCCTGTCTTACTGGGTGGGGGGGGAATAGGGCTCCTGCTCTCCCCTTCTCTGCTATTCTCTGTGCCACCCCCCTCTCTCTCCTCTATCGCCTCCAACAGCTTTGAATTCCCTCTCACCTCTTTCTTCTAGTTCTCTACTGTCCTCCTGGTCCACTCACCACCTTCCTGGATGAACTCGACTTTCTTCTCTCCTCCCTCCCCTCGCTGTCCTCACCTACCATCCTCTCCAAACCCTCCCACTCTGCCGGATTTCTTCCTCTCTTTTACTCCTTTAACTTCTCTCTCTCCGTCTCCACCCACTCACAGAGCAGGCTGCCAGTTAGACCTCATCTTGTCTAGAGGCTGTTCCCCTTCGCAACTCTTCGTGACACCCCTGGACATCTCAGACTCAGAATCACCACCGAGACGGCTCTCCTGGCAGTCACTGACTCCCCCCGGTGTGCTCGGGCGGCCTCCCTCTCCTCAGTCCTCATCCTCCTTGATCTCTCTGCAGCATTTGACACTGTCGATCACTCCATCCTCCTCTCCTACCTCGCTGACCTCGGTATCTCTGGAACTGCTCTCACCTGGATCTCCTCCTACCTCAACGACTGGACCTACCAAGTGACATGGCAAGGTTCCTCATCCACCCCCCAACCTCTCCTCATAGACGTACCCCAAGGCTCCATCCTGGGCCCGCTCCTGTTCTCTCTCTACACTCGCTCCCTGGGCCCCCTCATCGCATCCCATGGTTTCTCCTACCACTTCTATGCAGATGATGCCCAGATCTTCCTGTCTTTTCCCTCTTCTGACCCTCTCATCCCTTCTCGCATCTCTTCCTGTTTGTCTGCTATCTCCGCCTGGATGCAGTCACACCACCTCAAGCTCAACCTCTCTAAATCGGATCTCCTCTTTTTCCCCCACTCTTCCTCACCTTCTGCTGATCTCCCCATCTCAATCCCCTTGGAATCCACCACACTTTCTCCTGCTTCTTCCGCTAAAAATCTAGGAGTCATTCTTGATCCTGCGCTCTCCTACACCCAGCACATCACCACACTGACAGGCACCTGCAGATTCTTCCTGAGCAACATACGCCGAATCCGTCCCTTCCGCACCAACTTCTTGACTCAGCTGCTCGTCCAGTCACTGGTCCTCTCCCGCCTGGACTACTGCAACTCCCTCCTGGCCGGCCTGCCTGCAACTACTACCCGCCGCTCCAGCTCATCCAGAACTCTGCGGCTCGCCTGGTAATCTCTTTCCCTCGCACACACTACTCCACTGCTCCGCTCCCGCCACTGGCTCCCGATACCGACACAATATTATTATTATTTTTTTTATTTCTTGGCAGACGCCCTTATCCAGGGTGACTTATAAAATAAGTGCAATACAAAGTGCAAGAATACAGTTAAATACAAGGCATCAAACATTACAGATTCAAATTTACATTAAACAAAGCAATTCAAGATATAATACATTTTACAACTTCCAATTTATACAGTTAAGTGCAGTAAGTGCGGACATACATCCTGGAAAGTAAAGCTAAGTGCTGTCAAGATGTAAGGTACAGTCAAGGGTTACAGGAAAGGGAGCAAGGAGGAAAATCAATCAATAATCCAAGAAGCATGACAAAATGCTATGAAGTGCTATCTAACGGGGATTAAAGGGACTAATATTACAAGTACTGTCTGAAAAGATGTCTTGAGTTAGCGCCGGAAGGATATATTAGTTGTAATATTAGTCCCTTTACTCTCCTGTAAGGTAGCACTTCACAACATTTTACCATGCTTCTTGCCTTGTATTACTAATACTTGTATTATTGATTTCCCCCTTGCTCCCTTTCCCGTAGCCCTTGACTGGGACCTAACATCTTGACAGCACTTAGCTTTCACTTTTCAGGATGTATGACTTTACTTATTGTATTTACTTGTGTAAATTGGAAGTTGTAAAATGTATTATGTTTTGAATTGCCTTGTATAATGTAAATTTGAATTTGTAATGTTTGATGCCTTGTACTGAATTGTATTCTTGCACTTTGTATTGCGCTTCTATTTTGTAAGTCGCCCTGGATAAGAGCGTCTGCCAAGAAATAAAAATAATACTAATAATGTGTATTCCCGAACATACAGTGAGGGGAAAAAAGTATTTGATCCCCTGCTGATTTTGTACGTTTGCCCACTGACAAAAAAATGATCAGTCTATAATTTTAATGGTAGGTGTATTTTAACAGTGAGAGACAGAATAACAACAAAAAAATCCAGAAAAACGCATTTCAAAAAAGTTATAAATTGATTTGCATGTTAATGAGGGAAATAAGTATTTGATCCCCTATCAATCAGCAAGATTTCTGGCTCCCAGGTGTCTTTAATACAGGTAATGAGCTGAGGTTAGGAGCACTCTCTTAAAGGGAGCACTCTCTTAAACGTACAAAATCAGCAGGGAATCAAATACTTTTTTCCCTCACTGTAACCCATTATCAATACAAATAAGGGGAATGTTTTTTTTTCTTTCTCTCAATGTTCTAACACTCCTCAAACAACAAAAATGCAGTAGAAGAAAAGACATTTGTGCTAGGAAAAAGAACAGAAAAAATTAGGCTACATCTCACCTTCTTTGTGGGTCTGGCCATAAGACTTCATCCACATCACATGCGATGTTGTCTTGAGCCAGGCAGCATGGAAAGTATCGCTTGGAGTGCCATATCCAGGCCTGGCATGACCCCTGATCGATGTCTCCACAAGCCTCCTCCATTGCCTGTAGAAGGGGTATGCGTTGGTGGGGCTGGCGATCATACACCTTCCAACGTCATACAGAGAAGAATTCTTCAATAGGATTCAAGAACGCAGATTATGGGGGCGATTGAGTTTGATGAAAAGTGGGTGACCTGTGAACCAATTGCGGACCACAGCAGCCCGGTGGAAGCTAACATTGTCCCAGATGATAACGTACCTGGGCTTTTCTGGCACCCAGTCATTAGGGATTAGTCTGTTTGTGGAGGGTGTCCAGAAATGTGATGATGTGTGCAGTGTTGTATGGGCCAAGGATTGCATGATGGTGAAGGACCGCACACATTGTTACGTTGCCACCACGTTGTCCTGGGATGTTGATGATTGCACGGTGTCCGATGATATTTCTGCCGTGGCCGCTTGTTTTTGCAAGATTGAAACCTGCCTCGTCCACATATATTAGCTCACGATGCACTGAATCTGCTTCTAGCTCCATGACAAAACAATGTAGCACAGTATGAAAAGACAGGGATCAGTCAATATGATGTAGCACCGTGCACTTCCAGATCCAGTACCAATGATAGGATAGTATAGCTTACGTGCAGATATTCATATCTCAGTTGTTTTACACGGTCTGAGTTTTGTTCGAAAGGAACTCTGTATAGCTGCTTCATCCCAATTCTATTAAGTTTCAGTAGACGAGAGAGTGCCGAGAGACTCACTCTGTTGATGTTGTGGAATGTGTGTTATCTGCCATTATGTGGTCCTGCAGTTCTCTGAGTGTGATGCAGTTATTTTATATTTACAATGTGCGTTTCCTGCTCTGGGGTGAACAGTCGACCAGATACTGGTTTTCTTGCAGTTCTCTAAAAACATTTGAATGGTTTTATAGTTTTTCCCAATTGCATACACACTATTATACCACAATACTCCTAAACTGTTAACACAATGCCCATAATAAAAAGTCACATCTGCTAAACACACACAGGGGAAAATTCTGGCCTAAAAACTATATACACAGCCCTCAAAATCAAAGAATTGGGTCAGAATCACACACACATACATCATATCTGTTTCTCACACTGAGCATTAAGAATACACTGTGTTTAGAAAAATAAAACTCTCTCCTCAAAATGGAAGATTCATGTAGGAAAACAAAAAGAATCCATCAACACAGACAGTAAAGAACTTTATATTATACAATGTTTGATCCTGGCCAGTCGTGGCACAGTGGTGTGTTGCCTTACAGCTCTAGGGGTCCCAGGTTCAAGACCCAGCTTGGGTTGCCTGTCTGTATGGAGTTTGCATGTTTTCCCCGGGTACATGTGGGTTTCCTCCCACCGTCCAACGACATGTGGGTTAGCTTAATTGGCCATACTAAATTGCCCTGTATGTGTGTGTGTGTGATGCCCAGTGCTGGCCTGGCATCCTGCCCTGGGTGTGTTCCTGCCTTGCACCCTATGCGTGCTAGGATCAGCTCCAGCTTCCCTGCGACCCTAAGTGATTTTGAAAATGGATGGATGCATGGATGATCCTGCCTACCCAAAAATTATCAATGTATTTATATATAACAAGCAACAAAATGCAATGACTGATAGCAGCCCACATGGTTATGTTTCCACCCCTTTGGCCAGGGACCTGCTCGCTGGCCAATGATGTTCCTTCCCCAGCACCGCCTCTTGAATCCTACCTCGTCCACATAGATGAACTCAATGTGGTCATCGCTGGCATCAAGCTTGAGTATTCTCTGACCATGTAGGAACAGTGATTAGAACATGGTGCCTTACTGCACTTCGTGGACCTCTGTCTCTTCTAAGTGCACAATAGTACTGGAAACAGTTTCATACTCACTTGCATGTAAAAGTAGCACATCTCTTTCACACGATCAGAGTTCCTCTCAAATGGTACACGATATATTTGCTTCATGCTCATCCTGTGCCTTCTCAGCAAACGATCAATAGTGGATATTGAAACATGGTCTATGTTCTGAAACATCCCATTATCCTCTATTATACACGTTTGGATTTCTCTGAGTCTAATCGCATTATTTGCCATGTGCCGTGTGGGTTTTCTCCAGGCTCTGCAGTTTCCTCCCACTGTCCAAAGACATGCAGTTTAGGTTATGTTAAATTGCTGTGTATATGTTGCCCAGCGATGGCCTGGCATCCTGTCCTGGTTGTATTCCTGCCTTGTGCCCTATCACTGCCGGGATCGGCTCTGGCTGCCCCGCGACCCTCACAGGAATTGTGTGTTTTGAAAATGGATGGATGGGTTTGCAGACGTGAAGTGTGTTGTAGTACATTAGCACTTTGAGTTTTGTCTGATGACTCATGTATTGCACAAAAGGTACAGGTGTTTTCTCAATGACAATTGTGCCAACACATTGAGAGTTGCGAGTAATGTTTTGCAACATGAGTGAACTGGACTCACCAATTGAGTTGAAGCAAGGTGAAGGTGTGCATAGTCCTGCAGAAGTGGTTCTGGGATGTTAGCTTGAACCTTGGATCACTCTGTGCATGCTTTCGGTCACAGTGTATAAACGACTGAGAAACTGTAGTGAGAGATCCTTCTCATTATGAAAGTACAGTACATATTACTGTACCAGTAAGACTACAGCACTTACCGGTTTCCATCTCAAAATATCCCAATTATACCTGCAACAGTATAACAGCTCATATTTGATTGAACCCATTGCTCACTTGTTAAATACATTGCCTAAAAGTGTTAATTATTTCAGAGATAGTACTTCAAGAATCACTGTTAGTGTTTAAGCATTCAGAAAAACCTGAAAATTGTCACGAGTGGCAGTGAACAGTGGGTCCAGGGGTGTCGCAAATGGGAAACCCCACCATGCTCTCCCTGGCTTCACCATCAGGATTTATTTTGCCTGGGGCCCCCACATACCCTAGAATCACCTCTGACTGGGTCGCATGAAGTCTCGCTACGCCATCCCAACTGAGTTACGCGAGGTGGGGACTCGCTCCCACTCACTTATTTCCCCCTGCAGGTAAGGTCCCAGGACAGACGTCACCAGTAAATAAGAAAGGTCTTATTCTAGTCCATTAAATAAAATTCACCATGTACAATACAACAGGGGCAACTAGCAGGGCACGAAATCTGACCGTTCTCTCAATGTTTTTTTTACAATTAAAATTGCCTTTAATCACCTGGGCAAAAATAAAAATACAGAAACCTATACAAAAGCTGAAAATATAATAAACTATACTAAATTCCCAAATAAAACTAAGCCCAGACAATACCCCCTATATTCACAATCAAAAAACGTATGTATGAAACGATGGAGAATGGCGAGAGAATGGTCTCAATTACACAGTCCCAACCCGGCTCGGCCTCCGGTTCCGTCCCAGGCTAGAGATCCTCACAAACGAGCAGCTCGTCCGCACAAGCAGCCCCAATCCAGGACAAAGAGCAGTCTCAGGAGGAGGACACGCTCGCTCACTGGCAAGTGCTGCGATCACAAGCTCACAGGGATATTGAGCGCGTCCCTCTCACCCGTCCGCTATGTGCTTCTCCCTCCGGCTGCTGGTCCGGAGCCCCAAAGTGCCGTCTATCGCCGAGAAGCTGGAAACCGCAGAGCCAAGAAGGCAAGTCCAGGAATACAGTCTTGTAGAAGCCAAGTCAATGTCTCTGGCCAGTAATAGTCCCTTAGATCCTCTTGTCGCTGTCGAGTCACTGCGTCCAGCGGCTAATGTTTCTCCAGGCAGCTCCCGATCTGCAGGGACCCGCTCCGACTCTGCGAGGAGTTAGTGCCTACCGGCTGGCACCCTCACAGCCGATATCCTCTCCTCTGTAACCCGTCCCGCAGTCACTGTCCCTGCTGGTGCTCCGCCGTGCCCCTTTGTTCTGGCAGGGCAGCCTTTATCTCCAGCTGAGTGTCCACAGGTGTAGTGGCCATGAGGGAAGGCGGCCGCTGCTCAGTGATACAGGTGCGCCGCATCGGGGATCAAAGCTTCTGCCTGTTCAAAAATAGTGAATATCAATTAAAGTCAATCAATCAGTGAATACAATCAATGAAAACAAACAATTTGAGAACACGACTCAATCAGTGAATAATTAAAATTAAATCAAATAAACAATAATAACAGTATAAGTGCAATAAAGAATCACATGGAGCCTTGGTACAGTCTGTGATTAATGCAACACTGTGGAGTAGTGCTTAGGGCTCTGGACTCATATTGTGGGTTTTGGGTTCAAATCCCAGGTGGGGCAGTGCTGTTGTACCCTTGAGCAAGGTACTTCACTTAGATTGCTCCAGTAAAATACCCAGTTGTATAGACCAACTCTGCCTCCTCCAGAACCGCTCCTTCTCATCCCTGGCACCTAAATGGTGGAACGACCTGCCCACCGAAGTCAAAACAGCAGAGTCCTTGACCTCATTCCGGCACTTACTCAAGACGCATCTCTTCCGACAGCACTTGTAATATTAGTCCTCTATCCCTGCTAGATAGCACTTCACAGTTGTATTATGCTTCTCGCGTTCTTGATTGTTTTCCTCCTTGCTCCCTTTCCCGTAGCCCTTGACTGTGACCCTACATCTTGACAGCACTTAGCTTTCACTGTCAAGGATGTAGGATGTCACTTACTGTACTTGTGTAAATTGTAAATTGAAAATTGTAAAATGTATTATTTTGAATTGCTGTTTTAGCTAAATTTAATTTGTAATGATTGATTGCCTTGTAGGAGGAGTAGAATTAGACACACGGAAAGGAACATAGAAACTCGCTGCCTAAATCCCACTGCTATTCATAAATTCACTACCCTGTTGCCAAATGCTAGCTTTATCAAAAGAAGGATCTGCAGATGAATTATTAAATAATTTCAACAATACACTAAGCACTGCTTTAGTAGCCCCATTAAGGACACGACAAATAAAAACCAACAAAACACTCACCGTGGTTTGACGAACACACTCGCTCACTTAAAACAGAATGCCGTAGATGTGAGCGTAAATGGAGAGAATCAAAACTAGAGGTCTTCACATGGCATGGAATGACAGTATAATAAGATACAAGCAGGCCCTGTCCTCTGCTAGGTCTGCCTACTACTCCAATTTAATAGAGATGCATAAGAATAACCCGCGTTTTCTTTCTAATACAATAGCGACACTTACTAACCAGAAGGTAAAGCCTTCAGAGGTCATCCCCCCCAATTTCACCTGTAGTGACTTCATGGATCATTTCAATAGCAAAGTTAACAGCATTAGAAAACAGATAGAACAGGAAACATACACAGATACTATAGCTGACACATGCAGTCCTTCACAGCCCCTGCCTACCTTGGACTCATTTAACGTAGTAAATCACCAGGAATTGGTCTCCTTAATTACTAAAATGAAAACAACAACCTGCGCACTAGACCCTATACGCACTAAACTGCTAAAACAATCTCTGCCATGAATTATTCACAGAATACACAATATTATCAATGTCTCTTTATTCTCAGGATCTGTTCCTGAATCATTTAAAATAGCTGTAATTAAACCACTTCTTAAGAAACCCAGTGTCGACCCTAACCAACTTAAACACTATCGACCTATCTCAAACCTTCCCTTCCTTTCTAAGGTTCTAGAGAAAGTAGTTGAAAACCAACTGCAAGCTTTTTTAACCGATAATCATCTTTATGAAGAATTTCAATCAGGCTTCCGTTCCGGCCTTAGTACAGAAACGGCCCTGTTAAAAGTATTGAATGACGTGTTTCAGTCCTCCAATGTAGGGCACACCAGTGTTATTATTTTATTAGACTTAAGTGCGGCTTTTGACACAATCGACCACAAAATCTTGATACACCGCTTAGAAAACCGTATTGGCCTATCTCGCAATGTGCTTTCATGGTTTAAATCATATCTGTCAAACAGACTCCAATATGCACAGATTAACGAGAACCACTCAAATTTAACTGAGGTTAAGTACGGAGTCCCACAGGGCTCAGTCCTCGGACCTATACTTTTTTCATTGTACATGCTCCCTTTAGGTGATATCATTCGACGACATAATATTAACTTTCACAGTTACGCAGACGACACACAATTATATCTGTCAGTAAATCCTAACAACACCATAGACCTAGAAAAACGAATCTGCTGTCTGTCTGAGATTAAAACATGGATGAGAAAAAAAATTCTTATGCTTAATTCTGACAAAACAGAAGTCATAATTTTAGAAGACAAAAATCGAACTGTTCATCATTCACTAACAAAACTGAGTAATGATAACTTTAATTTCTCCCCTAAGGGGATGGCATGAAACCTGGGTGTCATCTGTGATCATAATCTATCTTTTGAATCACACATTCAGAATGTGTCGAGATCTTCCTTCCTCCAGCTTAGAAACATTGCTAGACTAAGACAATTCCTCTCGTTACAGGACACTGAGAAATTGATACACGCATTTGTTACATCTAGATTGGACTACTGTAATGCCATTCTGTCAGGCAGCACAAACAGAGCTATTTGTGCACTTCAGTCCAAAATGCTGCTGCAAGAATCCTAACAAAAACATAAAAACATGAACACATCACTCCAGTATTGGCTTCTCTTCACTGGCTGCCCGTGCACTACAGGATAGACTTTAAAGTGCTCTTATTAACATTTAAAGCACTAAAGGGACTGGCACCTCCCTACCCGTCTGATGAGGCACAACCCATCCCAGAAGCACCTCACAATGGAGGGTCAACGGGGCATCCACACCCAAGGTTTGATGAGCCATCGCAACCCAAAGCCTATTGATGGTCCAAACCCTCCACCCCCGATGGCCAGCGAGAGGCCTCCTCCACAGGGAAGACCACAGCCAGCAGCACCGATAAAGAACTTTCTGATCTCCTTGCTGCTGTAATAAGTATACTGCCTGGAGGGGAGGCAACCATTAGGCCTAGGCCCTAGGCCGTGGACCCCCAGAGATTCATTTTCTCCTACATGCCATCCTTAGGAGTTTTCTTGTTTTTCTCTCCTCCGTTCCTAAATGCTTTATTTACTTAAATGTTCACTCACTTTATTCTAGATCATGTAAAATGTTTACAGGTCTATATTTGATTTTATTGTATTTATGTTTTTTATTTTGCTGTACGTTTGTTGTATGTTTACCAGTCTGTAAAGCACTCTGTGGCTACCCTGCGAAGGGCGCTATACAAATAAAAATGGATTGATTGATTGATTGTACTTCACTGTATTTTTGCAGTTATGTTGTAAGTCGCCCTGGATAAGGGCGTCTGCCAAGAAATAAAAATATTAATAATAATAATAATAATAATAATAATAATAATAATAATAATAAATGGGTACAAATGTAAGTCGCCCTGGATAAGAGCGTCTGCTAAATGACAAATAATGTAATGTAAACTCTGCCACCTACTGTTTGACATGTTAAATAGATGAATTCTGTGATCAAATTGCATTTCAACGATACAAACCAAGACCAGTTAGGGGAATTAAGAATTAAATATTTGAGACCCAAAGAAAGTAGAGATTAACTTTAAAGCTTTCCTTTTATACAAGTTAAAATGGTATTTCCACAACACAGTCCTAAATTCCTGTCATTTCTTTGGGGATTGTGTGCTGGAAATATATCACATTGACCATTTATAATGTGCTCTTTTTAGGGGTTTTAACAACTGATACAGAAAACATTGTCAATAATGTATAATATCCTTACAAAAATGAATTATCTATAGCTGTACTTTAAGATTTACTTGCTTATTTATTTGGTGATCCTATTTTTTAACCCAGAAACATTGTGGAAATATCTCAGGTTCATGTTTAACTTACAGTTTCTCTGCTGTTCCTATGGATGTTTTACACCATCCCCCTTAAAGTATTCTTTATTTATTAATATGCTGTAAATGCATTGTTTGCTAGGGCTGTTAAGAGGGACATGAAGTCTTTGAAAATTGATATGTTTCACTGACTATTCAAAATGTATCAACACTATTTTCCTGGAAATTACACACAATTAAAGGTGAAAAATGCACGTTACTGAGACTAATGTGTTAATATATTTCTATATTGGATAATAATAATCATAGTAATGCAGTAAACTAGGTATTTTGAATAGATGAGTAATGCAATACATGCATTTGCTGGCAGTTTGTAATAGCAGGACTTTCTTTATGTTTGTACACTTATGTCCTCATTACTGGCATATTCCACTGAGGAGCTGTTTCCAATTGTTAACGGTGACTGTTGGGGTAAAATTGCCTCCTATGTATTGTATATACCCACTGTATAACTGTTAGAAAATATAGGAAACTTTCCAGTAAGTTACTAGTTAGGAACTGTGAGTTATTCATAACTTTACTTATTATCTATGTCTTATGCACACTGCTGAAATAGCTTGCAGAACTGCTTGTAATCCAAGCAGCTGTGGCAGACACAAAACATGTTGTTCGTACAGTATGTGCTACATTTTCCCCTTCCCGAAACACAAATATATTATGGGTTACACACATCCTCGGACAATAACATTCCCACGAGGCATGACATGTGTACCTGCTTGTGGGAACACTGCAAAATCAGTACTATTATGGTGTGTAACTACATATCGGGACTGCCCCGTAACTATCACTGAATATGTTTGTTAGACTGTATAAAGGCTGTGTGAAACTTTAAATAAACTGAAGATAAACGAACGGACTACTTCTGTGTCTGTGCATTTTTCTTCCCGAGCGCTCGTCTCCTGCTGAAAAGTCTCCCCTGTAGCTGAAACGCTGACTGGCCTGACTGCCCGATTCACTGGGATCCGAAGGGCTGCTTCAACTGAAGCGTTGTACCTTAACAGTGACCTTGACAGATTTCCCTTCAAATAACCGAGATGTTAGATAGAGTCAGAGGGACATTAGTTATAGAATCAATAGCAAACTGTGATCACAATATGGTCATCTTTGAGGCATTCTTTCTAGAAACAAGGCCCAAGTCTAAAGCAATGGTCTACAATTTTAGAAAAGCAAACCTTGAAGGTATGAGGCGACACTTGGAAGAGGTAGACTGGAGCACACTGGATCAGATTCAGTTGAAAATGGATGGGTATATTTAAGAATATACTACTTGAGGCTCAGGAGAAATTTATACCAAAACTTAGCAAATTGAGGACCAAAAAGCATTGGCCAAAATGGTTTAATGGAAGTATGCAAAAAAATTTGAAGAGAGAGAAAATGTGGTATAGCGCATACAAAAGGGATAGAGACTAAACAAAATACAAAGAATATGGTGAACTGCAAATAGATCTTAAGAAAGGGATCAGGAAAGCAAAGAGGGAAATAGAAAGAAACATAGCTCTATAACGAATGCAAAGAGCTTTTTTCAATACTACAACAGCAAGAGGTCAATAAAGGATGAAGTGAAACAGATAGAGGGCAAAAATTGAAGTATTTTGGAAAATGAACAAGATATGGGGTGGGGGTGTGTGGGGTTTCGGCCCAGGGTTGTGTCCTTGAGGACCTTTGCGAAGATCCTCACACCCGTCTTGTTGAGGTGGACGTGGTCATACAGGTGATGTGGCTGGATGTCTCAGTGGTGTGCCAGGTGGACGTTGGGGAGGAGGGCACATCTTCGGGACACTTCTGCGTTGATGGCCTGGATGATGTGCAGGGGCACGTCTGTGCGGGGCAGCAGTGTGGAGATGGTGATTTTGGCAGTTGGGAATTCCTCTGTGGCTTTCGTTGCCACCTGTCTCAGGGCTGAGGCCGCATCGCCCCTGCGGGCACTCAGGTCGTTAGTGCCGGTGTGGATGAGGATGTGTTTGACCTGGCACAGCCTCCTCTTGGAGAGCAGCTCCAGGGCTCTCTGTGCTGTCGGGCACCAAAGCTTTTTCACTTTTCGCCCAGGGAAGAGGCGCCTCTCATCCAGGAACTTCCCATTGGAGTCGCTCAGAATGACCACCTCTGTGTTGACCTGCCACTCCGGGTTTGCGTCGGGAGTGGTGGGGGCAGCGGGTGTGTTTTGGGGGAGTGGCGTTTCAGGGGTTTGTGTATTAGTGGCAGGTCTGGTGATAGTGGGGGTGTCAGGAGTGGTGGGGAGTGTGGGTGGATCAGTGGGAGCATCAGTGTTGGAGGTGTCAGGGGTTGGAGGTGTTGTGGGTTCAGTGCAGTGCCGTCTCTGTGCTCCAGTGATGTGTAGCTCCTCTCTTAGCTCCTCCAGCTGGCTCTGCAGGCTCCTTAGCTGGCTGTGCTGGGGTGTCCTGGTCAGCTCCTCCCTCGCTCTGCGCAGCTCCGTCCTCAGGGTTTGTCTCTGCTCCTCCAGGTCTCTCACTGCTGCTCTCAGCTCATGGATCTCAGCCTTGTGCTGCATCTTTAGTCTGTGCATCTCATCCCGGAGCTGATCGCACAAGGAGGTCTGGGCCAGGGTGCTCAGGGTCTGCTCCCTGAACTCCGCAAACTCCAGCTCCAGCACTGATAGGCATTCCTTTAGTGTTTTAATGTTGCTGGAGAGTTTGGGTAGACAGGGGGGCAGTCTGTGGGAGATGGGGCACTGTCTGGCTCCGTGTGGCTGGGGGCAGACTGCAGGGTGGCTGGCTCTGGCACGTTTCTCTACCTCAGTCTGCTGCTTTGAGGTGTGGAAGCCGAGAGATAATTGGTCCAGGCTACTCTCGCTGCCCTGCACCATGATGGTCCCGTTGTGGTATACATTAAAAGTGAGCATCACACTGTCTGTGTCTTTCTCTACCAGCACTGAGATCTGCCTGCCTCTGCTAATGCCCCTCTTGTTGTTATTGGGGTATGTCTGGCACAGGGTTTTGTGAAAGGCGCTGTAGAACAGTAGATTGTTCTTGACCCTGTTTTCTCCATTACCGGTGTAGTCTAGGATGAGGGTCTCAGGAGATGCTCTCATCACAGCTTGTTTGTAGTCCTTCTTAGCCTGTGCAGAGCGAATGTCTTCAGGGTATCGGATTTCAAAAGGCAGCTCTGCAGTCAGACTGCTGTTCGATAGATTTGTATCAGTCTCAGTGGCAGTTGGGCTCTCTCCTACTGTCACTCTATTCAAATCGGAGCTCTGCATTTTCATTGGCTGAGTCAACTACTGAGCATGCTTATTTATTTTATTAATATATATTGTTTTGTTTAATAATTTGTCTCTATAGGTGAAAGGTCTTACCTCCAATTCTTGTCTTCAGCTTTTCTTTTCTCACTTTTCTTCCAGAACTGTCTCTCTGCTTTCTTCTTTTTGTGTTTTTCTTAAAATTATTATTTTTTGAATACTTTTTCTTCTGAATTTCTATTCCATGTCTTCTGTGTATGTTTATAGTGCTATATATTCATTTGTAAATGACAAATTAAATCTGCTTATGTATAAAAACAAATGTTTTTAGGAGCTCATATTCCTCTCTCTCTCTATTTCTCTCTCTCCCTCTCAATTCAATTCATTTGTATTGTCAAAGCAATTGGACATACATACATATACATATATATATATATATATATATATATATATACACACACATACATACATATATACATATACACGGAAAATGAATAATAGAATTATGAATCATGTAATCAAGTACAGAAAAAGAAAATGTAATAAAATGTGATCTTTAATCTTTATTCTTTAATATCTTTAATACATACAAATAAAGAAAATAGGTTTACTATTTCCAGATTCCTTTTTTGAAATACAACGACATGCATTACAAACGAGTATTTACATTATATTTACAGCCGGTGCTCGTGTGTCACTGTGTCCCTCAGGCTGTGGTAGGCGCTGACATATTGGGCAGCCAGGGTGGCTGTGTGTCCCTCCCCCAGGAGGACTGAGTGTTTTTCTTTTTTCTCAGTTTTGTCACAGGTTGGGTGGGCATCCATTATGTTGTTACAGAATGTGTCCCTTATTTTGGGCTAAAGTTTTCCGTGGAGGGGAACGTGGATCAGTTTGTACCATTTTTGGGAGGATCTGCCTTGTTGGGGCGGAGCTGTGATCCAGGTGAACAGCAGATCGGGCATAGGTGGGCATGTGGGCAGAGGAGTAGGAAGGCCGCTCAAGCAAATAAGCTAGCTAAGGTACGCAGCAGCAGCAAGCAGCCCCCCCATCCAGCCAGCCAGCCAGTCTGGCTGGCAGTGACTGAGTGGTTGACAGACGGCAAGCAACGGAATGTACGTGCTCTGTGATGTCATAGCAGTCAGCTGAGAGAGGCTCGTGATGTCATGGCTGAGCTGGCTGGCTGGCTGGCTGGCGGGCTGGCTGGCTCTGTGTGTGTGTGTGTTTGTGTGTGTGTCTGTTTTTCTGTTTGTCAGTCTGTCTGTCTGTCTCTCTCTCTCTCTCTCTCCCTCTCAATTCATTTGTATTGTCAAAGCAATTGGACATACATACATTCATACATTTATATATATATATATATATATATACATACATACATACATGCTAGAAAGTCATTACTATGTTATCTTAAAGGCTAACTAAGCAGAACATATATCATTATAGAACAGAGTTCATAGGTCTACACATGGTATTAGGGAACAGGCACATAGGTCATTCTGTTTGACATTGTCCTGACCTTCTAGCTTGACCTTATCTTTCTTAAGTATACAAGAAAGAAAAACAGTTGTGAGAAAAGAATTTCTAACTTTCCTTCCACACATACATACATACATACATACATACATACATACATACATACAAACCAGAGGCATGCAAAAAAATATAAAGAGGAAGAAAATGTTGTATAGCACATACAAAAGGGATGGTGATGAAACAAAATACATAGAATATGTTGAGCTGCAAAGAGATCTTAAGAAAGGGATCAGGAAAGCAAAGAGGGAAATAGAAAGAAACATAGCTCTTGGAGCTACAACCAATGCAATGAGCTTTTTTCAAAATTACAACAGCAAGCGGTCAATTAAGGAGGAGGTGAAACAGATAAAGGGCAAAAATGGAGGTATCTTGGAAAACGAACAAGATGTGGCAAATATTCTAAATGAGTATTTCACAGAGGTTTTTACAAAAGAAAAAACAGATGACATGCCACAGGTTGACAATCAGTCCAGTCAAACCCTAAGATAGATGAGGATAAATAAGGAGGAGGTACTAAAGGGACTAGCAGAATTAAAATCAAACAAATCACCTGGGCCAGATGGGATATTTCCAACAGTACTTAAAGAAATGAGGGAAATTATGTATAGGCCGCTAACTCGATTATTCCAAATGACACTTAGAACAGGGGATGTTCCCACTGACTGGAAGACAGCAAATTTCATACCAATCCACAAGAAAGTGGAGAAAATAGAGGAGCATCTCAATGAAAACCATATTCTTGGAGATAGTCAACATGGGTTTAGACGAGGCAGATCATGTCTTACTAACTTAATAAATTTTTTTGAACATGCAACTGCAGCTGTAGATCACGTGAAAGCATATGATATGATATACTTAGATTTCCAAAAAGCTTTTGATAAGGTTCCACACCAAAGACTGATCCTCAAATTGGAAGCTGTAGGCATTCAGGGTCATGTAAGTAGATGGATTATGAACTGGTTGATGTATAGGAAACAGATTAGAGGAGTCACTTCTAACTGGAGTGAGGTTGTTAGTGGAGTTCCACAGGGATCAGTACTAGGGCCTTTGCTTTTTCTAATCTATATTAATGATCTGGACTCTGGGATACTTAGCAACCTTGTCAAATTTGCAGATGATACTAAAATAGGTGGCTTAGCAGATACAATCTTGGCAGCACATGCTATTCAGAGGAACTTAGATAAATTCAGTTGTGGGCTGACACCTGGCAAATGAAATTCAATGTGGACAAGTGCAAGGTAATACATGCAGGAAACAAAAATGTCCACTATAATTACACTATGGGAGGTACAGATCTAGATGAAGTAATGCATGAGAAAGACCTAGGAATCTATGTGGATTCACTTTCTCCATCCAAACAATGTGGGGAAGCAATACAAAAGGCATACAGAATGCTAGGGTATATCGTCAAAAGTGTAGAATTTAAAACAAGGGAAGTAATGTTAAGACTGTACAATGCGCTAGACCTCATCTGGAATACTGTGTACAGTTCTGGGCACCACACTTCAAGAAGGATATTGCTGCTTTAGAGGCAGTTCAGAGGAGAGCAACCAGACTTATTCCAGGTCTGAAGGGAAAGTCCTACTCTGAGAGACTGAGGGAACTGAACCTTTTCACCCTGGAACAGAGGAGATTACGTGGGGACTTGATCCAAGTCTTCAAAATCATGAAAGGTTCCTCAAACCAGAGGAGCTTTTCCAGATCAGCAGGGACACACAAACCAGGGGACACAAATGGAAATTGGGCTTCAAGGCATTCAAGATGGAAAGTGGTAGAAGCTGAAAGTTTGGGAACATTTAAAAATAGACTGGATAGGATCCATGGATCACTTAGATATTAATGGACACCAAACGAGCATGATGGGTCGAATGGCCTCCTCTCGTTTGTAAACTTTCTTATGTTCTTATGTTCTTATGAATGTTCCCTAAGCATGTTTCAAATGTTCCCTAATTTATGTTACAAATGTGCCTTAGCACCTCTCTCTCTCTCTCTCTCTCTCTCTCTCTCTCTGTAGATGCATCATAGAGAACATATGTAACAGTCTCTCTTTTTGTTTACCAAAAATGAGAGTGAACGTATTTCAAGTGGGTGTTGCCTTGGTTGGAAACGTTTTAAGATTATTTACGAAGTGTAAAGTGGATTTGTCTCAGTTCTCCGTAGTTTTCAATGTATGTGCCATTCAGTAGCGTTAATGTTACAGATGTGCCCTATGCAGTGGTAGGGTCAATAAAATGTCAGTAAAACTTTATTTTAGCAATTATGGAGGGGAAGAACTGCAAATAGAGGGTCCCCACTAATTATCTAACTTACCAACAACGTTTCAAATTAGGTCTTGCGAAGCTGCCAAATAATGCTGTATAATCGTATGTGTCTTCATACACCGGCTGCTATAGTCTGATAGCTTTGATTATATATATATATTTTCTCGTGAACCACAAATGCTATTTGCTTGATTTTTACAGAGTATGTTATAAATACCATTCTTATGAAGCCTGACAAATTGTATGATTATGAATATTTTCAATTCATTTGTTTGTTTTTCCTAACATGTTACAAATGTTCCCTATGTGAAAGATGCATTATATCTTAATAACGTCTAAACAATTAAAGATATACAGATTATTATTTTCGGTAAAGTTATAACACATTGCTATTAACTATGTGTGTCAGTAAAAGTTTAAAAAATCCTAACAATTTTTTATTGATCCTGCAAAATAAGTGTTTAGGGAACATTTGTAACATAGTTAGGGTTAGCCACTGGGTAAGGGTTACATCTTCAGCAGTAAGTTTATTCATGTTAATTATTCTCATCAATGTTAAAGAACAATAAGTTCTATTATGTGTGTCGATAAAATGCTGATATTCCATAACGTTTGCTTGTGTATTCTGCAAAACACATATTTAGGGAACATTTGTAACATTAGGGTTACGATTTGCCATAGACGCGGAATGAGTTTGATTGTGATGTTAAATGGGGTTTAAAGACGCAGTCGCCTCAGTGCTGATTACTATTGCTGTGTTTCTCCACTTCTACTCCATGCTTGGGAACGCCCACATCCAGTGACGTCAAAACCGGTGGAAAAGCGGGCCGGTTCAAAAAAGATCAGCTGGATCCCAGGCCGAGCAGCAGCTCCGGCTCCAGCACCGGCACCATGTCGCTGGAAAAGCGCTAAGTGAGCTCACAGTGAGCTCAGTGTAATGTCTGCTCTGGTGAGCTCACAGTATGACCTAGTCGTGAGTTCACGTCTTCACTGGGTAGTCCTTGACAACTTAATTGACTCAATTCTTGGGCTTAATTGGTCAAAATGACCATTGCAAATCGATTCTGAAAAGCAGAAGTCAGGCCAGCAACACACAGACACAGCCCGGTAAGCTGTACAACCTTAATTAAACATACAGATGGGCTCCAAACAGCACAGAGGAATTTAACAAAGCAATCAGTTCTACAGAAATAACCAACATCATCAACTCTTTCCTCAGCTCACAGTATCAGCCTGACATCTCAGGACTAAATCTGGCCATAAATGATATCAATCAAATATTTCAAATTGCAGCCACAATGGCAAATCTTAAAAAGACAAAGAAAAAGATAAACCAGAATCACACACACACACAGACATGGTTTGATGATGAGTGTAAATCAATACGAACAAATTTAAGGCACCTATCCAATCAAAAACATCCAGTTCTGGGAAATGTGGAACAATTTAAATTCAACAAAACAACAAGAATTGGCAATACAAAATGGAACCATTTGGAAAAAATACTTTGAAAAGCTTTATAAAGATATCCAACAAAATGATCTGACACACAAACAAATTGAACCCAGGGAAAAACTGAAATTACTCGAACAATCAATTAAAAATAATCAAAACCCAACTGATGCTCCAATCACCCTACAGGAAATATCTAAAAAGCTCCAGGCACTTCCACCCAGAAAAGCCTGCATCCCGGACAGCATCAGCACTGAGATGCTCAAACACAGCAGCGCACAACTGCAGGAGGCTGAGCTTAAATTGTTCAACATGGTCCTCAGCACCCCTGACTTTAACCTGGCAGTGAAGGCACTCAAAGACAAAACAAGAAGAGCTTTCTACACAATCAGAAGAAGAACACACCAAACCACGCATGCAGGGCAGAATAAGGCCGCTACCCAACTCTCATTAATATAAAGAAAAGAGCACTGCAATTCTGGTGCACCTGAAGAAAAGTGAGTCAGACTCACTGCAGTACAAGGTCCTCCAAACCCAAGAGTTCAGCCCTGAAAAGAGTCCCCTGAGTCAGCTGGCCCTGAAGCTCACGGCACTGACCCCCGCTAATACTGCGAACAGAGACCAGCTTCAGGTCAGCACTGCTTACCTGCCCCCAATTAGAGTCAACCAAATCATAAAGATAATCAAAACCTCCTATCTGGAACATTGGAACAATGAAACCAAATTCCCAAAGTAAACTGGATTGCTATCGGGCCCTAAACAGAGAAAACACCCTGACAGAGTATCTCTTCACTGTCAGAGATACGAAGCAGAGACGCATCCTGACCAAGTACAGGCTCAGTGACCACAGCCTGGCCATAGAGACAGGCCGACACAGGCAGAGCTGGCTGTCCAGAGAGGAGCGGCGCTGTGGTCACTGCGAGACAGGAGAGGTCCAGACAGAGATGCACTTCCTCCTCCACTGCAATAAATATGCCAAAATAAGGGACACATTCTTTAATAAATTCATAAATATTGTAAAATCATTTTCTGAATTGATACATGAAAAACAAATAGCTATCCTCCTGGGGGAGGGACACACTGCCCCCCTGGCCGCCCAATATGTAGCCGCCTGCCACAGCCTGAGGGGCTCACTGTGAAAACATACAGGAGCACCAGCTGTAAACTTGTTAAGTATAAATAAAGTAAATGTACATGTCTATTAAGATTTTATTTATACATTATTTTTCTTACCTTTTATTATTTTTCAATGTATGTATATAATATTAACTGCTTTGGCAACACTACGAAACTGTTTGTCATGCTAATAAAGCACCCTTGAATTGAATTGAATTGAATTGAGAGAGAGAGAGAGAGATTGTGTGAACAGAGCACTGCTGTAATACAGCATGAAAAGAGCCGGTGCAGTGAAGCGATGATTACAATAATGATTATTAAAAGAGTTATATATGATATTAATGATTTAATTGAGGTTATAATGGACAAGTCAAAAGGTTAAAATGTTTGGCTCTATGTAGGTTTCGAGCCGCGCTGTTTGGGGGCCCAGTGCTGCTCCGACGCCGCCGCTCTGATGCTCTGGGCGTTTAACCCGCAGCGCAACCGGAGCAGCACCGTAAAACAACTAGAAGACAGATCTTATAAAGTGTTATTTAGTTGTACATATACTGCACAGCACAAGAAACATTGGGAAAACAAGACAGCTATATGAGTGACATGTAATGTTATATGTACCTTGGATATTTTAGACGTTTTATTAAAGCACTGTCCTGTGCTACTGAAATATCATCAACTATTACAATTTGAAAGCTCCAAAATCCTTTCAGATGCCTCTCCTAATGAAATGTGTGGAATTCAGATCGGGAATATTTGCCCGTTTGTGATCCATTCGCTTGTTCTACGTGCACATGCTATACAAATGAAAAGAATAGAAACCTATTGTGAATCCAAGGTTGTCTATTAGTGAGTAAGATGTTCATTAGATTCACATTTGAGTTGTATTTCATGTCAGGATGTGAGCGCAGTTGTGAAGGATTCAGAAATCAGTTCTTGGAATCGTATCCTAAACTGAGTGAGGGGCTGGATTTGAACTCATGAAGATTTCAGGATCTTGGATGTTATTCCTTGCCCTGATGAGGGGTACTCATGAAATATTGAAGGGACCCAGAAATCCACATTGGCTCTGCCATGATCTATGTAAGGCCACTACAAAGAGATCTTAATATGGATAAGGTACGAGCTTATTGTTTTTTGTTTTCATGTGTTTCCTAGTGCCAGTACATGATTATTCACCAGTCTTCTGTGCTGGGTTTTGAGGGTTTCACATGAAGCTGTATTGTAACATTTTTTTTTGCTGTGAATCATGTGACTGCTGCAGTGCATGTTTTAGGTTCCTGTACTGTCCTTATCAACTGGGCCCCTGATGACGTGCCTCTTTTGTGATGGAGAGAGAATCACAGTGATGGCTGTAGCAGCGGGTATACAGTACTACATGATCTATTTTTAAAGTCTTACTTGTAGCAAAATGTATAAATGTGTTTAGTTGGTTACAGGAAATATGCATTCTAATTTAGTCTTACCAAAATAAATGTAATGCTCTCATTAAATGATTTCAAAATGAAGAAAAGCTGATTGGCTGCGATTTGATTTAATATCGTTTAAACTGTGATTATATGGTGTAGAACCGTGTGGGAAATAAGTGGAGAAATCGTGGAGATAAAGCAAATAGAACTTTAATCGAGCCGCTCGGAAGCCCCACGTCAGGAATAATTCCTTCAGTGAGAACTTAATGTTTACCAACATGAGTGCAGCTTTATAGGAAAATGACGTAACATCTTATGGCCGTTCATCCAATCAGAAGATACAGGTCCGGGTCCGTTTTATGATCTGTCCTCCCGTGAAGAGGTGATGGATCCAAAGCAGATGTCCGTCTTTGATGTGCACTAGGAAGATGCGATCCCACGGTCGTCATTTACCTAGTGTCAATCGCTCGTTAACAGAAACAATTCCTGCCTATCTGGAGAAACGATTAAGTCATTTAAGTCATTAAGTCAAACGATTAAGGGGGGCTTGATTTATGACTGATGTCAATCCATGCCATCTTTTGGAAATGCCGGTTGGCACGGGTTCGTAGCTCTGTGTCGGGATTTCGGCTCTCGTCCATTTCAAAGAGTTTTTATTTCCTACAGGCCCCCTTCCCCAGACATCTCACAGCAGGGATTCCAAGCTATTTGGCCCATTCTCGGTGCCATCCTCCCAAGACTGTCACTTTGATGTAAACCAGTTCACATGCTGATGAGTTAAGGAAATCTGATAAATTTGGGGGGGAGAGGTCTTCTTTAGATCAGTGCTTCAGCTCAGAGCTAAAATGCTCTTATCAGAATACACCCAACATAACGCTACACTGGTTAATTCTGTTCTGGGAAAACCACAATCCTGCAGGTTTAATAAGTCTCTCTACACATCAGTCCCTGAGTACCTTCAACCAATGGTCATTTTGACCAATTAAGCCCAAGAATTGAGTCAATTAAGTTGTCAAGGACTACCCAGTGAAGACGTGAACTCACGACTAGGTCACACTGTGAGCTCACCAGAGCAGACATTACACTGAGCTCACTGTGAGCTCACTTAGCGCTTTTCCAGCGACATGGTGCCGGTGCTGGAGCCGGAGCTGCTGCTTGGCCTGGGATCCAGCTGATCTTTTTTGAACCGGCCCGCTTTTCCACCGGTTTTGACGTCACTGGATGTGGGCGTTCCCAAGCATGGAGTAGAAGTGGAGAAACACAGCAATAGTAATCAGCACCGAGGCGACTGCGTCTTTAAACCCCATTTAACATCACAATCAAACTCATTCTGCGTCTATGGCAAATCGTAACCCTAATGTTACAAATGTTCCCTAAATATGTGTTTTGCAGAATACACAAGCAAACGTTATGGAATATCAGCATTTTATCGACACACATGATAGAACTTATTGTTCTTTAACATTGATGAGAATAATTAACATGAATAAACTTACTGCTGAAGATGTAACCCTTACCCAGTGGCTAACCCTAACTATGTTACAAATGTTCCCTAAACACTTATTTTGCAGGATCAATAAAAAATTGTTAGGATTTTTTAAACTTTTACTGACACACATAGTTAATAGCAATGTGTTATAACTTTACCGAAAATAATAATCTGTATATCTTTAATTGTTTAGACGTTATTAAGATATAATGCATCTTTCACATAGGGAACATTTGTAACATGTTAGGAAAAACAAACAAATGATTTGAAAATATTCATAATTACAGCATACAATTTGTCAGGCTTCATAACAATGGTATTTATAACATACTCTGTAAAAATCAAGCAAATAGCATTTGTGGTTCACGAGAAAATATATATATATAATCAAAGCTATCAGACTATAGCAGCCGGTGTATGAAGACACATACGATTATACAGCATTATTTGGCAGCTTCGCAAGACCTAATTTGAAACGTTGTTGGTAAGTTAGATAATTAGTGGGGACCCTCTATTTGCAGTTCTTCCCCTCCATAATTGCTAAAATAAAGTTTTACTGACATTTTATTGACCCTACCACTGCATAGGGCACATCTGTAACATGAACGCTACTGAATGGCACATACATTGAAAACTACGGAGAACTGAGACAAATCCACTTTACACTTCATAAATAATCTTAAAACGTTTCCAACCAAGGCAACACCCACTTGAAATACGTTCATTCTCATTTTTGGTAAACAAAAAGAGAGATTGTTACATATGTTCCCTATGATGCATCTACAGAGAGAGAGAGAGAGAGAGAGAGAGAGAGAGAGGTGCTAAGGCACATTTGTAACATAAATTAGGGAACATTTGAAACATGCTTAGGGAACATTCATAAGAACATAAGAACATAAGAACATAAGAAAGTTTACAAACGAGAGGAGGCCATTCGACCCATCATGCTCGTTTGGTGTCCATTAATATCTAAGTGATCCATGGATCCTATCCAGTCTATTTTTAAATGTTCCCAAACTTTCAGCTTCTACCACTTTCCATCTTGAATGCCTTGAAGCCCAATTTCCATTTGTGTCCCCTGGTTCGTGTGTCCCTGCTGATCTGGAAAAGCTCCTCTGGTTTGAGGAACCTTTCATGATTTTGAAGACTTGGATCAAGTCCCCACGTAATCTCCTCTGTTCCAGGGTGAAAAGGTTCAGTTCCCTCAGTCTCTCCGAGTAGGACTTTCCCTTCAGACCTGGAATAAGTCTGGTTGCTCTCCTCTGAACTGTCTCTAAAGCAGCAATATCCTTCTTGAAGTGTGGTGCCCAGAACTGTACACAGTATTCCAGATGAGGTCTAGCGCATTGTACAGTCTTAACATTACTTCCCTTGTTTTAAATTCTACACTTTTGACGATATACCCTAGCATTCTGTATGCCTTTTGTATTGCTTCCTCACATTGTTTGGATGGAGAAAGTGAATCCACATAGATTCCTAGGTCTTTCTCATGCATTACTTCATCTAGATCTGTACCTCCCATAGTGTAATTATAGTGGACATTTTTGTTTTACTGCATGTATTACCTTGCACTTGTCCACATTGAATTTCATTTGCCAGGTGTCAGCCCACAACTGAATTTATCTAAGTTCCTCTGAATAGCATGTGCTGCCAAGATTGTATCTGCTAAGCCACCTATTTTAGTATCATCTGCAAATTTGACAAGGTTGCTAAGTATCCCAGAGTCCAGATCATTAATATAGATTAGAAAAAGCAAAGGCCCTAGTACTGATCCCTGTGGAACTCCACTAACAACCTCACTCCAGTTAGAAGTGACTCCTCTAATCTGTTTCCTATACATCAACCAGTTCATAATCCATCTACTTACATGACCCTGAATGCCTACAGCTTCCAATTTGAGGATCAGTCTTTGGTGTGGAACCTTATCAAAAGCTTTTTGGAAATCTAAGTATATCATATCATATGCTTTCACGTGATCTACAGCTGCAGTTCCATGTTCAAAAAAATGTATTAAGTTAGTAAGACATGATCTGCCTCGTCTAAACCCATGTTGACTATCTCCAAGAATATGGTTTTCATTGAGATGCTCCTCTATTTTCTGTCTAATCATTTTTTCCAACATTTTACAGGTGATGCAGGTGAGACTGATTGGTCTGTAATTTCCTGGCTCAGTTTTGTCCCCTTTCTTGTGGATTGGTATGAAATTTGCTGTCTTCCAGTCAGTGGGAACATCCCCTGTTCTAAGTGTCATTTGAAATAATCGAGTTAACGGCCTATACATAATTTCCCTCATTTCTTTAAGTACTGTTTGAAATATCCCATCTGGCCCAGGTGATTTGTTTGATTTTAATTCTGCTAGTCCCTTTAGTACCTCCTCCTCATTTATCCTGATCTCTCTTAGGGTTTGACTGGATTGATTGTCAACCTGTGGCATGTCATCTGTTTTTTCTTTTGTAAAAACCTCTGTGAAATACTCATTTAGAATATTTGCCACATCTTGTTCGTTTTCCAAGATACCTCCATTTTTGCCCTTTATCTGTTTCACCTCCTCCTTAATTGACCGCTTGCTGTTGTAATTTTGAAAAAAGCTCATTGCATTGGTTGTAGCTCCAAGAGCTATGTTTCTTTCTATTTCCCTCTTTGCTTTCCTGATCCCTTTCTTAAGATCTCTTTGCAGCTCAACATATTCTATGTATTTTGTTTCATCACCATCCCTTTTGTATGTGCTATACAACATTTTCTTCCTCTTTATATTTTTTTGCATGCCTCTGGTTTGTATGTATGTATGTATGTATGTATGTATGTATGTATGTATGTATGTATGTATGTATGTGTGGAAGGAAAGTTAGAAATTCTTTTCTCACAACTGTTTTTCTCTCTTGTATACTTAAGAAAGATAAGGTCAAGCTAGAAGGTCAGGAGGCCATAAGGTATTTTGATTTCTCTTTGTTATTTACAATGAGAACCTTGGAGACAATGTCAAACAGAATGACCTACGTGCCTGTTCCCTAATACCATGTATAGACCTATGAACTCTGTTCGATAATGATATATGTTCTGCTTAGTTAGCCTTTAAGATAACATAGTAATGACTTTCTAGCATGTATGTATGTATGTATATATATATATATATATATATGTATGAATGTATGTATGTCCAATTGCTTTTGACAATACAAATGAATTGAGAGGGAGAGAGAGAGAGAGAGAGAGACAGACAGACAGACTGACAAACAGAAAAACAGACACACACACAAACACACACACACACACAGCCAGCCAGCCCGCCAGCCAGCCAGTCAGCCAGCCAGCTCAGCGATGACATCACGAGCCTCTCTCAGCTGACTGCTATGACATCACAGAGCACGTACATTCCGTTGCTTGCCGTCTGTCAACCACTCAGTCACTGCCAGCCAGACTGGCTGGCTGGCTGGATGTGGGGGCTGCTTGCTGCTGCTGCGTACCTTAGCAAGCTTATTTGCTTGACCGGCCTTCCTACTCCTCTGCCCACATGCCCACCTATGCCTCTACTCCAAGATACTTATACAATAGAAAAACTATGGTAATAATAATATAGCCCAAGACAAAAAATATTAATCTTTCTAGACTGTATTAAAGTTCAGCACTTCGGAAAAATAGAATTATTTTGTATTTCAATAAAACAAAAATTATTACTGGTATCCACACACCCAACCAATGTAAATGTCACGGACGGTGTTAATTAGCTCCTTAATCACCATTACTTATTATATTTATATTTCACTTCACTTTATGCAATATGGCTTGTGTATTTTGTTTGGTTCTATATTGCCATTATTTTGTGTGTTGATTATCTTTCACTTTATTGTTTAATTTGTTATTCACTTAGTATTATTTTGATTGTTTGCACGCGTGCCTTATTATTTTTGTTTCTTCTTTCTTACACAACTCACCTGGGTCCACCTGCACTCTTCACATGCGTCCCCACTTAATCACCCTGCCCTGGGAGAGGAGAGGATTATCTGCTGTAGTCCACTTTCCAATGTGGGAGGTCTCTGCGGCTCATATCTCATTCAATTATTTATTCATTTATCCTACATCAAGTTTATTTATTTTCCCACGTTTCATTCAATCACCATCAGAAGCTCTCTGTGCTAAAAGTGGCAGCACATTTGTCTCATACACATCAAACTCACCTTTTCCTGCTTCCCATGCCTTATCAACTTACTCAGACCCTCGTCAACTTACTCAAACCCTCTTCAACTTTGGTTAACATTGCTCTGCATTCTAACAGCTATTCTTTCTCCTATTCTTAATTTCTTACAAGAAATGTATTCAGGTTTTTTTTATCAATATGTTTTATTTATATTTATACAGATGTCACTCCATTATTCGTTTATTGAAGTCATATATGTACCTAACAAAATATTAGCCAATAGGCCATTGATCTCAATAATGATTCCCATAATCCTAGGACACCTTCTCTTTTACTTTTCCTTTCCATTCTTACTTTTCTCCTGTAAAGCATTTTATATTACTTGAGCTTACTTATTCTATAGTTGTAATCTTATACTTCTGCGGTATCTTACCCTTTTCCTACATCACTCATCTTAAAACCATGGTCTACTTTGACTTTCATTTCAGGTATTATATGCTAGGCACCAATAACCAAACATTTTCTGAAAGACTGTAACATGTCACCAGACTGTTTACATTCTCCTGCTTTCACAGGCTGTCAGGGCTGCACCAGGCTCTCTTCTAGCCTTTCGTTTCCTTGAATTTGACTTTTGACAGAGCTTGTCCATAACATGATGTTTAACAAACAAATTCTGGTTCTTCTTGTGGAGACACCATGACTATTTATGTATTACTATTATTATCCATCTGTTTATTCAATGTATATTTTGGATTACTTTTCTTATAATAGTCTTTCTTTCTGATTTCTGATGCTTGAGGCACTCTGTATAGAGCCAAAGATCCTCATGAATATGATAAATCTGTTGTTACATTTTTAAATATAATTCTAAAATGATTGCCAAAACATAGACATTTACCTTATATCACCTTCAAACTATACATATACATAAACACACAAAGCACATACACATTGATATCTAAAGATAATTCAGATATCCGATCTGTGGCATGTTTTATTGACCCTGCAGTGTCTCAAACAGCCCTTATAACTTATTATTTAAGCTTATGATTATTTAGAATAAAATGTCAAATAATCCCACTCGATTATTTCATTATTTCACTATCTCAGTTTTCTTGATCCATTGTGAAAAAGTTCTGTTATTTCCTCCTCATCTGTAGAGGCTACATTAGCCCACTCCCCGGTCTGATATTCTCGTAGTAACTGTATCCAAATGTTGGGCGGACATTTAGCCTTCACGATGATGTGTACATCGTGCGGGTGAAGGAGGTGAATAACCATCTTTTCATCTAGAATATCCCAAAAAGTTGTGTTACCCTGGTTTGGTTTTAATTTTGGGAGGGACGCCCATATCATTTCTTTTTCTCCTGGGGAGAAGGGGACATGGGTTTTAGTCGTATAGACTATTGATTGACCTTCCTCTTTACTCTGTCTAGTTTTGACTTGCATGGGTGCAGCTGGGACCGTTTTCAGAGCGGTCAGATCTGGATACAATGTATTATTATAACCAAAATCAGTGATTGATTTATATTCCGGATTATATGGGGGAGGAGCGCTAGCAAAACCTCCTTTTTCATATTCCCATGCTTTGCGATCTAAATCATCCCAATCGGGCCTGTCGTCCTTGGAGTGATCTGTGTCGCGACGCGCTCCTAACACGGCAGCACATCGCGCACCTACACCTTCACCTTTTCTGACCACTTTTCTTGCCCTTCTAATTTGCCTTGTAGTTCTATTAATTCTATCGTATTTTTCACAACTTCTGCTCTCAATTCACATTACTGTTTATGATGATCTTCCATTTCTGTTATTTTCTTTTCTTGATTCTCACCAACCTGACACAATATCACAATTCCTTTCTCTGTCTTATCTGGTTGTTGTTGCTTCCACCAGTCCCGGTGCTCCTTCGGAGACCAGTCTTTCTCCCAACTTCCTTCCAACATTTTCTTCTCTACATTCTGTTTTTTTATTTCTCAAAAAACCAATAATGCTGGTGTCACTCACTGTGACGATTTATCTGAAATATTACATTATTATATATTATATTATGTATATATATTATAATAAAAACAAACACTCCAGTAAGGTACGGACACCCGTACATGACACTGGCTAAGGTAAGGGAACCCATAAACAACCATAAGCACCCCCGGACCTAGGACAGCCTGTAACTTGCTAACTTGCTAACTGTTTTGTTTGCTTCTCATCGTTTGCTGCTAGTTGCATGCCAAACGAGTTCGTTCTGTCCAAAATATAAGCTTTTTTTCTTCTAATAAACTCAATACAAATACAGTGCACTAGCAACTATTTCCCTTTCAAAAGTTGTAGTCCCGTTTCAGTTAAAACAAAATGTGTTCTTCAAACAAAGAAAATACTTGTGTTTCTTTTCCCTCTTTACCTGCTCTTATCACAAAGCTTCTCAACACAATCTCAGGTGCAGGTGCACTCTGCGCTATCCTTTGCCCGAGCTTTGTCCAGGAAAACTCACTGTAGCCATCTTAGTTCAACACGGGCTCTCCTTACCTGCGAGTCACACGGGTCCAGTTCACTTTGCAAGTGAACAGTCTCTTCTCAGAAACAATAAGGAAACTTGGAAAGAAACACAATCCCAGGTCGGTGTTAAAAAAAAGTTCTTTGTTTTCATATTAAAAGAAAACATTTGTATTTTCTCTGCACACTTCACAGCTCCAATTAGCACACTCAACTAATCCCTGCCCCCCTCAGAACCGTCACTAAAGAAAGGTACTCACAGTCATTTTAAATATGACATCCTGTAGTGCTTGTTTTCAAAATATGATCTTATTATCACTTGAACCAAATAAATCCTTTGACCCACTAATACCAAATTACAGTTAGGGGGGCCACAGATGTGATTTGAAAATACGATCTTCCATGTCTTTCTGTTGTGTTTTGACCTGGGGATCTGTAATTGTCCAAGTGGCTACTGCACATGTACTTATTTAATGTTAAATGTGTTATTTAATTAGGCTTGGTTCTGGTGAGCATGTACAAGACGTCAGCTTTTTAAATAACTGTGTGTATTGGATCATACACATTTTAGAAATACTCTCTCAAACTTCCCGCATTGGTACCTCACCAGGGAGGTAGAAAACAGCAATAGCATTGAAAAAGTGTGATTGTAGTTCTGCTCTTCTGCAATATATTTCTACAATATCTTTAACATCTTCTTTAACATTGTTTTAAAGGCTGGGACCAATATGGTGGAATATCTCCAACACACGGACATTGAGAGACTCGACCCCTTTGTGCTGCTGCTCAGAGACCAACTCTCAGTTGTCTCTGAGTAGGCTATGGATCAACTTCCTTTCCTAATATGAAGGAGACCATGGATACAAAACCTATGAAAAACAGGTGATTATTGTTATTCTTCTCATTATAAACTACTTAATACATCTCTCCCATAAAGTACAACAGGATAGTGGTGACGTCATTCAGGATTGGATTGCCATTGGTCAAAAGCCCTCTGAGAGAAATTGTGTGGTGACACTCCACACTCTTAGAAGAAATTGTTCTGCACAGAACCATAAAGGGTTCCTCGAGTAATCGCTCTGGTGGATCCCTTTATGGTTCTATGTAGAACCCCTTCAAAGGGGTTACATGAAGAACCCCCAAACATAGCGTTCTACACAGAACCATTCGTTTTAAAATGTTATATATAGAACCCATTCAAAAGGGGGACACGTGCTATACCTGAATCTGTTTTCCAAATACAATCTTTAAAAAATGTATGAGTTCATATATACAAACACACATACACAACGTAGAAATCGCACTACTAGTGAAGTAACTTCATTTACATTATATGCCACAACTCCTCAATTTGGAACGCAAAAACAAGACATCTGATGTAAAAGTGTAAACTAATTACGAACAGCACTTTTGATTTTTATCTTCAATTCAGGGGCTACTTATTCGAACAGTAAACTGTATTCTCTCTTCAGAGTGACTGGAATGTTTTTGCCTACATTCAACTTAAATATGAAAGTTTCCAAAAACGGCATAGTTTTCTTTAAGGCTATTCAATGCCAAACACAAAATTCTCTCTGCTTTCAGTGCTTGTCCTTCAGCACAATTACACAGGTTCATGATGTTCTCATTTCAATACATTGTTTTCTTATTTAAACTATTTGACTTTGAGCTTACATTGAGAATAAAATCACTTTTGCAAGTAACACCTGGCCAAGAAAGGAAGCAGCACTACAATAAAACAATACACAGAATACAAAGCAGTTCCTTCAAAAGTAAAAATGATAAAGAGTGATGTCTGTCAGTAAATTACGTTGAGATACATATTGGTTATTTTGAATTAGGAGTCCAACTTCAATAACTTCTATTAACAAGCCAAAATACAGATCAGAATTACGGGTAATTGAAAAGAATATGTAGCGCCTAGGTAAGCTTGGATGTGTTCAGAGAAACACTAAAAACGGACCTTCCTCACACCCGTCTTGTTGAGGTGGACGTGGTCATACAGGTGATGTGGCTGGATGTCTCAGTGGTGTGCCAGGTGGACGTTGGGGAGGAGGGCACATCTTCGGGATACTTCTGCGTTGATGGCCTGGATGATGTGCAGGGGCACGTCTGTGCGGGGCAGCAGTGTGGAGATGGTGATTTTGGCAGTTTGGAATTCCTCTGTGGCTTTCTTTGCCACCTGTCTCAGGGCTGAGGCCACATCGCCCCTGCGGGCACTCAGGTCGTTAGTGCCGGTGTGGATGAGGATGTGTTTGACCTGGCACAGCCTCCTCTTGGAGAGCAGCTCCAGGGCTCTCTGTGCTGTCGGGCACCAAAGCTTTTTCACTTTTCGCCCAGGGAAGAGGCGCCTCTCATCCAGGAACTTCCCATTGGAGTCGCTCAGAATGACCACCTCTGTGTTGACCTGCCACTCCGGGTTTTGCGTCGGGAGTGGTGGGGGCAGCGGGTGTGTTTTAGGGGAGTGGCGTTTCAGGGGTTTGTGTATTAGTGGCAGGTCTGGTGATAGTGGGGGTGTCAGGAGTGGTGGGGAGTGTGGGTGGATCAGTGGGTGCGTCAGTGGGTGCGTCAGGGGTTGTAGGTGTTGTGGGGTCAGTGCAGTGCAGTCTCTGTGCTCCTCTCTTAGCTTCTCCAGCTGGCTCTGCAGGCTCCTCAGCTGGCAGTGCTGGGGTGTCCTGGTCAGCTCCTCCCTCGCTCTGTGCAGCTCCGTCCTCAGGGTTTGGCTCTGCTCCTCCTGGTCTCTCACTGCTGCTCTCAGCTCATGGATCTCAGCCTTGTGGTGCATCTTTAGTCCCTGAACTCCGCAAACTTCAGCTCCAGCACTGATAGGCATTCCTTTAGTGTTTTAATGTTGCTGGAGAGTTTTGGGGAGACAGGGGGGCAGTCTGTGGGAGATGGGGCACTGTCTGGCTCCGTGTGGCTGGGGGCAGACTGCAGGGTGGCCGGCTCTGGCTCGTGTTTCTCTACCTCAGTCTCCTGCTTTGAGGTGTGGAAGCCGAGAGCTAATTGGTCCAGGCTGCTCTCGCTGTCCTGCACCATGATGGTCCCGTTGTGGTATACATTAAAAGTGAGCATCACACTGTCTGTGTCTTTCTCTACCAGCACTGAGATCTGCCTGCCTCTGCTAATGCCCCTCTTGTTGTTATTGGGGTATGTCTGGCACAGGGTTTTGTGAAAGGCGGTGGGGTACTGAGTGTAGAACAGTAGATTGTTCTTGACCCTGTTTTCTCCTTTACCGGTGTAGTCTAGGATGAGGGTCTCAGGAGATGCTCTCATCACAGCTTGTTTGTAGTCCTTCTTAGCCTGTGCAGAGCGAATGTCTTCAGGGTATCGGATTTCAAAAGGCAGCTCTGCAGTCAGACTGCTGTTCGATAGATTTGTATCAGTCTCAGTGGCAGTTGGGCTCTCTCCTACTGTCACTCTATTCAAATTGGAGCTCTGCATTTTCATTGGCTGAGTCAACTACTGAGAATGCTTATTTATTTTATTAATACATATTTTTTTGTTTAATTATTTGTCTCTATAGGTGAAAGGTCTTACCTCCAATTCTTGTCTTCAGCTTTTCTTTTCTGACTTTTCTTCCTGAACTGTCTCTCTGCTTTCTTCTTTTTGTGTTTCTCTTAAAATTATTATTTTTTGAATACTTTTTCTTCTGAATTTCTATTCCATGTCTTCTGTGTATGTTTATAGTGCTATATATTCATTTGTAAATGACAAATTAAATCCGCTTATGTATAAAAACAAATGTTTTTTAGGAGCTCATATTCCTCTCTCTCTCTCTCTCTCTCTCTCTCTCTCTCTCTCTCTCTCTCTCTTTCTCTCTCTCCCTCTCAATTCAATTCATTTGTATTGTCAAAGCAATTGGACATACATACATATACATACATACATACATACATACATACATCTACACGGAAAATAAATAATAGAATTATGAATCACAATAAGATGTAATGAAGTACAGAAAATGAAAATGTAAAAAAATGTGATCTTTAATACATACAAATAAAGAAAATAGGTTTACTATTTCCAGATTCCTTTTTTGAAATACAATGACATGCATAACAAACAAGTATTTACATTATATTTACAGCCGGTGCTCGTGTGTCACTGTGTCCCTCAGGCTGTGGTAGGCGCTGACATATTGGGCAGCCAGGGTGGCTGTGTGTCCCTCCCCCAGGAGGACTGGCGTTTTTCTTATTTCTCAGTTTTGTCACAGGTTGGGTGGGCATCCATTATGTTGTTACAGAATTTGTCCCTTATTTTGGGCTAAAGCTTTCCGTGGAGGGGAACGTGGATCAGTTTGTACCATTTTTGGGAGAATCTGCCTTGTTGGGGCGGAGCTGTGATCCAGGTGAACAGCAGATCGGGCATAGGTGGGCATGTGGGCAGAGGAGTTGGAAGGCCGGTCAAGCAAATAAGCTTGCTAAGGTACGCAGCAGCAGCAAGCAGCCACCCCATCCAGCCAGCCAGCCAGTCTGGCTGGCAGTGACTGAGTGGTTGTCAGACGGCAAGCAACGGAATGTACGTGCTCTGTGATGTCATAGCAGTCAGCTGAGAGAGGCTCGTGATGTCATCGCTGAGCTGGCTGGCTGGCTGGCTCTGTGTGTGTGTGTGTATGTCTGTGTGTGTGTGTGTGTGTCTGTTTGTCTGTTTTTCAGTCTGTCTGTCTCTCTCGCTCTCTCTCTCTCTCTCTCTCTCTCTCTCTCCCTCTCAATTCAATTCATTTGTATTGTCAAAGCAATTGGACATACATACATTCATACATACATATATATATATATATATATATATATATATATACATACATACAAGCATACATGCTAGAAAGTCATTACTATGTTATCTTAAAGGCTAACTAAGCAGAACATATATCATTACAGAACAGAGTCCATAGGTCTAGACATGGTTTTAGGGAACAGGCACGTAGGTCATACTGTTTGACATTGTTTCCAAGGTTCTCATCGTAAATAACAAACAGAAATCAAACTAGCTTCTGGCCTGACCTTCTAGCTTGACTCTATCTTTCCGCCTTATATACTTGGTGAATAATTGAGGAAGTAGCACCAAGTGACTACATTAGGCTGCCTGAGGGTTTCTGGGGAGTGTAGTTGTCTAGGGTCGGTTTTCTTCCCTAGAGTGCAGACCTTGCAGCAGACCTGGCCTGACATATCTGCCATGTATGACCCTGCCCCTTGGTTGGTCCCACATCCTCCCCCCCAGCTGCGACCCCATAGGTCGAGCGACAGCCGCAAAAAAGCATGCACCCGGGACAGCCCATCAACATTCCCCATGGCCTTCCCTGGCTTGTGCTGCAGGGTGAAATGAAAATGTTGGAGACTCAAAAACCACCTCATCACACGGGCATTCCTGTCTTTCGAACGATGCATCCAAGTGAGGGGGGCATGGTCAGTGAGCAGGGTGAAGTGCCTGCCCAACAAATAGTATCGAAGACTGTCCAAAGCCCACTTCACTGCCAAACATTCTTTTTCAACTACCAAATAATTTATTTCATTGGATTCCAACTTTCTGCTAAGGAACAACACCGGGTGTTCGTGATCACCCATTCTTTGGGACAAAACCACTCCGATCCCCACCTCAGAGGCGTCCGTCTGGACTATAAATTCTTTCTGAAAGTCAGGTACCATTAAAACGGGGTTGCGGCAGAGCGCCTCCTGTAGGCTCCGGAAAGCCCGGTTTGCTGTATCACCCCATCTAACCATATTGGGTTCTGTAGCCTTAGTCATATCAGTCAGAGGGGCCGCTAAGGTAGCATAGTTGGGAATAAACCTCCGGTAATACCCAGTTAACCCTAAAAATGCCCTAACCTGCTTTTTATTGACAGGCCTAGGCCAAGAGTTTATGGCTTCAACCTTGGATATTTGGGGTTTCACCATACCCCTCCCTACTGTATAGCCCAAGTATTTGGCCTCTTCCAACCCCAAATTGCATTTGGTTGGATTAGCCATCAGGCCTGCTGCATGTATTGAATCCAATACCGCTTGGAGCTGAGACAAATGTGATTCCCAATCTGGACTGTGAATGACCACATCATCTAAATATGCTGCCGCATACGTCCTGTGTGGTCTAAGTATGTGGTCCATCAACCTTTGAAAGGTGGCAGGAGCACCATGCAGGCCAAAGGGCATCACTGTGTAGTGAAACAGACCATCTGGGGTTGCAAAGGCTGTTTTTTCTTTGGCACCCGGGGTCAAGGGAATCTGCCAGTAGCCCTTGGCTAAGTCAATAGTTGAAATATAGCGAGCATTCCCAATATTCTCTAACAATTCATCTACTCGGGGCATTGGGTATGCATCAAACTTTGAAATTTCATTAACCTTTCTAAAATCATTACAGAATCTCCAGGAGCCATCAGGTTTGGAAACCATGACTATAGGGCTGGACCACTCACTGTGGGATTCTTCAATAACCCCTGCCTCCAGCATTTCCTTAACCTCATTTCTAATAGTGTTCCTGCGAGCTTCTGGTACCCTGTAAGGCCTCATATTTACCTTCTTTCCTGGGAGAGACACAATGTTGTGAGAGACTAAATGGGTACGCCCCGGTATGCCTGAGAAAACTTCCCTATTACGTATTATCAAGTCGTTCACCTCCTTCAACTGGTCAGGTGACAAGGCAGCTGCAATATTCACCTTCGGTGTCCCTAGTGGCTGAGGGGGGTAAGTCAACATCAACACTTCCCTGTCCTTCCAGGCTTTTATTAAGTTGACATGATATATTTGTTCTGGGGGTCGGCGGCCGGGTTGCTGAACCTTATAGTTCACTTCCCGTATTCGCTCTATAATCTCATAAGGTCCCATCCACGTAGCCAGAAATTTACATTCTACAGTGGGAACCAACACCAACACCCTATCACCAGGCTGGAACACCCTCAGTGTAGCCTGACGATTATAGGCGAATTGTTGGTGTTCCTGTGCCTGCCTTAGGTGCTCTCTCACAATGGGAGTGACTGTGGCTATTCTCTCTTGCATAGCATTGATGTGCTCGACTACACTCCGGAAAGGAGTGGACTCTTGTTCCCACGTTTCACGGGCTATGTCTAATATCCCCCTGGGGTGCCTCCCATATAACAGTTCAAAAGGCGAAAAGCCCAGGGAAGCCTGTGGGACTTCCCTAATGGCAGACATCAAGTAGGGCAGCATGAATTCCCAATTTTTCCCATCCTTATCGATTACCTTTCTTAGCATGGACTTCAGGGTCCTATTAAATCTCTCAACCAACCCATCTGTTTGTGGGTGGTAGACTGATGTTCTCAACTGCTTAACCTGCAACAATTTACACAGATCGGTCATAACCTTAGACATAAAGGGTGTGCCCTGATCTGTTAATATCTCCCTCGGTATCCCCACCCTACTACACATCAACATTAGCTCTTTTGCAATACCTTTTGAAGCCATGGTCCGCAGTGGAATGGCTTCTGGGTACCTGGTGGCATAATCCAAAATAACCAGTATATACTGATGCCCTCTGGCTGATTTCGGGAGAGGTCCCACCACATCCATAGCTATCCTAGCAAAGGGGGTCTCTATGATGGGCAAAGGGACCAGTGGGCTTCTGAAGGCTGGTTTAGGAGCATGTAGTTGACATTCAGGACATGAGCTACAATGTTCTGTCACGTCTGCATGTACGCCTGGCCAGTAAAACCTCCTCAGGAGTCTATCCTTGGTTTTGTCCATCCCCAGATGTCCCCCCAGGATATGCCCATGTGCCAGACTGAGAACTGTTCGTCTGAATGGGGTGGGAACTAGCAATTGCTCCACAATGTCCACCCCTATCTTATTTACACGGTACAATAGGTCATTTGTTACCATAAAATAAGGATAAGCTGTTGGCGGGTCTGCAGTAGTCATAGGGGTCCCATTTACTACCTTCACATTTTCTTTAGCATAGTGTAGAGTGAGATCTCGCACCTGTGCGCTGCCAAAATCAGTGGGGAGTCCCTCTAACACTGACACTTCTACATTGTCAGCTTCAGGGGTCTCTATGAATGGATTCTCACCCACCCTGCTAGTGCTGGGTTCCTCACCCTCCATAGGGTCATCTACGTCACTACATTCCACCCCTATGTTTTCAGTTTAATTTTCCCCAACCAAAACCTTCACTGTCGACTCAACTGGAACCAGGTCTACTTTTAGCTCTAGTTGTGGGATCGAGGCAACTTCTGGCTTACAGTTTTCAGTGTGCATTTCCAATTTACTATGTTTTCTATCTAGTTTTCCAAAATTAGGAAAATATCGTCCCAGTATCACATCATATGGCATGTTGGGTACCACACCGACTTCGTAATCTAGTTTCCCGGCCTCTGTCTGTATGTTTACAAGGGCTGTGGGATAGGGGCGTGTGTCACCATGTGTGCATGTGATACTGAGCTCCTGATGTCTATCCAGCTTGTTGGTCGCTACTAATTTTTCTGTGACCAGTGTAACCATACTGCCAGAGTCGAGTAGAGCAGCCACTTCTTTCTCATCGACTATCACTGTACACATGTGTTTTGGATTAGGTACTCCGCCTATGAAAACATCCGTCCCAACAGGGCAGGCATAAAATACCGGTTTCTCTTTCCCCATATCACACACATTACATTGCATTGGTTCCTCTCTACCTGGGCAGTGGGCCGCAATATGTCCTACTTTGTCACAATTGTAGCAGACAATTGGTTGTGTTGGTGACCCCCTATAACCCTTAGTCTCGGCTTTAGGCCCCACCTTTGCCCCCCCCAGTCTTGCTCTTTTCTTCCAACCCAGCGCGTCATGTTTCCCAGAGTACTTTGGAACCATCTTACCCGGTCCGCTGGTTCGTCATGGCCTGGGGAATGAGTTTTTAACCTCCGGTACATGCTCTGCTGCTCCGGCTGTATAGAACCGCTCTACAATGGCCACCAAGGTGTCAGCGGACAGCACCTCATTCTGGCCAACCCAGCGTCGAACGTCCTTGGGCAAACAGCGTTGGTAGTTGTCAAGGACTATGGCCTCCACCACCTCGGCTGATGAATGGACCTCTGGCTGTAGCCATTTCCTGGCCAGATGGATCAGATCAAACATCTGCGTTCGGATTGGTTGTCCTGGTTGGTAGGCCCACTGCTGAAACCGATGTGCCCTCACTGCGGTGGTCACGCCCAATCGGGTCATTATCTCCGCTTTCAATTTATCATAGTCCTGGGCGTCCTTCAGCTCCAGATCAAAGTACGCTTTCTGTGCATCCCCTGCCAGATAAGGTGCCACAAGCCCTGCCCAGGAATCTTTTGGCCATCCCTCTCTCTGCTGTCCTCTCAAAGGTCATAAGGAAGGCCTCAACATCGTCCTGTTTTGTCATTTTCTGCAGAAAGTGATTGGTGCGGGGAGTGGAATGGGTTGCAGCCCCCTGTGGACCAATCCTGGTTGCAAGTGCTTCAACACTCTCTTTCAGCTCTTTAGTCACCTTTTCCTGCTCTTCTCTAAACATTTTATTTGTATCATGCTGGACCTGCAGTGCTTCCTGATGCATCCGCATAGCATCCTGGTGAGCCACCTGCTGCACCCTGGTCGCTTCCTGTTGGGCTATTACAGCCTGTAGTTTTTTTTTTTTGGATAAAAAAATTCACTCAGCCAGTCTGGGTTTCATGAGGTGCTGCCCGCATTCTACACCAAATGTGACAAAACGCCTTGGCTGTACACATGTGCGGGTCTTCTCTGTGATCTTCTTAGGAGTAAAAACCAGTCATGACCCAGGGAGGAGGTTGCAAATACAGGGCTGTGCCTGTATGTTTACTTCAAACAAAACAAATCTGAAAACAAAACCTAACTCACACTAGAGTTGTAACTAATCTTACATAATCATTCTATTTTAAACAAAGTCTGGAATAAATAAGTCTTGGCTTTCTCCTTATGAGCTACCTCTGTTTTCCAGATAACTCACCCTATTGTCTCTCACTTCTCTCTCTCTCAGGCCCGCCTTATATACCTGGTGAATAATTGAGGAAGTAACACCAAGTGACCACATTAGGTGCTAGAATGGCTGCCTGAGGGTTTCTGGGGAGTGTAGTTGCCTAGGGTCGGTATTCTACCCTAGAGTACACACCTTGCAGCAGACCTGGCCTGACATATCTGCCATGTATGTCCCTGCCCCTTGGTTTGTCACAATACATACATACATACATATACACGGAAAATAAATAATAGAATTATGAATCACAATAAGATGTAATGAAGTACAGAAAAAGAAAATGTAATAAAATGTGATCTTTAATACATACAAATAAAGAAAATAGGTATACCATTTCCAGATTCCATTTTTTGAAATACAATGACATGCATTACAAACGAGTATTTACATTATATTTACAGCCGGTGCTCGTGTGTCACTGTGTCCCTCAGGCTGTGGTTGGCGCTGACATATTGGGCAGAATGTGTCCCTTATTTTGGGCTAAAGCTTTCTGTGGAGGGGAACGTGGATCAGTTTGTACCATTTTTGGGAGGATCTGCCTTGTTGGGGCGGAGCTGTGATCCAGGTGAACAGCAGATCGGGCATAGGTGGGCATGTGGGCAGAGGAGTAGGAAGGCCGGTCAAGCAAATAAGCTAGCTAAGGTACACAGCAGCAGCAAGCAGCCCCCCCATCCAGCCAGCCAGCCAGTCTGGCTGGCAGTGACTGAGTGGTTGACAGACGGCAAGCAACGGAATGTTCATGCTCTGTGATGTCATAGCAGTCAGCTGAGAGAGGCTTGTGATGTCATCGCTGAGCTGGCTGGCTGGCTGGCTGGCTGGCTGTGTGTGTGTCTGTGTGTGTGTGTGTGTGTGTGTGTGTGTGTGTGTCTGTTTGTGTTTGTCAGTCTGTCTGTCTGTCTGTCTCTCTCTCTCTCTCTCCCTCTCAATTCAATTCATTTGTATTGTCAAAGCAATTGGACATACATACATACATACATACATACATGCTAGAAAATCATTACTATGTTATCTTAAAGGCTAACTAAGCAGAACATATTTCATTATAGAACAGAGTTCATAGATCTACACATGGTTTTAAGGAACAGGCACGTAGGTCATACCGTTTGACATTGTCTCCAAGGTTCTCATCGTAAATAACAAACAGAAATCAAACTACCTTATGGCCTCCTGACCTTCTAGCTTGACCTTATCTTTCTTAAGTATACAAGAGAGAAAAACAGGTTTGAGAAAATAATTTCTAACTTTCCTTCCATACAATAATACATACATACATACATACGGAAAATAAATAATAGAATTATGAATCTCAATATAATGTAATGAAGTACAGAAAAAGAAAATGTAATAAAATGTGATCTTTAATACATTCAAATAAAGAAAATAGGTTTACTATTTCCAGATTCCTTTTTGAAATACAATGACATGCATTACAAACGAGTATTTACATTATATTTACAGCCGGTGCTCGTGTGTCACTGTGTCCCTCAGGCTGTGGTAGGCGCTGACATATTGGGCAGCCAGGGTGGCTGTGTGTCCCTCCACCAGGAGGACTGAGCGTTTTTCTTTTTTCTCAGTTTTGTCACAGGTTGGGTGGGCATTCGTTATGTTGTTACAGAATGTGTCCCTTATTTTGGGCTAAAGCTTTCCGTGGAGGGGAACGTGGATCAGTTTGTACCATTTTTGGGAGGATCTGCCTTGTTGGGGCGTAGCTGTGATCCAGGTGAACAGCAGATCGGGCTTAGGTGGGCATTTGGGCATAGGAGTAGGAAGGCCGGTCAGGCAAATTAGCTTGCTAAGATACGCAGCAGCAGCAAGCAGCCCCCCCATCCAGCCAGCCAGCCAGTCTGGCTGGCAGTGACTGAGTGGTTGACAGACGGCAAGCAACGGAATGTACGTGCTCTGTGATGTCATAGCAGTCAGCTGAGAGAGGCTCGTGATGTCATGGCTGAGCTGGCTGGCTGTCTGTCTGGCTGGCTCTGCGTGTGTGTGTGTGTGTGCGTGTGTCTGTCTGTCTGTCAATTCATTTCAATTCAATTCAAAGGTTCTTTATTGGCATGATCTATCACAATATTGCCAAAGCAGATACAAATGTTCTATCAATCAAGACAAAACATTGCAATACAAGATTCAATGGAACAAATATAGTACACATTGAATTAAAATTAAGTAGGATATAAACCATATTTGTTGTTTGTATCAAAATTTGTGTCATGACATCAGAAAAATCACTGTTTTTATTTTGTTTTGCAAATGGAGTGCCACAGGCTGGTGTCTACACACTGTCTCGCAGGCTGTGGCAGGTGGATACATATTGCGCTGCTAAGAAGGCAGTGCGCTCCTCCTCTCCCAGCAGGACGGGGAGTTTGCAGCAATCGGGGATCATGCTGAACTCAGGGATATGCATTTTTAATATTTTAAAGTATGTCTCCCTGATTTTTGTGTATTTAGGGCAGGACAGCAGGAAATGCGCCTGTGTTTCGACCTCCCCTAGGTCACACTGGCTGCACAGCCGCTCTTCTCTGGCAACCCAGAATTTTCTGTAGCGGCCTTTTTCAATGGCGAGGCTGTGGTCACTGAGCCTGTATTTAGTTAGATTTTGTCTCTCTTTTATATTTTGGATTTTTAAGTATTCAGCCAATGTAATGTTTCTATTCAGGGCCCGGTAGCATTCCAATTTGTTTTGTAATTCTAATTCGTGTCTCTAATCTTTTGTGTATTTGCTTTTCAGGTACATGTCAATTTTCCCAATTGTTGTTGTTTTGGTCATTGTGTGTTCGGGCTCTGTGAGCCTCAGAGCCGTGGGGGCGTTTCTGTGTACGTGTAAGATGTTTTTATTAAATTCTAGGTGGAATATTTCCATGGGGCTTTTGTCCCAATTGTTGTTATTGAGGTTCATGAGGGGACCCCACACTTCGCTCCCATATAGCAGGATTGGTTGGATGATGGAGTTTAATATTTTAATCCAAATAGTTATTGGTATTGTTGTTTTCCCAAATTGTGTCTTTATGGCATAAAATGCCCGGCGTGCCTTGTCTTTTAATGCGTTTATAGCCAGGCTGAAGCTCCCTGACGCACTGATGGTCAGGCCAAGGTAGTTGTATCTGGTGCAGTGCTCTAATCCAGTGCTGCCCAGAGTGAAGCGGTACCTGTTTCCCTGAGATGGGGCTTTTTTCTGGAAAACCATAACTCTGGTCTTGTCCAGATTGACTGCCAGGGCCCATTTCTGACAGTACTGCTCTAGCAGCGCCAGGTTCTGCTGAAGCCCCTGCTCTGTAGGCGACAGCAGCACCAGGTCGTCTGCGTAGAGCAGGAACTTGATCTCTGTGTCATGGAGAGTTAGGCTGCGGGCGTCAGACTGCTCCAACACTGTGGCCAACTCGATGATGTAGATGTTGAACAGTGTTGGACTCAGACTGCAGCCCTGTCTCACTCCCCGCCCCTGAGTGAAGAACTCTGTTCTTGAGTTGCCAATTTGAACTCCGCATTTGTTTTCAGAATACATTGATTTAATGATGTCATAAACTTTACCCCCTACACCACTCTGTAGAAGTTTATAAAATAATCCCTTGTGCCAGATTGAGTCAAATGCCTTTCTAAAGTCTACAAAACAGGCAAATATTTTTCCTTTATTGTTTTGGGTATATTTATTTATGAGGGTGTGTAGAGTGTAAATATGATCGGTTGTGCGGTGTTTTGGTAGGAAGCCAATCTGACTCTTATTCAGGACACTGTGCTTGGTAAGGATGGCCAGTATCTGGGCGTTGATGATACTGCAGAACACCTTCCCCAGGTTACTGCTCACACAGCTGCCCCAGTAGTTATTGGGGTCTAATTTGTCTCCACTTTTAAAAATCGGGGTGATCAATCCTTGATTCCCGACCTCAGGGAAACACCCGGCTCTCAGCACCAGGTTAAAGAGTTTGAGCAGAGCCTCCTGCAGCTGCGGGCTGCTGTGCTTCAGCATCTCAGGGCTGATGCTGTCGGGGCCGCTGGCTTTCCTGGGTTTGAGGATTTTGAGTTGATGTTTTAGTTCCTGTATTGTAAATGGGTTATCTAAGGGATTTTGGTTATTCTTAATGATTTCTTCCAATTTATTTAGGTTTTTTAATATTTTAACCTGTTCTGGCTTTGGATTGTTTTCAACATTTTGGTAAAGTTTTTCAAAGTGTGTTTTCCAGATTTCTCCATTTTGAATTGGTATTTCATTTTTTGTTTTTGGGGTATTTATTCTGCCCATATAGTGGTCTTTTTTCTTACTGAGGAGTTGCTTGTAGTGCCGCAGGGCCTGGCAGTAGCTGAGGCGAGCCTCCTGGTTGTCAGGCTCTCTGTGTTTAGTGTTGGAGAGATGTCTCAGGTGTTTCCTAGAAGTTTCACACTCCTGGTCACACCACTGTTCTTTTTTTCTTTTAGACGATTTCATATTTTGGTTTTTAATTGTTTTAATGTTTGATTTTAAAGCCAGTCTCTCAAATATTTCATTCAGTGTTTTGGTGGCTGAGTTTATTCCGTTTTGGTTTATTTGATAGTGTGAGGATTGATATCTGTCTAACATGTTTTCAATCTCATCACTATTCAGGGCTCTTGTGTAGTTCTCTGTGCTGGGCTCTGACCATCTCTAACTGGGTGGCAGGGAGACCAGTTTTGTGGGAAGTTTGGCTCTGACTTGTGGCTGCGCTGATCTTTTTAGGTAAAGTGTTATTTGGCTGTGGTCTGATAGTGGAGATTGTTGTCTGACTATAAACGCATTGTTGGCTTGTGGGTCCAGGTCAGTTATGGCGTAGTCCACCACACTGCTGCCCAGAGCCGAGCAGTATGTGAATCTCCCCAGAGAGTACCCCCTGGTCCTGCCATTGATGATATATAGACCCAGGCTTTTACATAGGCGCACTACCTGCTTCCTGCTCTTGTTTACCACGCTGTCGTGGCTGTGTCAGTGTGGAGGTGTGTGTGTGGCACAGCGGGGAGTCTCCGAACAGGTGTGTGTTCCCCTCTGTATTGATGTAGTCCATCTCTCTGCCAGTCCTGGCATTGAGATCGCCACACAGCAGTACAGAGCCCAGGGTCTGGAAGTGGCAGATTTCGTTTTGAAGCTCATGAAAGCCTTCCTCATTATAGTAGGGGGAGTCTGCGGGTGGCATATAAATTGCACATAGGTATATATCTGTGTTATTTTGTAGGGTGTCTTTTCTGATTTTCATCCACAGGTGTGTGTCTCCTCTCTGTACTGGGCATAGGGCTGCTCGGAGCTCCTCCCTGTACCACACGATAATCCCCCACGAGGCCCTGCCACACCTGACTTTGGGTTTTTTATAGGAGGGCACAATCAGCTCCCTGTATCCATTGTATCCATCCAGTGTATAGACATATCTGCACAGCACCAAGTCTCTACAAGAATGAAAACATCTGAACTATTTACAGTGTTGATCAGTTCAGGGCCTGTGCTCTTCATTCCAAAAGTTGAGGAGCGTAAACCCTGCATATTCCAACTGCTTATTTTAAAGGACATGTTAATATATTTTATTATACTTGTCTCTTCTACATAAGAAAGTTTAATTTGTGGTCTACAACTGATATTATATTACTATTAATAATTATATATGGATATACATAATAATCACACAAAGATTTTATCTTTGCATCAAAATATCAGAATAATTAAATCACATTTTTTCTTACTCTCCATCTCCACAACCATATATATGTGTGTTGAGGCTCAGTTAACTCAGCAGTGTGGTACAGATGACACTGAGGAGTTGCCTTATCTGGGCCAGCTGGGCAGCATCGGGCCTCCAGGCTCTGGAAGCCGCTGCTGCGTGGCTGTGTGGCTGTGCTGGTCCCCGGCTGTCCGCTCTGCTGTGCTGGACGGGCCCTCTGGGGATGGGGGGGTGGGGAATGGGGCCGCGGGGTCTCAGGGGCTGGGGCTGGGGTGGAGCCGGTGGCTGGGGATGTGGCCGGGGGCTGGGGGGGTTGCTCCTGGTCTCGAGGTGGGGGTGTGTGGGGTTTCGGCCCAGGGTTGTGTCCTTGAGGACCTTTGAGATGATCCTCACACCCGTCTTGTTGAGGTGGACGTGGTCATACAGGTGATGTGGCTGGATGTCTCAGTGGTGTGCCAGGTGGACGTTGGGGAGGAGGGCACATCTTCGGGACACTTCTGCGTTGATGGCCTGGATGATGTGCAGGGGCACGTCTGTGCGGGGCAGCAGTGTGGAGATGGAAATTTTGGCAGTTGGGAATTCCTCTGTGGCTTTCGTTGCCACCTGTCTCAGGGCTGAGGCCACATCGCCCCTGCGGGCACTCAGGTCGTTAGTGCCGGTGTGGATGAGGATGTGTTTGACTTGGCAAAGCCTCCTCTTGGAGAGCAGCTCCAGGGCTCTCTGTGCTGTGGAGCACCAAAGCTTTTTCACTTTTCGCCCAGGGAAGAGGCGCCTCTCAACCAGGAACTTCCCATTGGATTCGCTCAGAATGACCACCTCTGCGTTGACCTGCCACTCCGGGTTTGCGTCGGGAGTGGTGGGGGCAGCGGGTGTGTTTTGGGGGAGTGGCGTTTCAGGGGGTTGTGTATTAGTGGCAGGTCTGGTGATAGTGGGTGTGTCAGGAGTGGTGGGGAGTGTGGGTGGATCAGTGGGTGCGTCAGGGGTTGGAGGTGTTGTGGGGTCAGTGCAGTGCAGTCTCTGTGCTCCAGTGATGTGTAGCTCCTCTCTTAGCTCCTCCAGCTGGCTCTGCAGGCTCCTCAGCTAGCTGTGCTGGGGTGTCCAGGTCAGCTCCTCCCTCGCTCTGCGCAGCTCCGTCCTCAGGGTTTGGCTCTGCTCCTCCAGGTCTCTCACTGCTGCTCTCAGCTCATGGATCTCAGCCTTGTGGTGCATCTTTAGTCCCTGAACTCCGCAAACTTCAGCTCCAGCACTGATAGGCATTCCTTTAGTGTTTTAATGTTGCTGGAGAGTTTTGGGGAGACAGGGGGGCAGTCTGTGGGAGATGGGGCACTGTCTGGCTCCGTGTGGCTGGGGGCAGACTGCAGGGTGGCCGGCTCTGGCTCGTGTTTCTCTACCTCAGTCTCCTGCTTAGAGGTGTTGAAGCCGAGAGCTAATTGGTCCAGGCTGCTCTCGCTGTCCTGCACCATGATGGTCCCGTTGTGGTATACATTAAAAGTGAGCATCACACTGTCTGTGTCTTTCTCTACCAGCACTGAGATCTGCCTGCCTCTGCTAATGCCCCTCTTGTTGTTATTGTCGTATGTTTGGCACAGGGTTTTGTGAAAGGCGGTGGGGTACTGAGTGTAGAACAGTAGATTGTTCTTGACCCTGTTTTCTCCTTTACCGGTGTAGTCTAGGATGAGGGTCTCAGGAGATGCTCTCATCACAGCTTGTTTGTAGTCCTTCTTAGCCTGTGCAGAGCGAATGTCTTCAGGGTATCGGATTTCAAAAGGCAGCTCTGCAGTCAGACTGCTGTTCGATAGATTTGTATCAGTCTCAGTGGCAGTTGGGCTCTCTCCTACTGTCACTCTATTCAAATCGGAGCTCTGCATTTTCATTGGCTGAGTCAACTACTGAGAATGCTTATTTATTTTATTAATACATATTTTTTTGTTTAATTATTTGTCTCTATAGGTGAAAAGTCTTACCTCCAATTCTTGTCTTCAGCTTTTCTTTTCTGACTTTTCTTCCTGAACTGTCTCTCTGCTTTCTTCTTTTTGTGTTTCTCTTAAAATTATTATTTTTTGAATACTTTTTCTTCTGAATTTCTATTCCATGTCTTCTGTGTATGTTTATAGTGCTATATATTCATTTGTAAATCACAAATTAAATCCGCTTATGTATAAAAACAAATGTTTTTTAGGAGCTCATATTCCTCTCTCTCTCTCTCTCTCTCTCTCTCTCTCTCTCTCTCTTTCTCTCTCTCCCTCTCAATTCAATTCATTTGTATTGTCAAAGCAATTGGACATACATACATATACATACATACATACATACATACATACATCTACACGGAAAATAAATAATAGAATTATGAATCACAATAAGATGTAATGAAGTACAGAAAATGAAAATGTAAAAAAATGTGATCTTTAATACATACAAATAAAGAAAATAGGTTTACTATTTCCAGATTCCTTTTTTGAAATACAATGACATGCATAACAAACAAGTATTTACATTATATTTACAGCCGGTGCTCGTGTGTCACTGTGTCCCTCAGGCTGTGGTAGGCGCTGACATATTGGGCAGCCAGGGTGGCTGTGTGTCCCTCCCCCAGGAGGACTGGCGTTTTACTTTTTTCTCAGTTTTGTCACAGGTTGGGTGGGCATCCATTATGTTGTTACAGAATTTGTCCCTTATTTTGGGCTAAAGCTTTCCGTGGAGGGGAACGTGGATCAGTTTGTACCATTTTTGGGAGAATCTGCCTTGTTGGGGCGGAGCTGTGACCAGGTGAACAGCAGATCGGGCATAGGTGGGCATGTGGGCAGAGGAGTTGGAAGGCCGGTCAAGCAAATAAGCTTGCTAAGGTACGCAGCAGCAGCAAGCATCCCCCACATCCAGCCAGCCAGCCAGTCTGGCTGGCAGTGACTGAGTGGTTGTCAGACGGCAAGCAACGGAATGTACGTGCTCTGTGATGTCATAGCAGTCAGCTGAGAGAGGCTCGTGATGTCATCGCTGAGCTGGCTGGCTGGCTGGCTCTGTGTGTGTGTGTGTATGTCTGTGTGTGTGTGTGTGTCTGTTTGTCTGTTTTTCAGTCTGTCTGTCTCTCTCTCTCTCTCTCTCTCTCCCTCTCAATTCAATTCATTTGTATTGTCAAAGCAATTGGACATACATACATTCATACATACATATATATATATATATATATATATATATATATATACATACATACATGCATACATGCTAGAAAGTCATTACTATGTTATCTTAAAGGCTAACTAAGCCCATAGGTCTACACATGGTTTTAGGGAACAGGCACGTAGGTCATACTGTTTGACATTGTTTCCAAGGTTCTCATCGTAAATAACAAACAGAAATCAAACTAGCTTCTGGCCTGACCTTCTAGCTTGACTCTATCTTTCCGCCTTATATACTTGGTGAATAATTGAGGAAGTAGCACCAAGTGACCACATTAGGCTGCCTGAGGGTTTCTGGGGAGTGTAGTTGTCTAGGGTCGGTTTTCTTCCCTAGAGTGCAGACCTTGCAGCAGACCTGGCCTGACATATCTGCCATGTATGACCCTGCCCCTTGGTTTGTCCCACATCCTCCCCCCCAGCTGCGACCCCATAGGTCGAGCGACAGCCGCAAAAAAGTATGCACCCGGGACAGCCCATCAACATTCCCCATGGCCTTCCCTGGCCTGTGCTGCAGGGTGAAATGAAAATGTTGGAGACTCAAAAACCACCTCATCACACGGGCATTCCTGTCTTTCGAACGATGCATCCAAGTGAGGGGGGCATGGTCAGTGATCAGGGTGAAGTGCCTGCCCAACAAATAGTATCGAAGACTGTCCAAAGCCCACTTCACTGCCAAACATTCTTCTTCAACTACCAAATAATTTATTTCATTGGATTCCAACTTTCTGCTAAGGAACAACACCAGGTGTTCGTGATCACCCATTCTTTGGGACAAAACCACTCCGATCCCCACCTCAGAGGCGTCCGTCTGGACTATAAATTCTTTCTGAAAGTCTGGTACCATTAAAACGGGGTTGCGGCAGAGCGCCTCCTGTAGGCTCCGGAAAGCCCGGTTTGCTGTATCACCCCATCTAACCATATTGGGTTCTGTAGCCTTAGTCATATCAGTCAGAGGGGCCGCTAAGGTAGCATAGTTGGGAATAAACCTCCGGTAATACCCAGTTAACCCTAAAAATGCCCTAACCTGCTTTTTATTGACAGGCCTAGGCCAAGAGTTTATGGCTTCAACCTTGGATATTTGGGGTTTCACCATACCCCTCCCTACTGTATAGCCCAAGTATTTGGCCTCTTCCAACCCCAAATTGCATTTGGTTGGATTAGCCATCAGGCCTGCTGCATGTATTGAATCCAATACCGCTTGGAGCTGAGACAAATGTGATTCCCAATCTGGACTGTGAATGACCACATCATCTAAATATGCTGCCGCATACGTCCTGTGTGGTCTAAGTATGTGGTCCATCAACCTTTGAAAGGTGGCAGGAGCACCATGCAGGCCAAAGGGCATCACTGTGTAGTGAAACAGACCATCTGGGGTTGCAAAGGCTGTTTTTTCTTTGGCACCCGGGGTCAAGGGAATCTGCCAGTAGCCCTTGGCTAAGTCAATAGTTGAAATATAGCGAGCATTCCCAATATTCTCTAACAATTCATCTACTCGGGGCATTGGGTATGCATCAAACTTTGAAATTTCATTAACCTTTCTAAAATCATTACAGAATCTCCAGGAGCCATCAGGTTTGGAAACCATGACTATAGGGCTGGACCACTCACTGTGGGATTCTTCAATAACCCCTGCCTCCAGCATTTCCTTAACCTCATTTCTAATAGTGTTCCTGCGAGCTTCTGGTACCCTGTAAGGCCTCATATTTACCTTCTTTCCTGGGAGAGACACAATGTTGTGAGAGACTAAATGGGTACGCCCCGGTATGCCTGAGAAAACTTCCCTATTACGTATTATCAAGTCGTTCACCTCCTTCAACTGGTCAGGTGACAAGGCAGCTGCAATATTCACCTTCGGTGTCCCTAGTGGCTGAGGGGGGTAAGTCAACATCAACACTTCCCTGTCCTTCCAGGCTTTTATTAAGTTGACATGATATATTTGTTCTGGGGGTCGGCGGCCGGGTTGCTGAACCTTATAGTTCACTTCCCGTATTCGCTCTATAATCTCATAAGGTCCCATCCACGTAGCCAGAAATTTACATTCTACAGTGGGAACCAACACCAACACCCTATCACCAGGCTGGAACACCCTCAGTGTAGCCTGACGATTATAGGCGAATTGTTGGTGTTCCTGTGCCTGCCTTAGGTGCTCTCTCACAATGGGAGTGACTGTGGCTATTCTCTCTTGCATAGCATTGATGTGCTCGACTACACTCCGGAAAGGAGTGGACTCGTGTTCCCACGTTTCACGGGCTATGTCTAATATCCCCCTGGGGTGCCTCCCATATAACAGTTCAAAAGGCGAAAAGCCCAGGGAAGCCTGTGGGACTTCCCTAATGGCAGACATCAAGTAGGGCAGCATGAATTCCCAATTTTTCCCATCCTTATCGATTACCTTTCTTAGCATGGACTTCAGGGTCCTATTAAATCTCTCAACCAACCCATCTGTTTGTGGGTGGTAGACTGATGTTCTCAACTGCTTAACCTGCAACAATTTACACAGATCGGTCATAACCTTAGACATAAAGGGTGTGCCCTGATCTGTTAATATCTCCCTCGGTATCCCCACCCTACTACACATCAACATTAGCTCTTTTGCAATACCTTTTGAAGCCATGGTCCGCAGTGGAATGGCTTCTGGGTACCTGGTGGCATATTCCAAAATAACCAGTATATACTGATGCCCTCTGGCTGATTTCGGGAGAGGTCCCACCACATTCATAGCTATCCTAGCAAAGGGGGTCTCTATGATGGGCAAAGGGACCAGTGGGCTTCTGAAGGCTGGTTTAGGAGCATGTAGTTGACATTCAGGACATGAGCTACAATGTTCTGTCACGTCTGCATGTACGCCTGGCCAGTAAAACCTCCTCAGGAGTCTATCCTTGGTTTTGTCCATCCCCAGATGTCCCCCCAGGATATGCCCATGTGCCAGATTGAGAACTGTTCGTCTGAATGGGGTGGGAACTAGCAATTGCTCCACAATGTCCACCCCTATCTTATTTACACGGTACAATAGGTCATTTTTTACCATAAAATAAGGATAAGCTGTTGGCGGGTCTGCAGTAGTCATAGGGGTCCCATTTACTACCTTCACATTTTCTTTAGCATAGTGTAGAGTGAGATCTCGCACCTGTGCGCTGCCAAAATCAGTGGGGAGTCCCTCTAACACTGACACTTCTACATTGTCAGCTTCAGGGGTCTCTATGAATGGATTCTCACCCACCCTGCTAGTGCTGGGTTCCTCACCCTCCATAGGGTCATCTACGTCACTACATTCCACCCCTATGTTTTCAGTTTAATTTTCCCCAACCAAAACCTTCACTGTCGACTCAACTGGAACCAGGTCTACTTTTAGCTCTAGTTGTGGGATCGAGGCAACTTCTGGCTTACAGTTTTCAGTGTGCATTTCCAATTTACTATGTTTTCTATCTAGTTTTCCAAAATTAGGAAAATATCGTCCCAGTATCACATCATATGGCATGTTGGGTACCACACCGACTTCGTAATCTAGTTTCCCGGCCTCTGTCTGTATGTTTACAAGGGCTGTGGGATAGGGGCGTGTGTCACCATGTGTGCATGTGATACTGAGCTCCTGATGTCTATCCAGCTTGTTGGTCGCTACTAATTTTTCTGTGACCAGTGTAACCATACTGCCAGAGTCGAGCAGAGCAGCCACTTCTTTCTCATCGACTATCACTGTACACATGTGTTTTGGATTAGGTACTCCGCCTATGAAAACATCCGTCCCAACAGGGCAGGCATAAAATACCGGTTTCTCTTTCCCCATATCACACACATTACATTGCATTGGTTCCTCTCTACCTGGGCAGTGGGCCGCAATATGTCCTACTTTGTCACAATTGTAGCAGACAATTGGTTGTGATGGTGACCCCCTATAACCCTTAGTCTCGGCTTTAGGCCCCACCTTTGCCCCCCCCAGTCTTGCTCTTTTCTTCCAACCCAGCGCGTCATGTTTCCCAGAGTACTTTGGAACCATCTTACCCGGTCCGCTGGCTCGTCATGGCCTGGGGAACGAGTTTTTAACCTCCGGTACATGCTCTGCTGCTCCGGCTGTATAGAACCGCTCTACAATGGCCACCAAGGTGTCAGCGGACAGCACCTCATTCTGGCCAACCCAGCGTCGAACGTCCTTGGGCAAACAGCGTTGGTAGTTGTCAAGGACTATGGCCTCCACCACCTCGGCTGATGAATGGACCTCTGGCTGTAGCCATTTCCTGGCCAGATGGATCAGATCAAACATCTGCGTTCGGATTGGTTGTCCTGGTTGGTAGGCCCACTGCTGAAACCGATGTGCCCTCACTGCGGTGGTCACGCCCAATCGGGTCATTATCTCCGCTTTCAATTTATCATAGTCCTGGGCGTCCTTCAGCTCCAGATCAAAGTACGCTTTCTGTGCATCCCCTGCCAGATAAGGTGCCACAAGCCCTGCCCAGGAATCTTTTGGCCATCCCTCTCTCTGCTGTCCTCTCAAAGGTCATAAGGAAGGCCTCAACATCGTCCTGTTTTGTCATTTTCTGCAGAAAGTGATTGGTGCGGGGAGTGGAATGGGTTGCAGCCCCCTGTGGACCAATCCTGGTTGCAAGTGCTTCAACACTCTCTTTCAGCTCTTTAGTCACCTTTTCCTGCTCTTCTCTAAACATTTTATTTGTATCATGCTGGACCTGCAGTGCTTCCTGATGCATCCGCATAGCATCCTGGTGAGCCACCTGCTGCACCCTGGTCGCTTCCTGTTGGGCTATTACAGCCTGTAGTTTTTTTTTTTTGGGATAAAAAAATTCACTCAGCCAGTCTGGGTTTCATGAGGTGCTGCCCGCATTCTACACCAAATGTGACAAAACGCCTTGGCTGTACACATGTGCGGGTCTTCTCTGTGATCTTCTTAGGAGTAAAAACCAGTCATGACCCAGGGAGGAGGTTGCAAATACAGGGCTGTGCCTGTATGTTTACTTCAAACAAAACAAATCTGAAAACAAAACCTAACTCACACTGGAGTTGTAACTAATCTTACATAATCATTCTATTTTAAACAAAGTCTGGAATAAATAAGTCTTGGCTTTCTCCTTATGAGCTACCTCTGTTTTCCAGATAACTCACCCTATTGTCTCTCACTTCTCTCTCTCTCAGGCCCGCCTTATATACCTGGTGAATAATTGAGGAAGTAACACCAAGTGACCACATTAGGTGCTAGAATGGCTGCCTGAGGGTTTCTGGGGAGTGTAGTTGCCTAGGGTCGGTATTCTACCCTAGAGTACACACCTTGCAGCAGACCTGGCCTGACATATCTGCCATGTATGACCCTGCCCCTTGGTTTGTCACAATACATACATACATACATATACACGGAAAATAAATAATAGAATTATGAATCACAATAAGATGTAATGAAGTACAGAAAAAGAAAATGTAATAAAATGTGATCTTTAATACATACAAATAAAGAAAATAGGTATACCATTTCCAGATTCCTTTTTTGAAATACAATGACATGCATTACAAACGAGTATTTACATTATATTTACAGCCGGTGCTCGTGTGTCACTGTGTCCCTCAGGCTGTGGTTGGCGCTGACATATTGGGCAGAATGTGTCCCTTATTTTGGGCTAAAGCTTTCTGTGGAGGGGAACGTGGATCAGTTTGTACCATTTTTGGGAGGATCTGCCTTGTTGGGGCGGAGCTGTGATCCAGGTGAACAGCAGATCGGGCATAGGTGGGCATGTGGGCAGAGGAGTAGGAAGGCCGGTCAAGCAAATAAGCTTGCTAAGGTACACAGCAGCAGCAAGCAGCCCCCCCATCCAGCCAGCCAGCCAGTCTGGCTGGCAGTGACTGAGTGGTTGATAGACGGCAAGCAACGGAATGTACGTGCTCTGTGATGTCATAGCAGTCAGCTGAGAGAGGCTCGTGATGTCATGGCTGAGCTGGCTGGCTGTCTGTCTGGCTGGCTCTGTGTGTGTGTGTGTGTGTGTGTGTGTGTGTGTGTGCGTGTGTCTGTCTGTCTGTCAATTCATTTCAATTCAATTCAAAGGTTCTTTATTGGCATGATCTATCACAATATTGCCAAAGCAGATACAAATGTTCTATCAATCAAGACAAAACATTGCAATACAAGATTCAGTGGAACAAATATAGTACACATTGAAATAAAATTAAGTAGGATATAAACCATATTTGTTGTTTGTATCAAAATTTGTGTCATGACATCAGAAAAATCACTGTTTTTATTTTGTTTTGCAAATGGAGTGCCACAGGCTGGTGTCTACACACTGTCTCGCAGGCTGTGGCAGGTGGATACATATTGCGCTGCTAAGAAGGCAGTGCGCTCCTCCTCTCCCAGCAGGACGGGGAGTTTGCAGCAATCGGGGATCATGCTGAACTCAGGGATATGCATTTTTAATATTTTAAAGTATGTCTCCCTGATTTTTGTGTATTTAGGGCAGAACAGCAGGAAATGCGCCTGTGTTTCGACCTCCCCTAGGTCACACTGGCTGCACAGCCACTCTTCTCTGGCAACCCAGAATTTTCTGTAGCGGCCTTTTTCAATGGCGAGGCTGTGGTCACTGAGCCTGTATTTAGTTAGATTTTGTCTCTCTTTTATATTTTGGATTTTTAAGTATTCAGCCAATGTAATGTTTCTATTCAGGGCCCGGTAGCATTCCAATTTGTTTTGTAATTCTAATTCGTGTCTCTAATCTTTTGTGTATTTGCTTTTCAGGTACATGTCAATTTTCCCAATTGTTGTTGTTTTGGTCATTGTGTGTTCGGGCTCTGTGAGCCTCAGAGCCGTGGGGGCGTTTCTGTGTATGTGTAAGATGTTTTTATTAAATTCTAGGTGGAATATTTCCATGGGGCTTTTGTCCCAATTGTTGTTATTGAGGTTCATGAGGGGACCCCACACTTCGCTCCCATATAGCAGGATTGGTTGGATGATGGAGTTTAATATTTTAATCCAAATAGTTATTGGTATTGTTGTTTTCCCAAATTGTGTCTTTATGGCATAAAATGCCCGGCGTGCCTTGTCTTTTAATGCGTTTATAGCCAGGCTGAAGCTCCCTGACGCACTGATGGTCAGGCCAAGGTAGTTGTATCTGGTGCAGTGCTCTAATCCAGTGCTGCCCAGAGTGAAGCGGTACCTGTTTCCCTGAGATGGGGCTTTTTTCTGGAAAACCATAACTCTGGTCTTGTCCAGATTGACTGCCAGGGCCCATTTCTGACAGTACTGCTCTAGCAGCGCCAGGTTCTGCTGAAGCCCCTGCTCTGTGGGCGACAGCAGCACCAGGTCGTCTGCGTAGAGCAGGAACTTGATCTCTGTGTCATGGAGAGTTAGGCTGCGGGCGTCAGACTGCTCCAACACTGTGGCCAACTCGATGATGTAGATGTTGAACAGTGTTGGACTCAGACTGCAGCCCTGTCTCACTCCCCGCCCCTGAGTGAAGAACTCTGTTCTTGAGTTGCCAATTTGAACTCCGCATTTGTTTTCAGAATACATTGATTTAATGATGTCATAAACTTTACCCCCTACACCACTCTGTAGAAGTTTATAAAATAATCCCTTGTGCCAGATTGAGTCAAATGCCTTTCTAAAGTCTACAAAACAGGCAAATATTTTTCCTTTATTGTTTTGGGTATATTTATTTATGAGGGTGTGTAGAGTGTAAATATGATCGGTTGTGCTGTGTTTTGGTAGGAAGCCAATCTGACTCTTATTCAGGACACTGTGCTTGGTAAGGAAGGCCAGTATCTGGGCGTTGATGATACTGCAGAACACCTTCCCCAGGTTACTGCTCACACAGCTGCCCCAGTAGTTATTGGGGTCTAATTTGTCTCCACTTTTAAAAATCGGGGTGATCAATCCTTGATTCCCGACCTCAGGGAAACACCCGGCTCTCAGCACCAGGTTAAAGAGTTTGAGCAGAGCCTCCTGCAGCTGCGGGCTGCTGTGCTTCAGCATCTCAGGGCTGATGCTGTCGGGGCCGCTGGCTTTCCTGGGTTTGAGGATTTTGAGTTGATGTTTTAGTTCCTGTATTGTAAATGGGTTATCTAAGGGATTTTGGTTATTCTTAATGATTTCTTCCAATTTATTTAGGTTTTTTAATATTTTAACCTGTTCTGGCTTTGGATTGTTTTCAACATTTTGGTAAAGTTTTTCAAAGTGTGTTTTCCAGATTTCTCCATTTTGAATTGGTATTTCATTTTTTGTTTTTGGGGTATTTATTCTGCCCATATAGTGGTCTTTTTTCTTACTGAGGAGTTGCTTGTAGTGCCGCAGGGCCTGGCAGTAGCTGAGGCGAGCCTCCTGGTTGTCGGGCTCTCTGTGTTTAGTGTTGGAGAGATGTCTCAGGTGTTTCCTAGAAGTTTCACACTCCTGGTCACACCACTGTTCTTTTTTTCTTTTAGACGATTTCATATTTTGGTTTTTAATTGTTTTAATGTTTGATTTTAAAGCCAGTCTCTCAAATATTTCATTCAGTGTTTTGGTGGCTGAGTTTATTCCGTTTTGGTTTATTTGATAGTGTGAGGATTGATATCTGTCTAACATGTTTTCAATCTCATCACTATTCAGGGCTCTTGTGTAGTTCTCTGTGCTGGGCTCTGACCATCTCTAACTGGGTGGCAGGGAGACCAGTTTTGTGGGAAGTTTGGCTCTGACTTGTGGCTGCGCTGATCTTTTTAGGTAAAGTGTTATTTGGCTGTGGTCTGATAGTGGAGATTGTTGTCTGACTATAAACGCATTGTTGGCTTGTGGGTCCAGGTCAGTTATGGCGTAGTCCACCACACTGCTGCCCAGAGCCGAGCAGTATGTGAATCTCCCCAGAGAGTACCCCCTGGTCCTGCCATTGATGATATATAGACCCAGGCTTTTACATAGGCGCACTACCTGCTTCCTGCTCTTGTTTACCACGCTGTCGTGGCTGTGTCAGTGTGGAGGTGTGTGTGTGGCACAGCGGGGAGTCTCCGAACAGGTGTGTGTTCCCCTCTGTATTGATGTAGTCCATCTCTCTGCCAGTCCTGGCATTGAGATCGCCACACAGCAGTACAGAGCCCAGGGTCTGGAAGTGGCAGATTTCGTTTTGAAGCTCATGAAAGCCTTCCTCATTATAGTAGGGGGAGTCTGCGGGTGGCATATAAATTGCACATAGGTATATATCTGTGTTATTTTGTAGGGTGTCTTTTCTGATTTTCATCCACAGGTGTGTGTCTCCTCTCTGTACTGGGCATAGGGCTGCTCGGAGCTCCTCCCTGTACCACACGATAATCCCCCACGAGGCCCTGCCACACCTGACTTTGGGTTTTTTATAGGAGGGCACAATCAGCTCCCTGTATCCATTGTATCCATCCAGTGTATAGACATATCTGCACAGCACCAAGTCTCTACAAGAATGAAAACATCTGAACTATTTACAGTGTTGATCAGTTCAGGGCCTGTGCTCTTCATTCCAAAAGTTGAGGAGCGTAAACCCTGCATATTCCAACTGCTTATTTTAAAGGACATGTTAATATATTTTATTATACTTGTCTCTTCTACATAAGAAAGTTTAATTTGTGATCTACAACTGATATTATATTACTATTAATAATTATATATGGATATACATAATAATCACACAAAGATTTTATCTTTGCATCAAAATATCAGAATAATTAAATCACATTTTTTCTTACTCTCCATCTCCACAACCATATATATGTGTGTTGAGGCTCAGTTAACTCAGCAGTGTGGTACAGATGACACTGAGGAGTTGCCTTATCTGGGCCAGCTGGGCAGCATCGGGCCTCCAGGCTCTGGAAGCCGCTGCTGCGTGGCTGTGTGGCTGTGCTGGTCCCCGGCTGTCCGCTCTGCTGTGCTGGACGGGCCCTCTGGGGATGGGGGGGTGGGGAATGGGGCCGCGGGGTCTCAGGGGCTGGGGCTGGGGTGGAGCCGGTGGCTGGGGATGTGGCCGGGGGCTGGGGGGTTTGCTCCTGGTCTCGAGGTGGGGGTGTGTGGGGTTTCGGCCCAGGGTTGTGTCCTTGAGGACCTTTGAGATGATCCTCACACCCGTCTTGTTGAGGTGGACGTGGTCATACAGGTGATGTGGCTGGATGTCTCAGTGGTGTGCCAGGTGGACGTTGGGGAGGAGGGCACATCTTCGGGACACTTCTGCGTTGATGGCCTGGATGATGTGCAGGGGCACGTCTGTGCGGGGCAGCAGTGTGGAGATGGAAATTTTGGCAGTTGGGAATTCCTCTGTGGCTTTCGTTGCTACCTGTCTCAGGGCTGAGGCCACATCGCCCCTGCGGGCACTCAGGTCGTTAGTGCCGGTGTGGATGAGGATGTGTTTGACTTGGCAAAGCCTCCTCTTGGAGAGCAGCTCCAGGGCTCTCTGTGCTGTGGAGCACCAAAGCTTTTTCACTTTTCGCCCAGGGAAGAGGCGCCTCTCAACCAGGAACTTCCCATTGGATTCGCTCAGAATGACCACCTCTGCGTTGACCTGCCTCTTCGGGTTTGCGTCGGGAGTGGTGGGGGCAGCGGGTGTGTTTTGGGGGAGTGGCGTTTCAGGGGGTTGTGTATTAGTGGCAGGTCTGGTGATAGTGGGTGTGTCAGGAGTGGTGGGGAGTGTGGGTGGATCAGTGGGTGCGTCAGGGGTTGGAGGTGTTGTGGGGTCAGTGCAGTGCAGTCTCTGTGCTCCAGTGATGTGTAGCTCCTCTCTTAGCTCCTCCAGCTGGCTCTGCAGGCTCCTTAGCTGGCTGTGCTGGGGTGTCCTGGTCAGCTCCTCCCTCGCTCTGCGCAGCTCCGTCCTCAGGGTTTGGCTCTGCTCCTCCAGGTCTCTCACTGCTGCTCTCAGCTCATGGATCTCAGCCTTGTGCTGCATCTTTAGTCTGTGCATCTCATCCCGGAGCTGATCGCACAAGGAGGTCTGGGCCAGGGTGCTCAAGGTCTGCTCCCTGAACTCCGCAAACTCCAGCTCCAGCACTGATAGGCATTCCTTTAGTGTTTTAATGTTGCTGGAGAGTTTTGGGGAGACAGGGGGGCAGTCTGTGGGAGATGGGGCACTGTCTGGCTCCGTGTGGCTGGGGGCAGACTGCAGGGTGGCCGGCTCTGGCTCTTGTTTCTCTACCTCAGTCTGCTGCTTTGAGGTGTGGAAGCCGAGAGCTAATTGGTCCAGGCTGCTCTCGCTGCCCTGCACCATGATGGTCCCGTTGTGGTATACATTAAAAGTGAGCATCACACTGTCTGTGTCTTTCTCTACCAGCACTGAGATCTGCCTGCCTCTGCTAATGCCCCTCTTGTTGTTATTGGGGTATGTCTGGCACAGGGTTTTGTGAAAGGCGGTGTAGAACAGTAGATTGTTCTTGACCCTGTTTTCTCCTTTACCGGTGTAGTCTAGGATGAGGGTCTAAGGAGATGCTCTCATCACAGCTTGTTTGTAGTCCTTCTTAGCCTGTGCAGAGCGAATGTCTTCAGGGTATCGGATTTCAAAAGGCAGCTCTGCAGTCAGACTGCTGTTCGATAGATTTCTATCAGTCTCAGTGGCAGTTGGGCTCTCTCCTACTGTCACTCTATTCAAATCGGAGCTCTGCATTTTCATTGGCTGAGTCAACTACTGAGAATGCTTATTTATTTTATTAATACATATTTTTTTGTTTAATTATTTGTCTCTTACCTCCAATTCTTGTCTTCAGCTTCTCTTTTCTGACTTTTCTTCCTGAACTGTCTCTCTGCTTTCTTCTTTTTGTGTTTCTCTTAAAATTATTATTTTTTGAATACTTTTTCTTCTGAATTTCTATTCCATGTCTTCTGTGTATGTTTATAGTGCTATATATTCATTTGTAAATCACAAACTAAATCCGCTTATGTATAAAAACAAATGTTTTTTAGGAGCTCATATTCCTCTCTCTCTCTCTCTCTCTCTCTCTCTCTCTCTCTCTCTCAATTCATTTCATTTGTATTGTCAAAGCAATTGGACATACATACACATACATACATATACACTCACCTAAAGGATTATTAGGAATACCTGTTCAATTTCTCATTAATGCAATTATCTAATCAACCAATCACATGGCAGTTGCTTCAATGCATTTAGGGGTGTGGTCCTGGTCAAGACAATCTCCTGAACTCCAAACTGAATGTCTGAATGGGAATGAAAGGTGATTTAAGCAATTTTGAGCGTGGCATGGTTGTTGGTGCCAGACGGGCCGGTCTGAGTATTTCACAATCTGCTCAGTTACTGGGATTTTCACGCACAACCATTTCTAGGGTTTACAAAGAATGGTGTAAAAAGGGAAAAACATCCAGTATGCGGCAGTCCTGTGGGCGAAAATGCCTTGTTGATGCTAGAGGTCAGAGGAGAATGGGGTGACTGATTCAAGCTGATAGAAGAGCAACTTTGACTGAAATAACCACTCGTTACAAACGAGGTATGCAGCAAAGCATTTGTGAAGCCACAACACGTACAACCTTGAGGCGGATGGGCTACAACAGCAGAAGACCCCACCGGGTACCACTCATCTCCACTACAAATAGGAAAAAGAGGTGAGACATTCAGATGGTAGAGTCAGAATTTGGCGTAAACAGAATGAGAACATGGATCCATCATGTCTTGTTACCACTGTGCAGGCTGGTGGTGGTGGTGTAATGGTGTGGGGGATGTCTTCTTGGCACACTTTAGGCCCCTTAGTGCCAATTGGGCATCGTTTAAATGCTACGGCCTACCTGAGCATTGTTTCTGACCATGTCCATCCTTTTTTGACCACCATGTACCCATCCTCTGATGGCTACTTCCAGCAGGATAATGCACCATGTCACAAAGGTCGAATCATTTCAAATTGGTTTCTTGAACATGACATTGAGTTCACTGTACTAAACTGGCCCCCACAGTCACCAGATCTCAACCCAATAGAGCATCTTTGGGATGTGGTGGAACGGGAGCTTCGTGCCCTGGATGTGCATCCCACAAATCTCCATCAACTGCAAGATGCTATCCTATCAATATGGGCCAACATTTCTAAAGAATGCTTTCAGCACCTTGTTGAAGCAATGCCACGTAGAATTAAAACAGTTCTGAAGGCGAAAGGGGGTCAAACACAGTATTAGTATGGTGTTCCTAATAATCCTTTAGGTGAGTTCATCGTAGCTCTTAATACTCTCTTTCTGTCTGGAGGAGATATAATTGAAGTATTGTACACGTACCCGGCTACTTTCAACACCCATTGCTGCACTGATATTTTTCCCTCCATTTTTCTTTATCCATTTTTTTTTTGCTGGAAGTTCCGTCAATACCCGTCAGCCTTTAAGAGACATCATGCAGCCAGGCCTCTTGGCTTGTGGCCACACCGTCCTGAATGCGCCCAATCTCGTCAGATCTCGGAAGCTAAACGGGGCAGGGCCTGGTCAGTACTTGGATGGGAGACCTCCTAGAAATACCAGGTGCTGCAAGCTTTTTACGTCTCCTGGGTAACTTCATCGTAGCTCTTAATACTCTCTTTCTGTCTCCAGGAGATATAATTGAAGAATTGTACACGTATACGGCTACTTTCAACACCCTTTGCTGCACTGGTATATTTCCCTCTATTTTTCTTTTTTTTTTTTGCTGGCAGTTCCGTCAATACCCGCCAGCCTTTAAGAGACATCATGCAGCCAGGCATCTCGGCTTGCGGCCACACCATCCTGAACGCGCCCGATCTCGTCAGATCTCGGAAGCTAAACGGGGCAGGACCTGGTCAGTACATGAATGTGAGACCTCCTGGAAATACCTAGTGCTGCAAGCTTTTACGTCTCCTGGGTAACTTTATCGTAGCTCTTAATACTCTCTCTCTGTCTGGAGGAGATATAATTGAAGTATTGTACACGTATCCAGCTACTGTCAACATCCTTTGCTGCACTGATATTTTTCCATCCATTTTTCTTTTTTTATTTATTTTTTTTGCTGGAAGTTCCGTCAATACCCGCCAACCTTTAAGAGACATCATGCAGCCAGGCCTTTCGGCTTGTGGACACACCGTTCTGAATGCGCCCGATCTCGTCAGATCTCGGAAGCTAAACGGGGCAGGGCCTGGTCAGTACTTGGATGGGAGACCTCCTAGAAATACCAGGTGCTGCAAGCTTTTTACGTCTCCTGGGTAACTTCATCGTAGCTCTTAATACTCTCTTTCTGTCTCCAGGAGATATAATTGAAGAAGTGTACACGTACCCGGCTACTTTCAACACCCTTTCCTGCACTGATATTTTTCCCTCCATTTTTCTTTTTTTTTTTTTTTTTTCTTGCTGGAAATTCCGTCAATACCCGCCAGCCTTTAAGAGACATCATGCAGCCAGACATCTCGGCTTGCGGCCACACCGTCCTGAACGTGCCCGATCTTGTCAGATCTCTGAAGCTAAACGGGGCAGGACCTGGTCAGTACTTAAATGTGAGACCTCCAGGAAATACCAGGTGCTGCCAGCTTTTTACGTCTCCTGGGGAACTTCATCGTAGCTCTTAATACTCTCTTTCTGTCTGGAGAAGATATAATTGAAGAATTGTACACGTACCCGGCTACTTTCAACACCCTTTGCTGCACTGGTATTTTTCCCTCTATTTTTCTTTTTTTTTTTTGCTGCCAGTTCCGTCAATACCCGCCAGCCTTTAAGAGACATCATGCAGCCAGGCCTCTCGGCTTGCGGCCACACCATCCTGAACGCGCCCGATCTCGTCAGATCTCGGAAGCTAAACGGGGCAGGACCTGCTCAGTACATGAATGTGAGACCTCCTGGAAATACCTCGTGCTGCAAGCTTTTACGTCTCCTGGGTAACTTTATCGTAGCTCTTAATACTCTCTATCTGTCTGGAGGAGATATAATTGAAGTATTGTACACGTACCAACCTACTGTCAACACCCTTTGCTGCACTGATATTTTTCCATCCATTTTTTTATTTTTATTTTATTTTATTTATTTTTTTTGCTTGAAGTTCTGTCAATACCCGCCATCCTTTAAGAGACATCATGCAGCCAGGCCTTTCGGCTTGTGGCCACACCGTCCTGAACGCGCACGATATCGTCAGATCTCTGAAGCTAAACGGGGCAGGGCCTGGTCAGTACTTGGATGGGAGACCTCCTAGAAATACCAGGTGCTGCAAGCTTTTTACGTCTCCTGGGTAACTTCATCGTAGCTCTTAATACTCTCTTTCTGTCTGCAGGAGATATTATTGAAGAATTGTACACGTACCCGGCTACATTCAACACCCTTTGCTGCACTGATATTTTTCCCTCCATTTTTCTTTATTTTTTTTTGCTGGAAGTTCCGTCAATATCCGCCAACCTTTAAGAGACATCATGCAGCCAGGCCTCTCGGCTTTGTGGCCACACCGTCCTGAATGCGCCCGATCTCGTAAGATCTCGGAAGCTAAACGGGGCAGGGCCTGGTCAGTACTTGGATGGCTGACCTCCTAGAAATACCAGGTGCTGCAAGCTTTTTACGTCTCCTGGGTAACTTCATCGTAGCTCTTAATACTCTCTTTCTGTCTGGAGGAGACATAATTGAAGTATTGTACACGTACCCAGCTACTGTCAACACCCTTTGCTGCACTAATATTTTTCCATCCATTTTTCTTTTTTTTTTTTTTTTTTTTTTTTTTGCTGGAAGTTCCGTCAATACCCGCCAACCTTTAAGAGACATCATGCAGCCAGGCCTCTCGGCTTGTGGCCACACCGTCCTGAATGCGCCCGATCTCGTAAGATCTCAGAAGCTAAACGGGGCAGGGTCTGGTCAGTACTTGGATGGCTGACCTCCTAGAAATACCAGGTGCTGCAAGCTTTTTACGTCTCCTGGGTAACTTCATCGTAGCTCTTAATACTCTCTTTCTGTCTGCAGGAGATATAATTGAAGAACTGTACACGTACCCGGCTACTTTCAACACCCATTGCTGCACTGGTATTTCTCCCTCCATTTCTCTTTTTTTTTTTTGCTGGCTGTTCCGTCAATACCCGCCAGCCTTTAAGAGACATCATGCAGCCAGGCCTCTTGGCTTGCGGCCACACCGTCCTGAACGCGCCCGATCTCGTCAGATCTCGGAGGCTAAACGGGGCAGGACCTGGTCAGTACTTGGATGGGTGTCCTCCTGGAAATACCAGGTGCTGCAAGCTTTTTACGTCTCCTGGGTAACTTCATCGTAGCTCTTAATACTCTCTTTCAGTCTGGAGGAGATATAATTGAAGAATTGTACACGTACCTGGCTACTTTCAACACCCTTTGCTGCACTGATATTTTTCCCTCTATTTTTCTTTTTTTTTTTTCTGGCAGTTCCGTCGATACCCGCCAGCCTTTAAGAGACATCATGCAGCCAGGCATCTCGGCTTGCGGCCACACCGTCCTGAACGTGCCCGATCTTGTCAGATCTCGGAAGCTAAACGGGGCAGGACCTGGTCAGTACTTAAATGTGAGACCTCCAGGAAATACCAGGTGCTGCCAGCTTTTTACGTCTCCAGGGGAACTTCATCGTAGCTCTTAATACTCTCTTTCTGTCTGGAGAAGATATAATTGAAGAATTGTATACGTACCCGGCTACTTTCAACACCCTTTGCTGCACTGGTATTTTTCCCTCTATTTTTCTTTTTTTTTTTTGCTGCCAGTTCCGTCAATACCCGCCAGCCTTTAAGAGACATCATGCAGCCAGGCCTCTCGGCTTGCGGCCACACCATCCTGAACGCCCCCGATCTCTTCAGATCTTGGAATTTAAACGGGGCAGGGCCTGGTCAGTACTTGGATGGGTGACCTCCTGAAAATGCCAGGTGCTGCAAGCTTTTTACGTCTCCTGGGTAACTTCATCGTAGCTCTTAATACTCTCTTTCTGTCCGGAGGAGATATAATTGAAGAATTGTACACGTACCCGGCTACTTTCAAAACCCATTACTGCACTGATATTTTTCCCTCCATTTTTCTTTTTCTTTTTTTTTTTTTTTTTTTTTTTGCTGGAAGTTCTGTCAATACCCGCCAGCCATTAAGAGACATCATGCAGCCAAGCCTCTCGGCTTGCGGCCACACCGTCCTGAACGCGCCCGATCTCGTCAGATCTCGGAATTTAAACGGGGCAGGGCCTGGTCAGTACTTTTATGGGTGACCTTCTGGAAATACGAGGTGCTGCAAACTTTTTACGTCTCCTGGGTAACTTCATCGTAGCTCTTAATTCTCTCTTTCTGTCTGGAGGAGATATAATTGAAGAATTGTACACGTACCCGGCTACTTTCAACAGCCTTTGCTGCACTGATATTTTTCCCTCCATTTCTCTTTTTTTTTTTTTGCTGGCTGTTCCGTCAATACCCGCCAGCCTTTAAGAGACATCATGCAGCCAGGCCTCTTGGCTTGCGGCCACACCGTCCTGAACGCGCCCGATCTCGTCAGATCTCGGAAGCCAAACGGGGCAGGGCCTGGTCAGTACTTGGATGGGTGTCCTCCTGGAAATACCAGGTGCTGCAAGCTTTTTACGTCTCCTGGGTAACTTCATCGTAGCTCTTAATACTCTCTTTCTGTCTGGAGGAGATATAATTGAAGAATTGTACACGTACCTGGCTACTTTCAAAACCCATTACTGCACTGATATTTTTCCCTCCATTTTTCTTTTACTTTTTTTTTTTTTTTTTTTTTTTTGCTGGAAGTTCCGTCAATACCCGCCAACCTTTAAGAGACATCATGCAGCCAAGCCTCTCGGCTTGTGGCCACACCGTCCTGAATGCGCCCGATCTCGTCAGATCTCGGAAGCTAAACGGGGCAGGGCCTGGTCAGTACTTGGATGGGAGGCCTCCTAGAAATACCAGGTGCTGCAAGCTTTTTACGTCACCTGGGTAACTTCATCGTAGCTCTTAATAGTCTCTTTCTGTCTGGAGGAGATATAATTCAAGTATTGTACACGTACCCGGCTACTTTCAACACCCTTTGCTGCACTGGTATTTCTCCCTCCATTTCTCTTTTTATTTTTGCTGGCAGTTCCGTCAATACCCGCCAGCCTTTAAGAGACATCATGCAGCCAGGCATCTCGGCTTGCGGCCACACCATCCTGAACGCGCCCGATCTCGTCAGATCTCGGAAACTGAATGGGGCAGGGCCTGGTCAGTACTTGGATGGGAGACCTCCTGGAAATACCAGGTGCTGCAAGCTTTTTACGTCACCTGGGTAACTTCATCGTAGCTCTTAATAGTCTCTTTCTGTCTGGAGGAGATATAATTCAAGTATTGTACACGTACCCGGCTACTTTCAACACCCTTTGCTGCACTGGTATTTCTCGCTCCATTTCTCTTTTTTTTTTTTGCTGGCAGTTCCGTCAATACCCGCCAGCCTTTAAGAGACATCATGCAGCCAGACGTCTCGGCTTGCGGCCACATCATCCTGAACGCGCCCGATCTCGTCAGATCTCGGAAGCTAAACGGGGCAGGACCTGGTCAGTACTTGAATGTGAGACCTCCTGGAAATACCTGGTGCTGCAAGATTTTACGTCTCCTGGGTCACTTTATCGTAGCTCTTAATTCTCTCTTTCTGTCTGGAGGAGATATAATTGAAGTATTGTACACGTACCCAGCTACTGTCAACACCCTTTGCTGCACTGATATTTTTCCATCCATTTTTCTTTTTTTTTTTTTTTTTTTTTTTTTTTTGCTGGCAGTTCCGTCAATATTCGCCAGCCTTTAAGAGACATCATGCAACCAGGCCTCTCGGTTTGCGGACACACAGTTCTGAATGAGCCCGATGTCAGAAGATCTCGGAAACTAAACGGGGCAGGACCTGGTCAGTACTTGGATGGGAGATCTTCTGGAAATACCAGGTGCTGCCAGCTTTTTACGTCTCCTGGGAAACCTCATCGTAGCTCTTAATACTCTCTTTCTGTCTGGAGAATATATAATTGAAGAATTGTACACGTACCCGGCTACTTTCAAAACCCTTTGCTGCACTGGTATTTTTCCCTCTATTTTTCTTTTTTTTTTTTGCTGGCAGTTCCGTCGATACCCGCCAGCCTTTAAGAGACATCATGCAGCCAGGCCTCTTGGCTTGAGGCCACACCGTCCTGAAGACGCAAGATCTCGTCAGATCTCGGAAGAAAAACTGGGCAGGGCCTGGTCAGTAATTGGATGGGTGACCTCCTGGAAATACCAGGTGCTGCAAGCTTTTTACATCTCCTGGGTAACTTCAGCGTAGCTCTTAATACTCTCATTCAGTCTGGAGGAGATATAATTGAAGAATTGTACATGTACCCGACTACTTTCAACACCCTGTCCTGCACTGATATTTTTCCCTCCATTTTTCTATTTATTTATTTTTTATTTTTTGCTGGAAGTTCCGTCAATACCCGCCAGCCTTTAAGAGACATCATGCAGCCAGGCCTCTTGGCTTGCGGCCACACCGTCCTGAACACGCCCGATCTCGTCAGATCTCGGAAGCTAAACGGGGCAGGGCCTGGTCAGTACTTGGATGGGAGACCTCCTGGAAATACCTGGTGCTGCAAGCTTTTTACGTCTCCTGGGAAACTTCATCGTAGCTCTTAATACTCTCTATCTGTCTGGAGGAGATATAATTGAAGTATTGTACACGTACCCGGCTATTTTCAACAGCCATTGCTGCACTGATATTTTTCCCTCCATTTTCCATTTTTTTTTTTTTTTTTTTTTGCTGGAAGTTCCGTCAATACCCGCCAGCCTTTAAGAGACATCATGCAGCCAGGCCTCTTAGCTTGCGGCCACACCGTCCTCAACGCGCCCGATCTCGTCAGATCTCGGAAGCTAACGGGGCAGGGCCTGGTCAGTACTTGGATGGGTGACCTCCTGGAAATACCAGGTGCTGCAAGCTTTTTACGTCTCCTGGGTAACTTCATCATAGCTCTTAATACTCTCTTTCAGTCTGTAGGAGATATTATTGAAGAATTGTACACGTACCCGGCTACTTTCAAAACCCTTTGCTGCACTGATATTTTTCCCTCCATTTTTCTTTTTTCTTTTTTTTTTGCTGGAAGTTCCGTCAATACCCGCCAGCCTTAAAGAGACATCATGCAGCCGGGCCTCTTGGCCTTCAGCCACACCGTCCTGAACGCGCATGATATCGTCAGATCTCGGAAGCTAAACGGGGCAGGACCTGGTCAGTACTTGAATGTGAGACCTCCTGGAAATACCAGGTGCTGCAAGCTTTTTACGTCTCCTGGGTAACTTCATCGTAGCTCTTAATACTCTCTATCTGTCTGGAGGAGATATAATTGAAGTATTGTACACGTACCCAGCTACTGTCAACACCATTTGCTGCACTGATATTTTTCCATCCACTTTTCTTTTTTTTTTTTTTTTTTGCTGGAAGTTCCGTCAATACCCGCCAACCTTTAAGAGACATCATGGAGCCAGGCCTCTCGGCTTGCGGCCACACCGTCCTGAATGCGCCCGATCTCGTCAGATCTCGGAAGCTAAAGGGGGCAGGACCTGGTCAGTACTTGGATGGGAGACCTCCTAGAAATACCAGGTGCTGCAAGCTTTTTACGTCTCCTGGGTAACTTCATCGTAGCTCTTAATACTCTCTTTCTGTCTCCAGGAGATATAATTGAAGAATTGTACACGTACCCGGCTACTTTCAACACCCTTTCCTGCACTGATATTTTTCCCTCCATTTTTCTATTTTTTTTTTTTTCTTTTTGCTGGAAATTCCGGCAATACCCGCCAGCCTTTAAGAGACATCATGCAGCCATGCATCTCGGCTTGCGGCCACACCATCCTGAACGCGCCCGATCTCGTCAGATCTCGGAAGCTAAACGGGGCAGGACCTGGTCAGTACATGAATGTGAGACCTCCTGGAAATACCTGGTGTTGCAAGCTTTTACGTCTTCTGGGTAACTTTATCGTAGCTCTTAATACTCTCTATCTGTCTGGAGGAGATATAATTGAAGTATTGTACACGTACCCAGCTACTGTCAACACCATTTGCTGCACTGATATTTTTCCATCCATTTTTCTTTTTTTTTTTTTTTTTTGCTGGAAGTTCCGTCAATACCCGCCAACCTTTAAGAGTCATCATGCAGCCAGGCCTTTCGGTTTGCGGCCACACCGTCCTGAATGCGCCCGATCTCGTCAGATCTCGAAAGCTAAACGGGGCAGGGCCTGGTCAGTACTTGGATGGGAGACTTCCTAGAAATACCAGGTGCTGCAAGCTTTTTACGTCTCCTGGGTAACTTCATCGTAGCTCTTAATACTCTCTTTCTGTCTCCAGGAGATATAATTGAAGAATTGTACACGTACCCGGCTACTTTCAACACCCTTTGCTGCACTGGTATATTTTCCTCTATTTTTCTTTTTTTTTTGCTGGCAGTTCCGTCAATACCCGCCAGCCTTTAAGAGACATCATGCAGCCAGGCCTTTCGGCTTGCGGCCACACCGTCCTGAATGCGCCCGATCTCGTCAGATCTCGGAAGCTAAACGGGGCAGGGTGTTGTCAGTACTTGGTTGGAGACCTCCTAGAAATACCAGGTGCTGCAAGCTTTTTACGTCTCCTGGGTAACTTCATCGTAGCTCTTAATACTCTCTTTCTGTCTCCAGGAGATATAATTGAAGAATTGTACACGTACCCGGCTACTTTCAACACCCTTTGCTGCACTGGTATATTTCCCTATATTTTTCTTTTTTTTTTTGCTGGCAGTTCCGTCAATACCCGCCAGCCTTTAAGAGACATCATGCAGCCAGGCATCTTGGCTTGCGGCCACACCATCCTGAACGCGGCCGATCTCGTCAGATCTCGGAAGCTAAACGGGGCAGGGCCTGGTCAGCACTTGGATGGGAGACCTCCTAGAAATACCAGGTGCTGCAAGCTTTTACGTCTCCTGGGTAACTTTATCGTAGCTCTTAATACTCTCTCTCTGTCTGGAGGAGATATAATTGAAGTATTGTACACGTATCCAGCTACTGTCAACACCCTTTGCTGCACTGATATTTTTCCATCCATTTTTCTTTTTTCTTTTTTTCTTCTTATTTTTTTGCTGGAAGTTCCGTCAATACCCGCCAACCTTTAAGAGACATCATGCAGCCAGGCCTTTTGACTTGTGGCCACACCGTCCTGAATGCGCCCGATCTCGTCAGATCTCGGAAGCTAAACGGGGCAGGGCCTGGTCAGTACTTGGATGGGAGACCTCCTAGAAATACCAGGTGCTGCAAGCTTTTTACGTCTCCTGGGTAACTTCATCGTAGCTCTTAATACTCTCTTTCTGTCTCCAGGAGATATAATTGAAGAATTGTACACGTACCCGGCTACTTTCAACACCCTTTGCTGCACTGGTATATTTCCCTCTATTTTTTTTTTTTTTTTTGCTGGAAATTCCGTCAATACCCGCTAGCCTTTAAGAGACATCATGCAGCCAGACATCTCGGCTTGCGGCCACACCGTCCTGAACGTGCCCGATCTTGTCAGATCTCGGAAGCTAAACGGGGCAGGACCTGGTCAGTACTTAAATGTGAGACCTCCTGGAAATACCAGGTGCTGCCAGCTTTTTACGTCTCCTGGGTAACTTCATCGTAGCTCTTAATACTCTCTTTCTGTCTGGAGAAGATATAATTGAAGAATTGTACACGTACCCGTCTACTTTCAACACCCTTTGCTGCACTGGTATTTTTCCCTCAATTTTTCTTTTTTTGTTTTGCTGGCAGTTCCGTCAATACCCGCCAGCCTTTAAGAGACATCATGCAGCCAGGCATCTCGGCTTACGGCCACACCATCCTGAACGCGCCCGATCTCGTCAGATCTCGGAAGCTAAATGGGGCAGGACCTGGTCAGTACATGAATGTGAGACCTCCTGGAAATACCTTGTGCTGCAAGCTTTTACGTCTCCTGGGTAACTTTATCGTAGCTCTTAATACTCTCTATCTGTCTGGAGGAGATATAATTGAAGTATTGTACACGTACCCAGCTACTGTCAACACCATTTGCTGCACTGATATTTTTCCATCCATTTTTCTTTTTTTTTTTTTTTTGCTGGAAGTTCCGTCAATACCCGCTAACCTTTAAGAGGCATCATGCAGCCAGGCCTTTCGGCTTGTGGCCACACCGTCCTGAATGCGCCCGATCTCGTCAGATCTCGGAAGCTAAACGGGGCAGGGCCTGGTCAGTACTTGGATGGGAGACCTCCTAGAAATACCTGGTGCTGCAAGCTTTTACGTCTTCTGGGTAACTTTATCGTAGCTCTTAATACTCTCTTTCTGTCTCCAGGAGATATAATTGAAGAATTGTACACGTACCCGGCTACTTTCAACACCCTTTGCTGCACTGGTATATTTCCCTCTATTTTTCTTTTTTTTTTTCCTGGCAGTTCCGTCAATACCCGCCAGCCTTTAAGAGACATCATGCAGCCAGGCATCTCGGCTTGTGGCCACACCATCCTGAACGCGCCCGATCTCGTCAGATCTCGGAAGCTAAACGGGGCAGGACCTGGTCAGTACATGAAAGTGAGACCTCCTGGAAATACCTAGTGCTGCAAGCTTTTACGACTCCTGGGTAACTTTATCGTAGCTCTTAATACTCTCTCTCTGTCTGGAGGAGATATAATTGAAGTATTGTACACGTATCCAGCTACTGTCAACACCCTTTGCTGCACTGATATTTTTCCATCCATTTTTCTTTTTTCTTTTTTTCTTTTTTTTTTTTGCTGGAAGTTCCGTCAATACCCGCCAACCTTTAAGAGACATCATGCAGCCAGGCCTTTCGGCTTGCGGCCACACCGTCCTGAATGCGCCCAATCTCGTCAGATCTCGGAAGCTAAACGGGGCAGGGCCTGGTCAGTACTTGGATGGGAGACCTCCTAGAAATACCAGGTGCTGCAAGCTTTTTACGTCTCCTGGGTAACTTCATCGTAGCTCTTAATACTCTCTTTCTGTTTCCAGGAGATATAATTGAAGAATTGTACACGTACCCGGCTACTTTCAACACCCTTTGCTGCACTGGTATATTTCCCTCTATTTTTCTTTTTTTTTTTGCTGGCAGTTCCGTCAATACCCGCCAGCCTTTAAGAGACATCATGCAGCCACGCATCTCGGCTTGCGGCCACACCATCCTGAACGCTCCCGATCGCGTCAGATCTCGGAAGCTAAACGGGGCAGGGCCTGGTCAGTACTTGGATGGGAGACCTCCTAGAAATACCAGGTGCTGCAAGCTTTTTATGTCTCCAGGGTAACTTCATCGTAGCTCTTAATACTATCTTTCTGTCTCCAGGAGATATAATTGAAGAAGTGTACACGTACCCGGCTACTTTCAACACCCTTTGCTGCACTGGTATATTTCCCTCTATTTTTCTTTTTTTTTTTGCTGGCAGTTCCGTCAATACCCGCCAGCCTTTAAGAGACATCATGCAGCCAGGCATCTCGGCTTGCGGCCACACCATCCTGAACGCGCCCGATCTCGTCAGATCTCGGAAGCTAAACGGGGCAGGACCTGTTCAGTACATGAATGTGAGACCTCCTGGAAATACCTCGTGCTGCAAGCTTTTACGTCTCCTGGGTAACTTTATCGTAGCTCTTAATACTCTCTATCTGTCTGGAGGAGATATAATTGAAGTATTGTACACGTACCCAGCTACTGTCAACACCCTTTGCTGCACTGATATTTTTCCATCCATTTTTTTTTTTTTTTTTTTTTGCTGGAAGTTCCGTCAATACCCGCCAACCTTTAGGAGACATCATGCAGCCAGGCCTTTCGGCTTGTGGCCACACCGTCCTGAATGCGCCCGATCTCGTCAGATCTCGGAAGCTAAACGGGGCAGGGCCTGGTCAGTACTTGGATGGGAGACCTCCTAGAAATACCAGGTGCTGCAAGCTTTTTACGTCTCCTGGGTAACTTCATCGTAGCTCTTAATACTCTCTTTCTCTCTCCAGGAGATATAATTGAAGAATTGTACACGTACCCGGCTACTTTCAACACCCTTTCCTGCACTGATATTTTTCCCTCCATTTTTCTATTTTTTTTTTTTTTTTTTGCTGGAAATTCCGTCAATACCCGCCAGCCTTTAAGAGACATCATGCAGCCAGGCATCTCGGCTTGCGGCCACACCATCCTGAACTCGCCCGATCTCGTCAGATCTTGGAAGCTAAACGGGGCAGGACCTGGTCGGTACATGAATGTGAGACCTCCTGGAAATACCTGGTGCTGCAAGCTTTTACGTCTCCTGGGTAACTTTATCGTAGCTCTTAATACTCTCTATCTGTCTGGAGGAGATATAATTGAAGTATTGTACACGTACCCAGCTACTGTCAACACCCTTTGCTGCACTGATATTTTTCCATCCATTTTTTTTTTTTTTTTTTTTTTTGCTGGAAGTTCCGTCAATACCCGCCAACCTTTAAGAGACATCATGCAGCCAGGCCTCTCGGCTTGCGGCCACACCGTCCTGAATGCGCCCGATCTCGTCAGATCTCGGAAGCTAAACGGGACAGGGCCTGGTCAGTACTTGGATGGGAGACCTCCTAGAAATACCAGGTGCTGCAAGCCTTTTACGTCTCTTGGGTAACTTCATCGTAGCTCTTAATACTCTCTTTCTGTCTCCAGGAGATATAATTGAAGAATTGTACACTTACTAGGCTACTTTCAACACCCTTTGCTGCAATGATATTTTTCCCTCCATTTTTCTTTTTATTTTATTTTTTTGCTGGAAGTTCCGTCAATATCCGCCAGCCTTTAAGAGACATCATGCAGCCAGGCCTCTTGGCTTGTAGTCACACCGTCCTGAACGCGCCCGATCATATCAGATTTCGGAAGCTAAACGGGGCAGGGCCTGGTCAGTACTTGGATGTGTGACCTCCTGGAAATACCAGGTGCTGCAAGCTTTTTACGTCCCCTGGGTAACTTCATCGTAGCTCTTTATACTCTCTATCTGTCTGGAGGAGATATAATTGAAGAATTGTACACGTACCCGGCTACTTTCAACACCCTTTGCTGCACTGATATTTTTCCCTCCATTTTCCTTTTTTTTTTGTTTTTTTTTTGCTGGAAGTTCCGTCAATACCCGCCAGCCTTTAAGAGACATCATGCAGCCAGGCCTCTTGGCTTGCGGCCACACCGTCCTGAACGCGCCCGATCTCGTCAGATCTCGGAAGGTAAACGGGGCAGGGCCTGGTCAGTACTTGGATGGCTGACCTCCTAGAAATACCAGGTGCTGCAAGCTTTTTACGTCTCCTGGGTAACTTCATCGTAGCTCTTAATACGCTCTTTCTGTCTGGAGGAGATATAATTCAAGTATTGTACACGTACCCGGCTACTTTCAACACCCTTTGCTGCACTGGTATTTCTCCCTCCATTTCTCTTTTTTTTTATTGCTGGCAGTTCCGTCAATACCCGCCAGCCTTTAAGAGACATCATGCAGCCAGGCATCTCGGCTTGCGGCCACACCGTCCTGAACGCGTCCGATCTCGTAAGATCTCGGAAACTGAGTGGGGCAGGGCCTGGTCAGTACTTGGATGGGAGACCTCCTGGAAATACCAGGTGCTGCAAGCTTTTTACGTCTGCTGGGTAAGTTTATCGTAGCTCTTAATACTCTCTTTCTGTCTGGAGGAGATATAATTGAAGTATTGTACACGTACCCGGCTACTTTCAACACCCATTGCTGCACTGATATTTTTCCCTCCATTTTTCTTTTTTTTTTTTTTTTGCTGGAAGCTCCGTCAATACCCGCCAACCATTAAGACACATCATGCAGCCAGGCCTCTCGGCTTGCGGCCACACCGCCCTGAACACCCTCAATCTCGTCAGACCTCGGAAGCTGAACGGGGCAGTGCCTGTTCAGTACTTGCATGGGAGACCTGCTGGAAATAAAAGGTGCTGCAAGCATCTTACGTCTCCTGAGTAACTTCATCGTAGCTCTTAATACTCTCTTTCTGTCTGGAAGAGATATAATTGAAGAATTGTACACGTACCCGGCTACTTTCAACACCCTTTGCTGCACTGATATTTTTCCCTCCATTTTTCTTTTTTCTGTTTTTGTTGCTGGCAGTTCCGTCAATACCCGCCAGCCATTAAGAGACATCATGCAGGAAGGCCTCTCGGCTTGCGGCCACACCGTCCTGAACGCGCCCGATCTCGTCAGATCTCGGAATTTAAACGGGGCAGGGCTTGGTCAGTACTTTTATGGGTGACCTTCTGGAAATACGAGGTGCTGCAAACTTTTTACGTCTCCTGGGTAACTTCATCGTAGCTCTTAATTCTCTCTTTCAGTCTGGAGGAGATATAATTGAAGAGTTGTACACGTACCTGGCTACTTTCAACACCCTTTGCTGCACTGATATTTTTACCACCATTTCTCTTTTTTTTTATTTGCTGGATGTTCTGTCACAACCCGCCAACCATTAAGAGACATCATGCAGCCAGGCCTCTCGGCTTGCAGCCACACCGTCCTGAACGCCCCCGATCTCATCAGATCTTGGAATTTAAACGGGGCAGGGCCTGGTCAGGACTTGGATGGGTGACCTCCTGGAAATGCCAGGTGCTGCAAGCTTTTTACGTCTCCTGGGTAACTTCATCGTAGCTCTTAATACTCTCTTTCTGTCTGGAGGAGATATAATTGAAGAATTGTACACGTACCCGGCTACTTTCAAAACCCATTACTGCACTGATATTTTTCCCTCCATTTTTCTTTTTCTTTATTTATTTATTTATTTTTTTGCTGGAAGTTCCGTCAATACCCGTCAGCCTTTAAGAGACATCATGCAGCCAGGCCTCTTGGCTTGCGGCCACATTGTCCTGAACGCGCCCGATCTCGTCAGATCTCGGAAGCTAAACGGGGCAGGGCCTGATCAGTACTTGGATGGGAGACCTCCAGGAAATACCTGGTACTGCAAGCTTTTAACGTCTCCTGGGAAACTTCATCGTAGCTCTTAATACTCTCTATCTGTCTGGAGGTGTTATAATTGAGGAATTGTACATGTACCCGGCTACTTTCAACAGCCTTTGCTGCACTGGTATTTTTCCCTCTATTTTTCTTTTTTTTTTTGCTGGCAGTTCCGTCAATACCCGCCAGCCTTTAAGAGACATCATGCAGCCAGGCCTCTCGGCTTGCGGCCACACCGTCCTGAACGCGCCCGATCTCGTCAGATCTCGGAATTTAAACGGGGCAGGGCCTGGTCAGTACTTTTATAGGTGACCTTCTGGAAATACGAGGTGCTGCAAACTTTTTACGTCTCCTGGGTAACTTCATCGTAGCTCTTAATTCTCTCTTTCTGTCTGGAGGAGATATAATTGAAGAGTTGTACACGTACCTGGCTACTTTCAACACCCTTTACTGCACTGATATTTTTACCACCATTTCTCTTTTTTTTTATTTGCTGGATGTTCCGTCACAACCCGCCAACCATTAAGAGACATCATGCAGCCAGGCCTCTCGGCTTGCAGCCACACCGTCCTGAACGCCCCCGATCTCATCAGATCTTGGAATTTAAACGGGGCAGGGCCTGGTCAGTACTTGGATGGGTGACCTCCTTGAAATGCCAGGTGCTGCAAGCTTTTTACGTCTCCTGGGTAACTTCATCGTAGCTCTTAATACTCTCTTTCTGTCTGGAGGAGATATAATTGAAGAATTGTACACGTACCCGGCTACTTTCAAAACCCATTACTGCACTGATATTTTTCCCTCCATTTTTCTTTTTCTTTATTTATTTTTTATTTTTTGCTGGAAGTTCCGTCAATACCCGTCAGCCTTTAAGAGACATCATGCAGCCAGGCCTCTTGGCTTGCGGCCACATTGTCCTGAACGCGCCCGATCTCGTCAGATCTCGGAAGCTAAACGGGGCAGGGCCTGATCAGTACTTGGATGGGAGACCTCCAGGAAATACCTGGTGCTGCAAGCTTTTAACGTCTCCTGGGAAACTTCATCGTAGCTCTTAATACTCTCTATCTGTCTGGAGGTGTTATAATTGAGGAATTGTACATGTACCCGGCTACTTTCAACAGCCTTTGCTGCACTGGTATTTTTCCCTCTATTTTTCTTTTTTTTTTTGCTGGCAGTTCCGTCAATACCCGCCAGCCTTTAAGAGACATCATGCAGCCAGGCGTCTCGGCTTGCGGCCACACCATCCTGAACGCGCCCGATCTCGTCAGATCTCGGAAGCTAAACGGGGCAGGACCTGGTCAGTACTTGATTGTGAGAACTCCTGGAAATACCTAGTGCTGCAAGCTTTTACGTCTCCTGGGTAACTTTATTGTTGCTCTTTATACTCTCTATCTGTCGGGAGGAGATATAATTGAAGTATTATACACGTACCCGTCTACTTTCAACACCCTTTGCTGCACTGATATTTTTCCCTCCATTTTTCTTTTTCTTTTTATTTTTTTATTTTTTTTTGCTGGAAGTTCCGTCAATACCCGCCAGCCTTTAAGAGACATCATGCAGCCAGGTCTCTTGGCTTGCGAACACACAGTCCTGAACGCGCCCGATCTCGGAAGATCTCGGAAACTAAATGGGGCAGGACCTGGTCAGTACTTGGATGGGAGATCTTCTTGAAATACCAGGTGCTGCCAGCTTTTTACGTCTCCTGGGGAACTTCATCGTAGCTCTTAATACTCTCTTTCTGTCTGGAGAATATATAATTGAAGTATTGTACACGTACCCGGCTACTTTCAAAACCCTTTGCTGCACTGGTATTTTTCCCTCTATTTTTCTTTTTTTTTTTTGCTGGCAGTTCCGTCGATACCCGCCAGCCTTTAAGAGACATCATGCAGCCAGGCGTCTCGGCTTGCTGCCACACCATCCTGAACGCGCCCGATCTCGTCAGATCTCGGAAGCTAAACGGGGCATGACCTGGTCAGTACTTGAATGTGAGACCTCCTGGAAATACCTGGTGCTGCAAGCTTTTACGTCTCCTGGGTAACTTTATCGTAGCTCTTAATACTCTCTATCTGTCTGGAAGAGATATAATTGAAGTATTGTACACGTACCCAGCTACTGTCAACCCCCATTGCTGCACTGATATTTTTCCCTCCATTTTTCTATTTATTTATTTTTTATATTTTGCTGGAAGTTCCGTCAATACCCGCCAGCCTTTAAGAGACATCATGCAGCCAGACCTCTTTGTTTGCGGCCACACCGTCCTGAACGTGCCCGATTTCGTCAGATCTCGGTACCTAAACGGGGCAGGGCCTGGTCTGTTCTTGGATGGGAGACCTCCTGGAAATACCAGGTGCTGCAAGCTTTTTACGTCTCCTGGGGAACTTCATCGTAGCTCTTAATACTCTCTTTCTGTCTGGAGGAGATATAATTGAAGAATTGTACACGTACCCAGCTACATTTAACACCCTTTGCTGCACTGATATTTTTCCCTCCATTTTTCTTATTTCTTTTTTTTTTGCTGGAACTTCCGTCAATACCCGCCAGCCTTTAAGAGACTTCATACATCCAGGCCTCTTGGCTTGCGGCCACACCGTCCTGAACGCGCCCGATCTCGTCAGATCTCGGAAGCTGAACGGGGCAGGGCCTGGTCAGTACTTGGATGGGTGACCTCCTGGAAATACCAGGTGCTGCAAGCTTTTTTCGTCACTTGGGTAACTTCATCGTAGCTCTTAATACTCTCTTTCTGTCTGGAGGAGATATAATTGAAGAATTGTACACGTACCCGGCTACTTTCACCACTCTTTGCTGCAGTGATATTTTTCCCTCCATTTTTCTTATTTCTTATTTTTTTTGCTGGAAGTTCCATCAATACCCGCCAGCCTTTAAGAGACATCATGCAGCCAGACCTCTTTGTTTGCGGCCACACCGTCCTGAACGTGCCCGATTTCGTCAGATCTCGGTACCTAAACGGGGCAGGGCCTGGTCTGTTCTTGGATGGGAGACCTCCTGGAAATACCAGGTGCTGCAAGCTTTTTACGTCTCCTGGGGAACTTCATCGTAGCTCTTAATACTCTCTTTCTGTCTGGAGGAGATATAATTGAAGAATTGTACACGTACCCGGCTACTTTCAACACCCTTTCCTGCACTGATATTTTTCCATCCATTTTTCTATTTTTTTTATTATTTTTTTTTGCTTGAAGTTCCGTCAATACCCGCCAGCCTTTAAGAGACATCATGCAGCCAGGCCTCTTGGCTTGAGGCCACACCGTCCTGAATACGAAAGAACTCGTCAGATCTCGGAAGAAAAACTGGGCAGGGCCTGGTCAGTAATTGGATGGGTGACCTCCTGGAAATACCAGGTGCTGCAAGCTTTTTACGTCTCCTGGGTAACTTCAGCGTAGCTCTTAATACTCTCATTCAGTCTGGAGGAGATATAATTGAAGAATTGTACACGTACCCGGCTACTTTCAACACCCTTTGCTGCACTGATATTTTTCCCTCAATTTTTCTATTTTTTTTATTATTTTTTTTTGCTGGAAGTTCCATCAATACCCTCCAGCCTTTAAGAGACATCATGCAGTCAGGCCTCTTGGCTTCCAGCCACACCGTCCTGAACGCGCCTGATCTCGTCAGATCTCGGAAGCTAAACGGGGCAGGGCCTGGTCAGTACTTAGATGGTGACCTCCTGGAAATACCAGGTGCTGCAAGCTTTTTACGTCTCCTGGGTAACTTCATCGTAGCTCTTAATACTCTCTTTCAGTCTGGAGGAGATATAATTGAAGAATTGTACACGTACCCGGCTACTTTCAACACCCTTTCCTGAACTGATATTTTCCACTCCATTTTTATTATTTCTTCTTTTTTTTGCTGGAAGTTCCGTCAATACCCTCCAGCCTTTAAGAGACATCATGCAGCCAGGCCTCTTGGCATGCGGACACATTGTCCTGAACGCGCCAGAACTCATCCGATCTCGGAAGCTAAACGGGGCAGGACCTGGTCAGTACTTGAATGTGAGACCTCCTAGAAATACCTGGTGCTGCAAGCTTTTACGTCTCCTGGGTAACTTCATCGTAGCTCTTTATACTCTCTTTCTGTCTGGAGGAGATATAATTGAAGTATTGTACACGTACCCGGCTACTTTTAACACCCTTTGCTGCACTGATATTTTTCCCTCCATTTTTCTTTTTTCATTTTTTTTTGCTGGAAGTTCTGTCAATACCCTCCAGCCATTTAGAGACATCATGCAGCCAGGCCTCTTGGCTTGCGGCCACACCGTCCTGAACGCGCCCGATCTCGTCAGACCTTGGAAACTAAATGGGCCAGGGCCTGGTTAGTACTTGGATGGGTGACCTCCTGGAAATACCAGGTGATGCAAGCTTTTTACTTATCCTGTGTAACTTCATCGTAGCTCTTAATACTCTCTTTCAGTCTGGAGGAGATATAATTGAAGAATTGTACACGTACCCGGCTACTTTCAACATCCTTTGCTGCACTGATATTTTTCCCTCCATTTTTCTTTTTTCTTTTTTTTTTTGCTGGAAGGTCCGTCAAAACCCGCCCGCCTTTAAGAGACATCATGCTGCCAGGCCTCTCGGCTTGCGGCCACGCCGTCCTGAACGCGACCGATCTCATCAGATCTCGGAAGCTAAACAGGGCAGGGCCTGGTCAGTACTTGGATGGGTGACCTCCTGGAAATACCAGGTGCTGCAAGCTTTATACGTCTCCTGGGTAACATCATCGTAGATCTTAATACTCTCTTTCTGTCTTGAGGAGATATAATTGAAGAAATGTACACGTACCCGGCTACTTTCAACACCCTTTGCTGAACTGATATTTTTCCCTCCATTTTTCTTTTTTTATTTGCTGGAAGTTCCGTCAACACCCGTCAGCCTTTAAGAGACATCATGCAGCCAGGCCTCTCGGCTTGCGGCTACACCGTCCTGGACGCACCCCGTCTCGTCAGATCTCGGAAGCTAAACGGGGCATGGCCTGGTCAGTACTTGGATGGGAGATCTCCTAGAAATACCAGGTGCTGCAAGCTTCTTACGTCTCCTGGGTAACTTCATCGTAGTTCTTAATACTCTCTTTCTGTCTGGAGGAGATATAATTGAAGAATTGTACACGTTCCCGGCTACTTTCAACACCCTTTCCTGCACTGTTATTTTTCCCTCCATTTTTTTATTTTTTTATTTTTTATTTTTTGCTGGAAATTCCGTCAATACCCGCCAGCCTTTAAGAGACATCATGCAGCCAGGCATCTCGGCTTGCGGCCACACCGTCCTGAACGTGCCCGATTTCGTCAGACCTTGGAAACTAAACGGGCCAGGGCCTGGTTAGTACTTGGATGGGTGACCTCCAGGAAATACCAGGTGATGCAAGCTTTTTACGTCTCCTGGGTAACTTCATCGTAGCTCTTAATACTCTTTATCTGTCTGGAGGAGATATAATTGAAGTATTGTACACTTTGTCTTAGGGACAGTCTGGCTAGCAGTGACTGAGTGGTTGACAGACGACAAGCAACGGAATGTACGTGCTCTGTGATGTCATAGCAGTCAGCTGAGAGAGGCTCGTGATGTCATCGCTGAGCTGTCTGTCTGTCTGTCTGTCTCTCTCTCTCTCTCTCTCTCTCTCTTCCTCTCAATTCAATTCATTTGTATTGTCAAAGCAATTGGACATACATACATACATACATATATATATATATATATATATATATATATATATATATATATACATACATACATCCATACATGCTAGAAAGTCATTACTATGTTATCTTAAAGGCTAACTAAGCAGAACATATATCATTATAGAACAGAGTTCATAGGTCAACACATGGTTTTAGGGAACAGGCACGTAGGTCGTACCGTTTGACAATGTCTCCAAGGTTCTCATCGTAAATAACAAACAGAAATCAAACTATCTTCTGGGCTGACCTTCTAGCTTGACCGTATCTTTCTTAAGTATACAAGAGAGAAAAACAGGTGTAAGAAAATAATTTCTAATTTTCCTTCTACACATATATACATACATACATACATATGTAGCGTTATGTTGGGTGTATTTGGATAAGAGCATTTGGGCTCTGAGCTGAAGCACTGATCTAAAGAAGACCTCTCCCCCCCAAAGTTATCAGATTTCCTTAGCTCATCAGCTTGGAACTGGTTTGCATCAAAGTGACAGTTTTGGGGAGGATGGCACCGAGAAGAGGCCAAATAGTTTGGAATTCTGCTATGAGATGTCTGGAGAAAGGGGCCTGTAGGTGATAAAAACTCTTTGAAGTGGATGAGAGCCGAAATCCCGACATAGAGCTACGAACCCAGGCCAACCGGCATTTCCAAAAGATGGCATGGATTGACATCAGTCATAAATAAAGCCTCCCTCCAATAGGACACTGGGGGCTGAAACCGAAATCCAATCTCAAGAACTCAGGGACCAATCACCTACTGATCTGACAGACTATAAGGAACAGCGGACAGTCTTTCTCTCTCTCTCTCTCTCACCTGAACCAGAAACTCGCTGCCACAGCTCAACCTGTAGCTCTGTTGCCAGAACCGGAATCAGAAACCAACCAAGTCTTTGCCGGCAACAGAACAGTTAAACTGGGAGAAGGAGATTGAGCGAAGAATTATTTTAAAGGACTTTATTAAATAAATAACTTCACAGACCCACCTGATCAGTGGAGTTTTACAGCTGGACAATTGACTAAGTCGACTGAATACGAAAGTGTCAGTCACTTAAATAGCTATTTGAGTCTTAAGAAACTTGACCCTTGGAACAAACAGGGCCCTGCTTTCCTCAAAGACTTTGTCTTCAAGTAACTATGGTGGAACCCTGCTTACAAAGAAGATTTTGTGCACAACCTTGGAGCCTTCAAACCAATGGAAAATCTGTTTGGAAAAGACTCTACATTCGCGAAACCCCAACTTCCAGGTGCATCGACTGAGTGGAAGTTCTTGGACAAAGCCGAACCGGACTGCCTTTGTTCCAAACCACACGGACCTCGTGCCGTGTGCTGTTATCTGAGCCCGAAGCCAGAGAGGCCTCTCTGCGACGAAGTTCACATAAGTTTAACAGTTTGGAGTTTGTGATTCATGACATTTGAGAAATCAATTAGAAATGTTAATCTGTGATTCATAACTCTAGAATGTGTAATATCATTTAGTTTTCTTAAATATAAATGTGAGTTGCATTAAACTGTTTTGTTGATAATTTTAGAAATAAAATCTGTCAACGCCGAGAAATATCTTCTCATTCCTGTTTAACTGTTTAGTCTGAAATTGACACAAGTTAATAGACATTAGATTATAGGTGGCCCTGCCTATCCTTAATCATTGAATAATAATCAGTTAAGGGAAATTGTGGTAACAAATAGGATCTTTCTCGGCACCTAAACGTAAATGAGACTGATATATATATAACGAGAAGTTACCTGACATAAATACTAACCTGCGTAGTAATAATACTAACGAGAGACTCACCTTCGTCTTACTAACCGGTATTGTAGTCAATGTGTTTATAACCTTTTTTGTTTAACGATTTGTTAAACGGAATGTACGTGCTCTGTGATGTCATAGCAGTAAGCTGAGAGAGGCTCGTCATGTCATCGCTGAGCTGGCTGGCTGGCTCTCTGTGTGTGTGTGTGTGTGTGTGTGTGTGTCTCTCTGTCTGTCTGTCTGTCTGTCTCTCTCTCTCTCTCTTACTCTCTCTCTCTCCCTCTCAATTCAATTCATTTGTATTGTCAAAGCAATTGGACATGCATACATACATACATACATATATATGGAAAATAAACAATATGTGTACATCTCTTTCTGCATTAGTGGTGCCCTCACAGATGTGCAAGTTACATGACAGACAGACAGACAGACACACACACACTTTCACACACAGACAGACAGACACAGACACACACACACATACTTTGACAGACAGACAGACAGACACACGCATATTATGGGTCTTTGTTGGGTAGTGAAATGGGTAGCATCAGTCGCAGTGTGGGTAATGTCAGGGAGCCAATCATAGTCCCCGTTATTTGCATATCGTGGCGCAAAGCATTCTGGGAAAAGCAACTAAACACGTTTAGTCATGTATTTGTCCATAGTTTACACATGAGATGAAAGAGACAGTATGACGTGTTGAGCACCTAGGATTCCTCATGTGTATGTGAGGGGCAGAGGAACCGGATCCCAAGTGTGCGTCCCAGGTGCTATAGGTTTCAAAGCATGCAGGGGAATAGGCACCCCACCCTGACACCTATAGAAGACTGGATAGGGAGATATAAATAGCAATGGGGAGACTCTTGTACTTGGTGTGGCTCTATCCATATAGTGGGGCCAGCAGGTGCAGCAATAGAAGCTCAGCCTGGGGAGACTGGATTTAGCATTTCCTCTCCATTTTGATAACTATCCATAATCATTTCTGCAAAATACTTCTATGATACCTATGTATGTTTTTTACTTGTACTATATTATACTATCAAGTATCAGTGTACACATACAATGTGACCTGTTACATTAATACAGAGGCCACGGAAGGCCAGATCACTAATAGCCACTGTCCCCTGATATTACACTTTTTTACAATCACTTTGGCACTCATTTCAGAACCTTGATGTCATTTTTCAAAACTCTAGACACTAAACTCACACCCGATGATCAAAATGCACATTTTTCAAAACTCTAACACTTTTTTACAATTGCTTGGATACAATACACATCAACCTCAGATCATTTGTTCATTGAACTAAAATGACACAACTTAACATCAAAGTATTACCATTTCAAAATGCAATTCACACATTACATCTGAGATCACTGTCTATTCATTTCATTACAAAGATCTAACTATCAATTGATACAGCTGCTCAAAATGATAAGTGACTGTTGCATTACTCTTAATGCATAATTTTATGGAAACTGACAAACAATATTCCATGTTTCGATCATGAAAGTTTCAGGATAATGAGATCCATTGACATCAATAAATGAGGAGCATGAACCAGTTGGACTACATTATCTATGGATGTAATATTTCATCATCATTCATCATCATGTAGCACTTTTCCACACCATGTTTGCAGTGTGGAAGGAAAGTTAGAATTTTTTTCTCTAATACCTGTTTTTCTCTCTTGTATACTTAAGAAAGATAAGGTCAAGCTAGAAGGTCAGGCCAGAAGGTAGTTTGATTTCTGTTTGTTATTTACGATGAGAATCTTGGAGACAATGTCAAACAGTATGATTGAAGTGCCTGCTCCCTAATCCATGTGTTGATCTATGAACTCTGTCCTATAATGATATAAATTCTGCTTAGCTAACTTTTAAGATAACATAGTAATGACTTTCTGATTATAACCAGCTCTTTGATTTTTGTGTATAAAAGCTCTGACTGTTAAAATGAAGGCAGAGCGACTTTGGGATCTACTTGAGTCACTGTTCCTCTCCACGCTGCGTGTATTAAAGGCATTGCAACTAACGCTCCAACCTGGTTGAAGATGATTGTTCTTCCACATCAGATTTGACATTACTGTATGTATGCAGGCCCTTGTAATTGCTTTTCCAATACTGCCAACTGGTTATTGATGATTGATTTCACATTGTGGTACGAGTATCGAGTGAAATGAGTGCTATCCACCCCAGCAACACAGTGATAACATGGAGCCGGCAAGTCATCCAGGTCACAATAGAGGTCAAGCAGTGGGAGGAGGAAGACGTGGTGGTCAAAGGAATGGAAGGGGACATGCACCCCTTCTGAGAGGTGGTCGTGGGCCTCGTCATAGAGGAGGGCTTAGGCCTCACCAGAGAGGCAGCCATGGGCCTAATTTGAGAGGTGTTGGGGGAACGTGGTAGAGGACAAGGCCACGGACCAGACAGCGGCAGCAACAGCAAATAGTGTCCAGTGAAATCCGAGAAATAGTTGTAGAGCATGTTGTAAATCATGGCATGACCATGACTGAGGCAGCTACAATGATTCAATCAAACCTCAGAATCAACTCAGGATCAACTGTGGCCTCAATCATCAGAAATTTCCGTACTGAGAAGCGGCAAGTCTTCAGCATGCACTAAACATTAGGCTACTCTCAATTGTCAAATGACTGTATACTGCATACCAATGTGTAGCACAGAGTATAGTGTGCCTTTTGAAAGAAATGCAGACAGAGTGAAGCAGCTGATGACTGAGTATGTTCAGGTATGTTCAGTTTCAAGATGCCTCTTGTGAAAAATGGTTGTGAGAACCTGAACCTGAACACAGGGCTGATGGAAATTCAGAAGTACAGTAATCAATCCTTTGTTTTACACTAAGCCAGGTGAGGAACACTGCAGTTGACATTTTACTGTAGTTTTGTTCTTTTTTGTAGCTAATTATTGTTGCATGGCTTCAAAGAAACCTATGGTGTGATTTGATTGTATTGCATCAATACATTTCAGATTTTGTTCAATGATTCCACTGTGTCTGTAGTATTCTCTCTACTAGTCCTTTTACAGTGATGTATTTATGTGTAGTACCATAATGAAACATGTATCACATATTTTGTACTACAATATTTAATGATTGTACGAACAACTACACAGTGAATCTATCGGTATCTTCTGTGTGGGTGATCTAAATAAATGTTACTATGGTATTTCATGATAAATGAATTATTTGAACCAACAAGTCTGCAAGTGCAAGGTTTCTTTAAAGATATGAATGCACAATGCAATGTTTTGAACATTGGACAGCCTGTGTTACAAGTGATGACCGTTTTGAGTTTTGTGTCTAGAGTTTTGAAAAATGACATCAAGGTTCTGAAATGAGTGACAAAGTGATTGTAAAAAACTGTATATTCATCCTATTTAATGTGCTCTTTTAAAATGTACTTTTCTTTTTTATGTTGCCATTTCTGTTCTACCAATGTTTCAGTTGTTAGCCAAAGATTGACAGAGTACATCTCATACACACAGGCCAGACAGCAAGGATTTCTTTTTGAAATTCAATTACAAATGCTGCATGAACTCATCAATACGATTAGAGATCCTGAAAGCAATATAACTAACTCACTCTACAGCATCTCATTAGCAGTGAAAAGAAACCAAGAAAGTTGGGACAGTCGACTGTTTACCACTATGTAACATCACCTTTTCTTTTCATAACACTTATTAAGCACTTGGGCACTGAAGACACCACTTGGTTAAGTTTAGCAAGCGGGATTTCCCCCCATTCATCCATTATGCATTTCCTCAGCTGCGCAACTGCACAGGGCCTTCGTTGTCTTAATTTGCACTTCATAGTGCGCCACACATTCTCAATTCGGAGACAGGTCAGGACTGCAGGCAGGCCATGCTAGCACCCGCACTCTCTGCCTACGCAACCATGCGCTTGAAATCTGGGCAGAATGTGGTTTGGCGTTATCCTGCTGAAAAATGCAGGTACGTCCCTGGAAAAGACGATGTCTGGATGGCAGCATATGTTGCTCCAAAATGTGTACATCTCTTTCTGCAAAAATGGTGCCCTCACAGATGTGCGAGTTACATGACAGACAGACACTCATACACACTGTCACACCCACACACACACACACACTTTCACAGACAGACACACGCACACACACTCACTTTCACACAGAGACAGACACACAAACACAGAGACAGACACACACACACTCACTTTCACACAGAGACACACAAACACATACACTTTCACACAGACACACACACACATACATACATACATACATACATATATAAGGAAAAGAAACAATACATTTAAAAATCACAAAAAGATGTAATAAAGTACAGAAAATCTAAATGTAATAAAATGTGATCTTTAATACACACAAATATGTATGGCTGGTCGGATGCGTCTTGGACTCGGGTTCCTCTTCATTACGTATAATGCTTTTGCCTTTTGCTATAGCTTTCCGTGGAGGGGATCGTGGGTGAGTTTGTACCATTCTTGGGAGGCTCTGCCTTGTTGGGGCGGAGCTGTGATCCAGGTGAACAGCAGATCGGACATAGGTGGGCATGTGGGCGGAGGAGGAAGGCCGGTCAAGCAAATAAGCTTGCTAAGGTACGCAGCAGCAGCAAGCAGCCCCACCATCCAGTCAGCCAGCCAGTCTGGCTGGCAGTGACTGAGTGGTTGACAGACGGCAAGCAACGGAATGTACGTGCTCTGTGATGTCATAGGAGTCACCTGAGAGAGATGTTTGTGATGTCATCGCTGAGCTGGCTGGCTCTGTGTGTCTTGCTGGCTGTGTGTGTGTGTGTGAGAGAGAGAGAGACTTTTTGACTTTTATCAGACTTCATTGCCTGTTTGCAACACGCAATAATTCATACAAAAGAAAATAAATAAATAAATAAAAAATAGTGTTCCCCTTTGTTTGTCTCCCCCCAACAAGCATTAACTCCGCCACTGATCTGTACACTTTTAAAGAAAGCAACCCAATACACACAACAAAACAACCATCAAATACTAAACCCTATAAATGAATTACATAATAAAAACCAACTCCCCGTCATACAATTCACAAAGGGCATCATTAATACACCAGACCTGTTCAAAACTCTCCAAATCATTCATCAGCCTGTAATAGTTAAACTCTAGTCTGACTCTGCACTTGACCAGCATGGCAAACACTCTCACTGCATCCTCACTGCCCTCCCCACACACTCTGTTCTTCCTAGTCTTATAGACGGCCATTTTAGCCTGGCCCAGCAAGAAGTTTACCAGCTGGTCCACATGTTTGGTCCTTCTGGTGTATCGCGCCCCTAAAATAAAAACCTTTGTGTTAAAAATCAGGTTAAGATCAGTAAAAAGACGAGTTAAAAGACTAAAAATGGGTGACAACCGAGAGCAAGTGCTGAAACAGTGAAACACGGTCTCTCTCTGAGCACAGAATGGGCAGGCGTCGGACACAGCAGGGTTAAGAACAGTAATAAAAGAATTGACAGCAATAATGGTGTGTAACACCCTCCACTGCAGATTGCCAGCTCTCTTATTGAGGGGGGCTTGTACAGGCTTCTCCAGGCGGGCGCAGTGTCTTCCCCCAGCCCCAGCCTGTAAAGTAATTTTAGGAATCACAAAGAAACAGTTGAAAGTGCTAAATAAGTATTTTGATGCACCATATTAATTTAGGAAATTTACATGTTGTTTTTCATCAGCTTCTGTATCTGATGGCTCCACATCACTGGCTGGATTGACAGCAACGACACTCTAAAAAAAGAAGTGTTAAGTTTGAGCATTCAGGACTTGTTTTGAAGATCCTGAATATCACTGGTCCACAATTTATCTGTGAAACTATGGGTTAATCTCCATATACAAAATACTTTTCACACACACTTTAAATTTACAACTAAATTTACATGTTGATGTCTTTCGTCAGCTTCTGTATTTGATGGCTCAATATAACTGGTTGCATTAACAGCAACGGCACACTACAAGAAAATAACATTATATTTAAACATTCAGGACTGGTTTAGCATCACCTCGAATATCCCTAGCCCTTGAGGTCGATTGTTATTGTGGTCTTCAAGACCAGTGCTTCTCAACCTTAGTCCTGGAGGAGGCCCACTGTCTGCTGATTTTCATTACAACAACATTGTAGGTTATATCAGTGACTGTGGTCCTAAAGTACCCCTATGCCTGCTGTTTTTTTTCCAGTTGAGCTCTTACTTACCTAATTGGCTTAACTGAAGCCATTTAACCCTTTTCCCAGGTCTTTGGTTGTTGATGAGTTACAAAGAGCTGGATTGTGGCCCGCCATGACTGGAAGTGAAGAACACTCACTCTAGGCCTTTAACTTAATGTTCATATGTAGGGGCCTATCCATCTGATTTGTTTTTGCACATTTATTAACAGAAAAATTGATGGTACGTGAAATCATCTGAGCTGAAAAATATAATGTTCCACCAATAATAAAATAAATGTATTAATTAAAATTATAGAGATAATAGAATGTTCACAGATTATTAGTTCAGAAAACAAAATATTTTTTTATATCTTAAATAGAATTAACACTCAAATCAGTTGTAGGGTAAACAAGGTCTATTTTTTGGATTGATTTTATAATTATACATGTATGGCTGCATGAAGCTTACCTGAGAATCTGATATTTTAGTAACTTTGTTGCTTCTTGTTGGGTAGTCCACGTTTGCCGCCGTTCTTTTTCTGTAAATGTAAATCAAAAGGCAATAATTACATACTGTAATTAAAATACAAAAAGTATAAACATTGTATTATTATTTTTGTATCCTGTTTCTCCATCTCGATGCTGTTCTTTTTGGAATTGCATATCTAGGTTTACTTAAATACTGTTTATAAGATTGTAAACTCATCATCCAAATTTCTTCATTTGCCAAACTTTATGTAGTGCGCTTGCAGTTTCAGAAGAAGAAAAAAAACTGTAACAGATGGGATATGTAGTACTTTATACTCGAGTGGTCTATGCGATTACACCCTGTTGGTGTTATTAAGAACGCCAAGTACCAGAATGCAGAGCGGGACTGTTTTTTGTGCCGTGACTTGTCGGGGGAAAAACGCGCAGAAAAAACGGACGAGAAGGTGAAGGTAGTATGGCGGTGATGCACGCGTTGGTGAAGTGGGAAAGCGGGGTCGACAAAGACTCTTACAGCGTGATTCCCACTGCTTGCTTTCGCAATTTTGATTTATTCAGCATTGCTGATGATGACGAAGAGACGACTCGAAACTTCAGAGCAGAGTGGAGAGACACGAACAAACCTCCAAAAGGTGGATGGCCTGTCCATGAAGCGCAGATCATTATGACTGGTAACAATGTTTATTTAAAAAAAAAAAACATTAAAGTCTTTACATGCTATTTGATATATACAATCACAGTATATTTGAAATGAATGTTTAAGTTATTAATGTGTTGTACTTCTAACATACTCTTATAACATGGTAGGTGGTGGTGAGGGCACTAAAAACTCGTCATACATGACTGGCATTTGTAAGAACGATTTATTGTGTGTTGTGCTTTACAATAAAATCCCCCAAATCACAAAATAAATTAAACCAGATATAATTTAACTTCAGTTTTGATTCAGTGTTGGCTGTTCATCTTAATTTGTATGGTCAAAGCACAGTATTTTTATGACAAATAAATATAATCCCCAAATATCTGTGGACATAATGCAGGGTTTTATTTATTTTATTTTTATTTTAGGAAAAGAAGGCGAACTAAGAAGAAAACTTAATGACCTAACAAAAATGCCCTGTCCTAAAATGAAGACAGTACCTAAACCAAACAAAAAACTTCAAATTTCAGATGATAGTGACCTTGATGAACCACAGTTACCGGTGAGATAATTACTGCAAATATTAAATAAATGTATTGCAGGATTGTGTTTTTTAAATCATTTTCATATATATATATATATATATATTCATTTTAAACTCTTTTTCTCTCTGAATACAGCACAAAATAAGAAAGAAAACCGATGGAGCTTCAAGAATTAGATCCCGTCATATTCTACAGACATTTAAAGAGTCCAGTGAAGTTGAGCTACAGCAAAACGTTAAGCAGCTCGAAAAGGAAAACACAAGACTTAAAATTGAAAACCAATGTCTTCGAAACCGTATGGTTGATGGTAAGTTTTTTTATTTATAGCAAATAATTCCTTACCTTGATAAATGTTATTCTTCAGTAATTTAGATTCCAGAGTAATGTATTATAGTTGATCATACTGAAGTAATCTAGAACCACAATACAGACTCTTAATGTGCACTGTCTAATAGTTTAATAATACTGATTATTAAATAAAGTTTTTCAACATAACTTCATAATCCTACATTAATGACTATATGCATTACATTAGACCTGGTAATTCTTGTATTTTATCTCTTTTATTTTTTTCGTAGCTAATGTTAATGACCCACAAAAAGGTCAGTTTGCCAATAACATAGAGCAAGTCTCTCAAGTATAATTGCAGGCATTGATGGTTTTGTTTTCACTTTGTATTAAATATATTACTAGAAATGATTATCATTTAATACTAAGGTTTTTTTCTCCAGAGATTCCAGACCTTTTGGACAATCTGAAAAAAATTGTAACAAAAGCCACATTTATCAGCAATGAAGACAAAAGTGTGTCACCATCAAGTGGTTCTGACAGCCCCACAGCAAATTGTTCTGAATCTGACAAAGAATCACCAAAACAGGTATAACACTCTTGGTCTACAATATTACAAAGACAAGGTAAAAATATATATATTGAAAACAAATATTGGTTGTAAACAATCTAATGATGCTACATTATCAGTTATATTCATAGTTATAGTTGATAATAAGAATGTAATTGAATTATGGGTGTCACAGATTCACTGACTTTATTATGTCTGTAAATTAATAAACTTAGAATTGAGACATACTGTGGTCTTTAATAACACATTTCTGTAACAAAATCACAGCCTTACTGATAATGTATTCCACTTAACATAATATAAGAATAGTTTGGGGATAAACTTGTTTTTTATTTACCATTGTCTTTTAGGTGGAAAAGTTCCCAGGCACTGGAGTTTACATTGACAAACTGTCCTGGATCCTTGCAGAGAGGTGCAGCACGAATACGTCATATGCAAGAACCCTGACGGTTGCTGTCTTTGACTTTCCAACATTACTAAAGAGCAATCTTCGTGGTGGTGGCAGCAAGAGAGATCCAACTTCGGAGACATTAAGATCCTCATTGATGTTATTGAGGATCATATACAGCTGCCTTCGGAAGGACACGACGTGTTTCAGTTGCGGGGCTTTGCAGCCCAGCGGGACCCTCTTAATGCCGGACATCAGCTGCCCGAGCCGGTGCGGATGAACGGAGGGACGTTAGACAGCGTTACCTTCCGGGCAGGAGCAGCGAGCGGCAACACCGGGGTGAAAGTGTCGTCTAACACTGTGCCATTAGCCACTAGCTGATTGAGCAGATCAGTGGTTTTTAAGAAGATAACAATGGCAGCAGACTTGATATTTTCACACCCTGCTACCTCCCCAACCGCTAACACACACTGCTCTAGGGGGCAGAACTGCACCGGAGCGATCTTGACTCCATGGCGTCGGGTCAGTTTTTCAAAAGACGCATTCAGGGGGTCCGACCCCCCGACCCGGGAAGAACTACCGGTACTCCCCCCTCCCCTCCCCTGTTCCCCCACAATAAGAAAAGCACTGAAAACAGAAGACAAAATAAACAAACTGAAAAAAGTAAAGCAACAAGAAAACGCAGCCAAAGGACAGAGCTCTCAGCAGCACTCCCGCTCACTGCAGACCCCTCCCACACACTCCCAGCTGAGAGAGAGAGAGAGAGAGAGAGAGAGAGTTAGTGTCTGTCTGTCTCTCTCTCTCTGTAGATGCATCATAGGGAACATATGTAACAATCTCTCTTTTTGTTTACCAAAAATGAGAATGAACGTATTTCAAGTGGGTGTTGCCTTGGTTGGAAACGTTTTAAGATTATTTATGAAGTGTAAAGTGGATTTGTCTCAGTTCTCCGTAGTTTTCAATGTATGTGCCATTCAGTAGCGTTCATGTTACAGATGTGCCCTATGCAGTGGTAGGGTCAATAAAATGTCAGTAAAACTTTATTTTAGCAATTATGGAGGGGAAGAACTGCAAATAGAGGGTCCCCACTAATTATCTAACTTACCAACAACGTTTCAAATTAGGTCTTGCGAAGCTGCCAAATAATGCTGTATAATCGTATGTGTCTTCATACACCGGCTGCTATAGTCTGATAGCTTTGATTATATATACATATTTTCTCGTGAACCACAAATGCTATTTGCTTGATTTTTACAGAGTATGTTATAAATACCATTGTTATGAAGCCTGACAAATTGTATGCTGTAATTATGAATATTTTCAAATCATTTGTTTGTTTTTCCTAACATGTTACAAATGTTCCCTATGTGAAAGATGCATTATATCTTAATAACGTCTAAACAATTAAAGATATACAGATTATTATTTTTGGTAAAGTTATAATACATTGCTATTAACTATGTGTGTCAGTAAAAGTTTAAATTTCCTAAAGGATTTTTATTGATCTTGCAAAATAAGTGTTTAGGGAACATTTGTAACATAGAGGTGGGTTAGCCACCGGCTAAGGGCAGCGGCTCCGGCTCCAGCACCGTCACCATGTCGCTGGAAAAGCGCTAAGTGAGCTCACAGTGAGCTCAGTGTAATGTCTGCTCTGGTGAGCTCACAGTGTGACCTAGTCGTGAGTTCACGTCTTCACTGGGTAGTCCTTGACAACTTAATTGACTCAAATCTTGGGCTTAATTGGTCAAAATGACCATTGGTTGAAGGTACTCAGGGACTGATGTGTAGAGAGACTTATTAAACCTGCAGGATTGTGGTTTTCCCAGATCAGAATTAACCAGATCACCACAAAGGAACATGGTAGGTGCTATTGCAACACAGATTACACAAATACATTGAAATCCAAGTTTGCAGTGGTCCTTGGGCCATTGGGTGGTGATCCAGATCACTTCAGCAGGAATTTTGCAGTGGTCTGGACTACAACTCTCTCTCTCTCTCTCTCTCTCTCTCTCTCTCTCTCTCTCTCAATTCAATGCATTTGAATTGTCAAAGCAATTGGACATGCATACATACATACATACATATACACTCACCTAAAGGATTATTAGGAACACCTGTTCAATTTCTCATTAATGCAATTATCTAACCAACCAATCACATGGCAGTTGCTTCAATGCATTTAGGGGTGTGGTCCTGGTCAAGACAATCTCCTGAACTCCAAACTGAATGTCTGAATGGGAATGAAAGGTGATTTAAGCAATTTTGAGCGTGGCATGGTTGTTGGTGCCAGACGGGCCGGTCTGAGTATTTCACAATCTGCTCAGTTACTGGGATTTTCACGCACAACCATTTCTAGGGTTTACAAAGAATGGTGTGAAAAGGGAAAAACATCCAGTATGCGGCAGTCCGGTGGGCGAAAATGCCTTGTTGATGCTAGAGCTCAGAGGAGAATGGGCCGACTCGATTCAAGCTGATAGAAGAGCAACTTTGACTGAAATAACCACTCGTTACAACCGAGGTATGCAGCAAAGCATTTGTGATGCCACAACACGTACAACCTTGAGGCGGATGGGCTACAACAGCAGAAGACCCCACTGGGTACCACTCATCTCCACTACAAATAGGAAAAAGAGGCTACAATTTGCACAAGCTCACCAAAATTGGACAGTTGAAGACTGGAAAAATGTTGCCTGGTCTGATGAGTCTCGATTTCAGAGTCAGAATTTGGCGTAAACAGAATGAGAACATGGATCCATCATGCCTTGTTACCACTGTGCAGGCTGGTGGTGGTGGATGTAATGGTGTGGGGGATGTTTTCTTGGCACACTTTAGGCCCCTTAGTGCCAATTGGGCATCGTTTAAATGCCACGGCCCGTTGTTTCTGACCATGTCCATCCCTTTATGACCACCATGTACCCATCCTCTGATGGCTACTTCCAGCAGGATAATGTACCATGTCACAAAGGTCGAATCATTTCAAATTGGTTTCTTGAACATGACAATGAGTTCACTGTACTAAACTGGCCCCCACAGTCACCAGATCTCAACCCAATAGAGCATCTTTGGGATGTGGTGTGTAGCGTTATGTTGGGTGTATTTGGATAAGAGTATTTGGGCTCTGAGCTGAAGCACGGATCTAAAGAAGACCTCTCCCCCCCAAAGTTATCAGATTTCCTTAGCTCATCAGCTTGGAACTGGTTTGCATCAAAGTGACAGTTTTGGGGAGGATGGCACCGAGAAGAGGCCAAATAGTTTGGAATTCTGCTATGAGATGTCTGGAGAAAGGGGCCTGTAGGTGATAAAAACTCTTTGAAGTGGATGAGAGCCGAAATCCCGACATAGAGCTACGAACCCAGGCCAACCGGCATTTCCAAAAGATGGCATGGATTGACATCAGTCATAAATCCAAAGTCACAAAAGATTAAGTCTGTTTTAGTTACTTGTGATAAATTGTTGATATCCTAAGCGTTGGCATTAGAGTCATTAGGTGATTAATCGAGTACTGTTCTGTTGGGTTGTTACTGAATAGCCAAAACAATGATTACCCAAATGTCCCCATGTGAAGCATTGATTGTTAAGGTACCAGGAACAGAGATTCCTGAATTCCTTGGACGCCTAGGCAGTTTGGACTTTGAAGTAGAGTCGCGTCGAACTCAGTTGGTAAACGACACTACGACGCAACTCGAAAAAGAGTCGATAGAGCTGATGAAAGTTATGGCTAGCTTAGCACTTGCGAGCTCAAGGGTAGTGAACTGGATCATAAGCAAGTTTGAAAAACTGAAAAAGCTAGGAGAAAAGTATGCTAAAGCGAAAGAAGAAAGAGCCAAACGGCATGGAATGGTTTTAGAATTTGAAGGAAAGCTAGATACTTGTGGAAAACAAGTCATTGTGTTGAATGCTGAAAAAGAGGACTTAATTGAACAGAGAGAGCAATTAGGAAATGATTTAAGACAATGTCAAGTTGAATTGGAAACAACTCTGATCCAAGTAAAAGGTCTGCAAAATGACAGATGTAAAGCGGTTGAAAATGAAAGGATAGTTTTGAAGGACCGGGATGTTTTGGAAATGCGTCTTTGCAAAACAGTCAGGGAGAAAGATTTGGGCACTGTAAAAATGGAGATACTCGAAGGCGAGGTCATACATTTAAAAAGGGACAGTGAAGAAATGAGGAGAGTAAATCAGGTGCTTAGGGGAGAACTCAAATCAACTGAAGTTGAAAATGAGCGTCTCAAGCAACAAATAGGGGCCCTGAAAGCTGCCTCTTGGTGGGCTGCAAAGCTGACACCTGACAGCATAAAGGAACAGCCGGAACCGGCCAATGCACGGAGTCGCACACCGTCTCCACATTTAGGCCCCGGGTTGCCTCGTCCTGATCGTACCCCTCCCTGTAGTCTTTCTCCATCCAGGGTAAGAAGCTCGTCGCACAGACGAACTTCCTCTCCCGAGAGTCCAGACCGAAAGGTTAACATGCGCCAGTTGAGAGAACTGGCTAAAGATTGTGAAACCTTTAACCCAGCAGACAAGGAAGGAAATGTGGAAGCGTATATTAAGGACATTAAGTATGCTTTGAGTTTCTATCCTGAGGCTACGGAGAAGGAAAAGGTTCTCCTAATCCGCAAAACTACCTCTCGCCAAGTCCATTCTTGGATGGAGAGGCAAGGGTCCATGGTCTGCGATAGGTTTCAACGCTTGTGCAGAGCATTAGTTAGGGACTATTCCAGGTTCATTGATCCAGTGGCAGCAGTGACTGCCGCACACCAGATCAAACAGGGTAAGCATGAGTCCCCCTGTGATTACTATGAAAAGCTTAGGAAAACCTATTTTGCGGGTCAAGATCGACCCGGGGCCGAGGAAGAGGTGAGCTTTAAAGGGTTGTTTGTTGCTAATTTGTTCCCAACGATTAAGGAAATGATCATATTACATGCAGACGCAACGTATATGAACATAGCTGAAATTCGAAAAAATGGCACAGAAAGCTTGGGAAAGCAAGTACAATAGCACTTCTGATCGTAAAGATTCAAGCACCCAAGTACTGGCAAGGCGCTCTGAGAGCCCTATTTCTCCACTGGAGTTAGAGGGGACAGAGATTCAAAGAAGGAAAGAACCTCCCAAGGATGGAATCCAAGACACCCAGGCTTACAATAAAAAAAAGAAATCTGCTCCTAGCCTAGGTGGGTTAACTCAGTCTCTGAGCAATGTTGCAGTTTCTGAGCTACTGCTACGCTTAGCTCTGCTCCCTTTGCCCCCTCTTCCCAAACTGGAAGTTAGTAGCCAGGGTAAAGGGCCGGACTCGCCACCTAAGGAATGACTAGCTCTGGAACCACCCCCTGTCCCCGCCTCTGTGTTTTTGATTGGATGTGAGGAACAGCAGGGGGGTTTCTCTGACACATCAGCCCACTGGGACCTCCCAGTGGGGGAAGTTGCCTGCAGGCAAGCTGAACCTTTGGTGATGTTACTGGGTGATCTGACACAGAGAGGCAGAGCCAAGCAAGTTTACATAGAAGTGACCATTGAGAATGTGTGGGAGTGAGGAGCCTTGTTGGACACTGGGGCTGAAATTTGTTTAATGTCTGCCACCACAATGGGCAACCTGAAACAAATTATGGAAACCTCAGACCAACGACTGAAAGTGGAAGCTTGTAGTGTGAACATTACAAGTTACACAGAGACTAAGGCACAGCTCACTCAAAAGGCATTGTTAGAGTTCACCTTTGGGAAGATTAAGTTGGTTCATCCAGTTTATATTTCCAAATTTGAAACAGAGAAGTTGATCATTGGTCAGGACCTATTGAACAGGTTGTGGGCTCAAGTTGAATCACCAAAGCCTGTGGAATTGAATGACAGATATGATACAGCCACCAAGGTACAACTTCCCAATGAGACCATTTTTTGTGCATGTCCCTAAAGGGGGCACCGGCTTACCATGTAAGCCAACCATTCGAACCCAGGTCCCTACCAACTATTATAGACATAGTGAAGGTCAGGTGCCTGAATAACACCTGAATTCCCAGTCACCTCCCTCTGTTAATCAACTTCCACCTATTGGTTACCGTCAGTAACCATACTCAATACTGAGTAATACCAATTGTTTTTTTGTTTTAATGTACTTGTGTTATAATATGTAACCTGTATATGTGCTAGTATAGGATTGTCAATTTGATTGGAATACATTCTGCTTAAATAATGAACTATTAGTTTGTTTTCTTTGATTTCTCGGGGTCATGAATGGTGAAGTCCACTGTTGAATTCTGTTACATAACTTTGAGATAAATGCTTAACGTCTTATTTTGTCTTGAAGGGGATAACGCCCTAGTCGACCTCAGTCCCATTCAAGAAAGGGGGTATGTAGCGTTATGTTGGGTGTATTTGGATAAGAGTATTTGGGCTCTGAGCTGAAGCACGGATCTAAAGAAGACCTCTCCCCCCCAAAGTTATCAGATTTCCTTAGCTCATCAGCTTGGAACTGGTTTGCATCAAAGTGACAGTTTTGGGGAGGATGGCACCGAGAAGAGTCCAAATAGTTTGTTATTCTGCTATGAGATGTCTGGAGAAAGGGGCCTGTAGGTGATAAAAACTCTTTGAAGTGGATGAGAGCCGAAATCCCGACATAGAGCTACGAACCCAGGCCAACCGGCATTTCCAAAAGATGGCATGGATTGACATCAGTCATAAATCAAGCCCCCCTCCAATAGGACACTGGGGGCTGAAACCGAAATCCAATCTCAAGAACTCAGGAACCAATCACCTATTGATCTGATAGACTATAAAGGACAAACACGGCCTTTCTTTCTCTCTCTCTCTCACCTGAACCAGTAACTCGCTGCCACAGCTCAACCTGTAGCTCTGTTGCCCGAACCGGAACCAGAAACCAACCAAGTCTTTGCCGGCAACAGAAGAGTTAAACTGGGAGAAGGAGATTGAGCCGTACAAAGAATTCTTTTAAAGGACTTTATTAAATAAAGAACTTTACAGACTGCGCTGCCCGCCTGTGCCCACCTGATCAGTGGAGTTTTACAGCTGGACAAATGACTAAGTCGACTGAATACGAAAGTGTCAGTCATTTAAATAGCTATTTGAGTTTTAAGAAACTTGACCCTTGGAACAAACAGGGCCCTGCTTTCCTCAAAGACTTTGTCTTCAAGTAACTACGGTGGAAACCTGCTTACAAAGAAGATTTTGTGCACAACCTTGGAGCCTTCAAACCAGTGGAAAATCTGTTTGGAAACGACTCTACTTTCGCGAAACCCCAACTTCCAGGTGCATCGACTGAGTGGAAGTTCTTGGACAAAGCCGAACCGGACTGCCTTTGTTCCAAACCACACGGACCTCGTGCCGTGTGCTGTTATCTGAGCCCGAAGGCAGAGAGGCCTCTCTGCGACGAAGTTCAGATAAGTTTAACAGTTTGGAGTTCATGATTCATGACATTTGAGAAATCAATTAGAAATGTTAATCTGTGATTCATAACTCTAGAATGTGTAATATCATTTAGTTTTCTTAAATATAAATGTGTGTTGCATTCAACTGTTTTGTTGATAATTTTAGAAATAAAATCTGTCAACGCCGAGAAATATCTTCTCATTCCTGTTTAACTGTTTAGTCTGAAATTGACACAAGTTAATAGACACCAGATTATAGGTGGCCCTGCCTATCCTTAATCATTGAATAATAATCAGTTAAGGGAAATTGTGGTAACAAGTAATGATAGGATCTTTCTCTCCACCTAAACGTTAATGAGACTGATATATATATAACGAGAAGTTACCTGACATAAATACTAACCTGCGTAGTTATTTAATGTCTGACTAATAATACTAACAAGAGACTCACCTTCATCTTACTAACTGGTATTGTAGTCAATGTGTTTATAACCTCTTTTGTTTAACGATTTGTGTTATCATATGCGATCCCATGGTCTTTGATTTGGTCACGGAAGTGATTTGTCTTTGATTTGTTGATCTAGAGTTGAATTTTAATTAGTTTTTCCCTTTTGTATAATTAGTGTAGTGCTACATTTAGTCTTTGTTTTGAATAAATTTGACAATTTATATCTTTGGAATTGGTGTCTGTGTCCAATTATTACAGAAATTGAGTTCTACAAGATTCCAGGATTCGTGATAAGGTGATACTATAAATTCACTTCTTTAATTGAAATTTATAAGTGTACCTTACGCTACAGGTGGAACGGGAGCTTCGTGCCCTGGATGTGCATCCCACAAATCTCCATCAACTGCAAGATGCTATCCTATCAATATGGGCCAACATTTCTAAAGAATGCTTTCAGCACCTTGTTGAATCAATGCCACGTAGAATTAAGGCAGTTCTGAAGGCGAAAGGGGGTCAAACACAGTATTAGTATGGTGTTCCTAATAATCCTTTAGGTGAGTGTATATGGAAAAGGAACAATATGTGTACATCTCTGCATATGGTGCCCTAACAGATGTGCAAGTTACATGACAGACAGACACTCACACACACTTTCAAAGACAGACAGACAGACAGACACTCACACACACTTTCACACACTCACTTTCACAGACAGACAGACACAGACACAGACACACTCACTTTCACACAGAGACAGGCACATTTTCACACAGAGACAGACACACAAACACACACAAACAGACACAGACACATACTTTGACAGACAGACAGACAGACAGACACATGCATATTATGGGTCTTTGTTGGGTAGTGAAATGGGTAGCATCAGTCGCAGTGTGGGTAATGTCAGGGAGCCAATCATAGTCCCCGTTATTTGCATATCGTGGCGCAAAGCATTCTGGGAAAAGCAACTAAACACGTTTAGTCATGTATTTGTCCATAGTTTACACATGAGATGAAAGAGACAGTATGACGTATTGAGCACCTGGGATTCCTCATGTGTATGTGAGGGGCAGAGGAACCGGATCCCAAGTGTGCGTCCCAGGTGCTATAGGTTTCAAAGCATGCAGGGGAATAGGCACCCCACCCTGACACGTATAAAAGATTGGATAGGGAGATATAAATAGCAATGGGGAGACTCTTGTACTTGGTGTGGCTCTATCCATATAGTGGGGCCAGCAGCCACTTAGCAGGTGCAGCAATAGAAGCTCAGCCTGGGGAGACTGGATTTAGCATTTCCTCTCCATTTTGATAACTATCCATAATCATTTCTGCAAAATACTTCTATGATACCTATGTATGTTTTTTACTTGTACTATATTATACTATCAAGTATCAGTGTACACATACAATGTGACCTGTTACATTAATACAGAGGCCACGGAAGGCCAGATCACTAATAGCCACTGTCCCCTGATATTACACTTTTTTACAATCACTTTGGCACTCATTTCAGAACCTTGATGTCATTTTTCAAAACTCTAGACACTAAACTCACACCCGATGATCAAAATGCACATTTTTCAAAACTCTAACACTTTTTTACAATTGCTTGGATACAATACACATCAACCTCAGATCATTTGTTCATTGAACTAAAATGACACAACTTAACATCAAAGTATTACCATTTCAAAATGCAATTCACACATTACATCTGAGATCACTGTCTATTCATTTCATTACAAAGATCTAACTATCAATTGATACAGCTGCTCAAAATGATAAGTGACTGTTGCATTACTCTTAATGCATAGTTTTATGGAAACTGACAAACAGTATTCCATGTTTCGATCATGAAAGTTTCAGGATAATGAGATCCATTGACACCAATAACCGAGGAGCATGGTTTCTTAGGGTTACCATAGACTTGACTGTGTCTTCTTGTTTGTGAAGGAACAGGACTGTGTTTTCCTGTCTGGGTTCCCGCAGGCTTAAGTGGGTTTGACCTACTATTAGAAAAAAAAAAAAAAAGGAGCGCTAATTAATTGTTAAATATCTGATACGCCGGTGATAATATAAAATAACGTGTTTATAGTTTATAGAAGTTTATAGTGTTTATGGTAAATGAAGAAAAGTCATTAAGTTATATACAAGTTCTATAAATGCAAACATTGAAAAGCATGTTTGTTGTTATTCCTATATAGGATTTAGTATTATTTGTGTTTTCTTGTTTTTTGCTATGTTTTCTCCCCTGTCGTTTATTGTTATTTTGCGGGCTTGCACGCCTTGGTTGTTGTGTACAAAACGATACATAGAAAATGGGAAAACGTGTTACTGTGTGGGAACAGCTCTAGTAAGACGGGCGACCCGCCACTTAAAGGTACACATGTAAGGTACATGTATGATAACTATGGAGTGAAGCGGTGCGTTTGACTGGACAATAGGTGACAGAAAATTAAGGTTTCCAGAAGATGGGACTTTTGATTCAGATAGACTTGAGCACCTAAAAACGGTTTTGCAAAATAGGAATACAAAGCATTAAGAAATGAGAAACCAAAGCTAGCTATCTTAAAACATTTGTTAGAGAAAAGAAAGAAAAGACAACAGGCATAATTCAATCTGAATGCCCCGAAGACAAATTAAAAATATATATATATGTTTTTCAGTATAAATGACAGTCCTCAAGATACTGAAGGAAAATTACTAGATAAGTAATAAATAAGGGTAGTTTGAGACACTGCAGGTCAATATAACATGCCAACCAAAACCATGGTATCTGAATTTACTATGGATATAAATTAATATGTGTCTCTTTGTATGTTTGTACGTTTTCAGTTTGCGCAAGGTAAATGTCCATATTTTTACTTTTTCATGTACTGTATAGTCCAGAATATGACTAAGAGAGTCATAAGTCACAAATAGTTACAGAATGATAGCTAAAAAACACCAGTTAAATATGTTGTAATAACAGACCTACAAGAAAGTCAGCATTTAACTGTACACAGAATGCTATTGCAAACAGAAATAATAATACAAAATTAAGTTATTTAAATAGGTCTTACGAATACAGAAGTTAAAAGTAACATGTTAGAAATGGAATTAGAGCCAAATTTAGAAATAGGAATCCGAGGCAACCACAAACATTCGGTGAAGGTTTCTTACATATTGATAAATAGATAACCAGATACTCCAGGAAATTAACGATGTGCTCATTTGGAAGCTATGAGTTCCACAATGAAGAGTTTTTAAATCCCTAGTAATAGATCCCTAAATACAATGTGTAGGTAAGAAATTAACTATTGATCAGTTCAATCTGGATTCGGGAACAGTTCTTCTGAACCTGTACTGGTGTAGATTGGACTTCAATAGGAGGAAGTGACACAATAAAGACATGAGCCGCGCAGGAGGACAGTCTTAGTGCCCACGCAGGTTCTTAGTTGGGGAAATCATTGACTGGACACATTTTTTGAAAATGTGCTTTCCTGAAGTACCTGGACATCATTATTGAGATCAATGAAAAGGCTTATTTTCCAAAGATTAAATACATTCATTAACTACAATAATGTAGTGAAATGTATATAAATAGTAATAATACAAATCGATCAAATATAACTTGCATTTTCTTGTAAGAAATTAGGAATAGGAGAAAGAACAGCTGTTGGGATGCAGTGCGATGTTATCCAAAATTGAAAGCGGTTGAGAAAGGAGAGTTTGTTCTGTGTGAGACAAATGTACTGCCACGAGAGACTCTGATGGTGATTGACTGGAATATGAGGGAAAATAATGAAGTTACTACAGGTATAACTAAAGGTGTAACATAACTAATTTAATGAAACATAGTCATGGCAAGTTATAAAACTGTTTGGAAATAGTCCTTTCACAAACAGAAATACCCTATCAATTAGGAAGAGGGGGGCAGGGGGCAAGGGCCGTATGTGCTCCTCTGCTCCCCCTGTTCGCCTGAGCAGACAAGCAGCCTGAGATGAGAGAGAGAGAGAGAGAGAGAAGTCAGAGACAAGGCAGAGACTGTAAGTACGTGTAAGGGTTCATAACTTATTACAAACAGAGCAAGAGTGTAATGAATGGTAATTTACACTGCTTGTATTAATAATGATAATAATATTGATGTTGATACAGACGAATACATCACATACTAGATGACAACCGCATAAAACTAATAATAATGAAAATAGGAATAATAGGAGTATGGAAATAATTTCAAATTATGGTTTATTGGTAAAAAATGAATTGAGAAACAAAGATTAATAACTGCCATCATTTACCCAACTACTATTAACTATGGTGTTGAAGGAGCTGCTGTAATAGTTATTGTAATGTTCTCAGGTATTTAAGTTAGATAAAAGGACAAAGATAAGCACATTGTTTTGAAACTTTGACAACTCCACACAAAAAGAGTATCTACACTAGGAAGTAAAGCTGATTCAATAAACACAGGAGATATGATGCTGCTGACGACAGCTGAGTGCTGTACTGAAATAATTTGATAAATGAGATAAATTGGAATCAAGATTATTATTATTTTGAATTGTCCCTTTACTAGAAACCTTATAGATTGTGCGAATGTCAACTAATGTGATAGAGATGCCTTTTATAAGGACGATCTCTGATGTTGTGTGAACCACACATTGTGTCTTCAGACTGATTTATTCCACATGGCAGATATGCATATTATGAATCGTGTCCTGAAGGAACCGATGTCTGACCCATATGGAGAAGATGCTGGTGTTCTTGTTGAGACACAGTAGGCCGAGGGCGCAGCTTTAAAGACAGCCTCACAGCAACTTGAACAGACCAATGCTGAGGTCCACTACGCTGAAGTGATGCTTGACTCAGTGGAGAAATAAGTTAAAATACTATAATTAAAGGTTTTCCAGATTATAGGAATCTACAATATATTGTGAAACTGCTCAGATGACGTCCGCAGTAGCACATATTCTTCTATTGATAGTTTAATTTATAATGTAGTGGAGATGTCACATTATTCAAATGAATAGAATGACAGCCATGAAGTCAGAATCAGTCCATTGCCCTTCACTTAAGATTTGTACAATGTATAATGTTTATAAATCAAAACGCAACAAATATATGTACAATACAGTTTACAAACTGAATTTGTAAAAAAGAATGTTTTGCTGACTTTTGTATTCTCTTTGAAGCAACAAAATGTATGTGTTATGTATGTCGTAACTAGGGTTTGACTTTTATGACCTGGGGCTGGATGAAATTTAATTTGAGATGCACTGTAAAAGCTCCAGGAAATTGCAACTGGCCACTGCACCTTCCATAAGAGAGCTCAAACATTTGCTAATGCATTGGTTGCCTCACAGGCACTCTTTCCCTGGTTTGCCCATGTGGCGCATGGTGTTGGCCACACGGGCAAAGGGGGGATGTGTGCATCAGTCTTTTAAATTGGTTTGCCCCAGGTTTTATAGTAACAGCTTAGCAATATTGTAGAACTTGCCACATTTGTCAAGCTCATAATCCTGCAATATGCAAATAGATTGTGTTCAAAAGCTTAAATGTTGTGGATATGAATATATACTTGTAATAATATATAGGTGTTCTAAATGGGTTGAAGCCTATCCCGTAGGAAGGCTGAAGTAGTAAAAGTAGCAAAAATACAGTTAAGGGATGTTATATGTAGATTTCGCATTCCAGGGAAATTTCCAGTGATAGGAACACTCACTTCACTGGGACAATAGTGCAGGAACTATGCAAAGCCCTGCGAGGTAAACAACATTTTCACTGCCCCATCAGGCTCAGTCAGCTGGAGCAGTGGAGAAACAAAATGGGATATTAAAGAATAAGCTGTCTAATATATGCAAACAAACAGGACTCAAACGTCCAGATCCCCTTCCTATAGTCCTAATGACAATGAAATCGTCAGCAAATTGAGAAAAACAGGTCTTTCTCCGTGTGAGATTATTATGGGATGACTTATGAGACTCTCCATCACTCCTCCATTGTCTGTAAGGGAAATGGACATCCACTTGATGGATGATGCTATGTTGTCTTTTTGTATGGGACTAACACGTGCTTTCGAAGCTGTCCATTCACAGATGAAAGCCGCCCAGACTGAACCATCCCAGCAGGTTTACCACCCCTTCCAGCAAGATGACTGTGTATATCAAAGCACACAAGAGAAAGTCCTCCCAACAGCCCAGGTGGACAGGGCCCTACCAGGTGCTCCTGACCACCCACACAGCTGTGAAGTGCCTAGGAACGACGACATGGATCCACTCCTCACACTGCAAACTTGCCAATCGAGGCGATCAGCACAACCCTGGTGGAGAACAGAGGGATAAAGGAATTGTTCTTCCACATCAGATTTGACATTACTGTATGTATGCAGGCCCTTGTAATTGCTTTTCCAATACTGCCAACTGGTTATTGATGATTGATTTCACATTGTGGTACGAGTATCGAGTGAAATGCGTGCTATCCACCTCAACAACACAGCGATAACATGGAGCCGGCAGGTGATCCAGGTCACAATAGAGGTCAAGCAGTGGGAGGAGGAAGACGTGGTGGTCAAAGGTGTAGCGTAAGGTACACTTATAAAATTCAATTAAAGAAGTGAATTTATAGTATCACCTTATCACGAATCCTGGAATCTTGTAGAACTCATTTTCTGTAATAATTGGATGCAGACACCAATTCCAAAGATATAAATTGTCAAATTTATTCAAAAACAAAGACTAAATGTAGCACTACACTAATTATACAAAAGGGAAAAACTAATTAAAATTCAACTCTAGATCAACAAATCAAAGACAAATCACTTCCGTGACCAAATCAAAGACCATGGGATCGCATATGATAACACACAAATCATTAAACAAAAAAGGTTATAAACACATTGACTACAATACCGGTTAGTAAGACGAAGGTGAGTCTCTCATTAGTATTGTTAGTCAGACATTCAATAACTATGCAGGTTAGTATTTATGTCAGGTAACTTCTCGTTATATATATATCAGTCTCATTAACGTTTAGGTGGAGAGAAAGATCCTATCATTACTTGTTACCACAATTTCCCTTAACTGATTATTATTCAATGATTAAGGATAGGCAGGGCCACCTATAATCTGGTGTCTATTAACTTGTGTCAATTTCAGACTAAACAGTTAAACAGGAATGAGAAGATATTTCTCGGCGTTGACAGATTTTATTTCTAAAATTATCAACAAAACAGTTGAATGCAACACACATTTATATTTAAGAAAACTAAATGATATTACACATTCTAGAGTTATGAATCACAGATTAACATTTCTAATTGATTTCTCAAATGTCATGAATCACAAACTCCAAACTGTTAAACTTATGTGAACTTCGTCGCAGAGAGGCCTCTCTGGCTTCGGGCTCAGATAACAGCACACGGCACGAGGTCCGTGTGGTTTGGAACAAAGGCAGTCCGGTTCGGCTTTGTCCAAGAACTTCCACTCAGTCGATGCACCTGGAAGTTGGGGTTTCGCGAATGTAGAGTCTTTTCCAAACAGATTTTCCACTGGTTTGAAGGCTCCAAGGTTGTGCACAAAATCTTCTTTGTAAGCAGGGTTCCACCGTAGTTACTTGAAGACGAAGTCTTTGAGGAAAGCAGGGCCCTGTTCGTTCCAAGGGTCAAGTTTCTTAAGACTCAAATAGCTATTTAAATGACTTTCGTATTCAGTCGACTTAGTCAATTGTCCAGCTGGATGGCTGGGCACAGGCGGGCAGCGCAGTCTGTAAAGTTCTTTATTTAATAAAGTCCTTTAAAAGAATTCTTTGTACGGCTCAATCTCCTTCTCCCAGTTTAACCCTTCTGTTGCTGGTAAAGACTTAGTTGGTTTCTGGTTCCGGTTCTGGCAACAGAGATACAAGTTGAGCTGTGGCAGCGAGTTACTGGTTTAGGTGAGAGAGAGAGAGAGATGCCGTGCGTTACCCTTTATACGCCTGTCAGATCAATAGGTGATTGGTTCTTTAGTTTGTGAGATTGGATTTCGGCTTCAGCCCCCAGTGTCCTATTGGAGGGGGGCTTGATTTATGACTGATGTCAATCCATGCCATCTTTTGGAAATGCCGGTTGGCACGGGTTCGTAGCTCTGTGTCGGGATTTCGGCTCTCGTCCATTTCAAAGAGTTTTTATTTCCTACAGGCCCCCTTCCCCAGACATCTCACAGCAGGGATTCCAAGCTATTTGGCCCATTCTTGGTGCCATCCTCCCAAGACTGTCACTTTGATGTAAACCAGTTCACATGCTGATGAGTTAAGGAAATCTGATAAATTTGGGGGGGAGAGGTCTTCTTTAGATCAGTGCTTCAGCTCAGAGCTAAAATGCTCTTATCAGAATACACCCAACATAACGCTACACTGGTTAATTCTGTTCTGGGAAAACCACAATCCTGCAGGTTTAATAAGTCTCTCTACACATCAGTCCCTGAGTACCTTCAACCAATGGTCATTTTGACCAATTAAGCCCAAGAATTGAGTCAATTAAGTTGTCATGGACTACCCAGTGAAGACGTGAACTCACGACTAGGTCACACTGTGAGCTCACCAGAGCAGACATTACACTGAGCTCACTGTGAGCTCACTTAGCGCTTTTCCAGCGACATGGTGCCGGTGCTGGAGCCGGAGCTGCTGCTCGGCCTGGGATCCAGCTGATCTTTTTTGAACCGGCCCGCTTTTCCACCGGTTTTGACGTCACTGGATGTGGGCGTTCCCAAGCATGGAGTAGAAGTGGAGAAACACAGCAATAGTAATCAGCACCGAGGCGACTCTCTTTAAACCCCATTTAACATCACAATCAAACTCATTCCGCGTCTATGGCAAATCGTAACCCTAATGTTACAAATGTTCCCTAAACACCTATTTTGCAGGATCAATAAAAAATTATTAGGATTTTTTAAACTTTTACTGACACACATAGTTAATAGCAATGTGTTATAACTTTACCGAAAATAATAATCTGTATATCTTTAATTGTTTAGACGTTATTAAGATATAATGCATCTTTCACATAGGGAACATTTGTAACATGTTAGGAAAAACAAACAAATGATTTGAAAATATTCATAATTACAGCATACAATTTGTCAGGCTTCATAACAATGGTATTTATAACATACTCTGTAAAAATCAAGCAAATAGCATTTGTGGTTCACGAGAAAATATGTATATATAATCAAAGCTATCAGACTATAGCAGCCGGTGTATGAAGACACATACGATTATACAGCATTATTTGGCAGCTTCGCAAGACCTAATTTGAAACGTTGTTGGTAAGTTAGATAATTAGTGGGGACCCTCTATTTGCAGTTCTTCCCCTCCATAATTGCTAAAATAAAGTTTTACTGACATTTTATTGACCCTACCACTGCATAGGGCACATCTGTAACATGAACGCTACTGAATGGCACATACATTGAAAACTACGGAGAACTGAGACAAATCCACTTTACACTTCATAAATAATCTTAAAACGTTTCCAACCAAGGCAACACCCACTTGAAATACGTTCATTCTCATTTTTGGTAAACAAAAAGAGAGATTGTTACATATGTTCCCTATGATGCATCTACAGAGAGAGAGACAGACAGACACTAACTCTCTCTCTCTCTCTCTCTCTCTCTCTCTCTCTCTCTCTCTCTCTCTCTCTCTCTCTCTCTCTCTCAGCTGGGAGTGTGTGGGAGGGGTCTGCAGTGAGCGGGAGTGCTGCTGAGAGCTCTGTCCTTTGGCTGTGTTTTTTTGTTGCTTTACTTTTTTCAGTTTGTTTATTTTGTCTTCTGTTTTCAGTGCTTTTCTTATTGTGGGGGAACAGGGGAGGGGAGGGGGGAGTACCGGTAGTTCTTCCCGGGTCGGGGGGTCGGACCCCCTGAATGCGTCTTTTGAAAAACTGACCCGACGCCATGGAGTCAAGATCGCTCCGGTGCAGTTCTGCCCCCTAGAGCAGTGTGTGTTAGCGGTTGGGGAGGTAGCAGGGTGTGAAAATATCAAGTCTGCTGCCATTGTTATCTTCTTAAAAACCACTGATCTGCTCAATCAGCTAGTGGCTAATGGCACAGTGTTAGACGACACTTTCACCCCGGTGTTGCCGCTCGCTGCTCCTGCCCGGAAGGTAACGCTGTCTAACGTCCCTCCGTTCATCCGCACCGGCTCGGGCAGCTGATGTCCGGCATTAAGAGGGTCCCGCTGGGCTGCAAAGCCCCGCAACTGAAACACGTCGTGTCCTTCCGAAGGCAGCTGTATATGATCCTCAATAACATCAATGAGGATCTTAATGTCTCCGAAGTTGGATCTCTCTTGCTGCCACCACCACGAAGATTGCTCTTTAGTAATGTTGGAAAGTCAAAGACAGCAACCGTCAGGGTTCTTGCATATGACGTATTCGTGCTGCACCTCTCTGCAAGGATCCAGGACAGTTTGTCAATGTAAACTCCAGTGCCTGGGAATATTTCCACCTAAAAGACAATGGTAAATAAAAAACAAGTTTATCCCCAAACTATTCTTATATTATGTTAAGTGGAATACATTATCAGTAAGGCTGTGATTTTGTTACAGAAATGTGTTATTAAAGACCACAGTATGTCTCAATTCTAAGTTTATTAATTTACAGACATAATAAAGTCAGTGAATCTGTGACACCCATAATTCAATTACATTCTTATTATCAACTTTAACTATGAATATAACTGATAATGTAGCATCATTAGATTGTTTACAACCAATATTTGTTTTCAATATATATATTTTTACCTTGTCTTTGTAATATTGTAGACTAAGAGTGTTATACCTGTTTTGGTGATTCTTTGTCAGATTCAGAACAATTTGCTGTGGGGCTGTCAGAACCACTTGATGGTGACACACTTTTGTCTTCATTGCTGATAAATGTGGCTTTTGTTAAAAAAAATTTCAGATTGTCCAAAAGGTCTGGAATCTCTGGAGAAAAAAACCTTAGTATTAAATGATAATCATTTCTAGTAATATATTTAATACAAAGTGAAAACAAAACCATCAATGCCTGCAATTATACTTGAGAGACTTGCTCTATGTTATTGGCAAACTGACCTTTTTGTGGGTCATTAACATTAGCTACGAAAAAAATAAAAGAGATAAAATACAACAATTACCAGGTCTAATGTAATGCATATAGTCATTAATGTAGGATTATGAAGTTATGTTGAAAAACTTTATTTAATAATCAGTATTATTAAACTATTAGACAGTGCACATTAAGAGTCTGTATTGTGGTTCTAGATTACTTCAGTATGATCAACTATAATACATTACTCTGGAATCTAAATTACTGAAGAATAACATTTATCAAGGTAAGGAATTATTTATTAAATACTGTGCTTTGACCATACAAATTAAGATGAACAGCCAACACTGAATCAAAACTGAAGTTAAATTAAATTAAATTATTATTATTATTATTATTATTAAATTATTATTATTATTAAATTATATCTGGTTTAATTTATTTTGTGATTTGGGGGATTTTATTGTAAAGCACAACACACAATAAATCGTTCTTACAAATGCCAGTCAAGTATGACGAGTTTTTAGCGCCCTCACCACCACCTACCATGTTATAAGAGTATGTTAGAAGTACAACACATTAATAACTTAAACATTCATTTCAAATATACTGTGATTGTATATATCAAATAGCATGTAAAGACTTTAATGTTTTTTTTTTTTAAATAAACATTGTTACCAGTCATAATGATCTGCGCTTCATGGACAGGCCATCCACCTTTTGGAGGTTTGTTCATGTCTCTCCACTCTGCTCTGAAGTTTCGAGTCGTCTCTTCGTCATCATCAGCAATGCTGAATAAATCAAAATTGCGAAAGCAAGCAGTGGGAATCACGCTGTAAGAGTCTTTGTCGACCCCGCTTTCCCACTTCACCAACGCGTGCATCACCGCCATACTACCTTCACCTTCTCGTCCGTTTTTTCTGCGCGTTTTTCCCCCGACAAGTCACGGCACAAAAAACAGTCCCGCTCTGCATTCTGGTACTTGGCGTTCTTAATAACACCAACAGGGTGTAATCGCATAGACCACTCGAGTATAAAGTACTACATATCCCATCTGTTACAGTTTTTTTTCTTCTTCTGAAACTGCAAGCGCACTACATAAAGTTTGGCAAATGAAGAAATTTGGATGATGAGTTTACAATCTTATAAACAGTATTTAAGTAAACCTAGATATGCAATTCCAAAAAGAACAGCATCGAGATGGAGAAACAGGATACAAAAATAATAATACAATGTTTATACTTTTTGTATTTTAATTACAGTATGTAATTATTGCCTTTTGATTTACATTTACAGAAAAAGAACGGCGGCAAACGTGGACTACCCAACAAGAAGCAACAAAGTTACTAAAATATCAGATTCTCAGGTAAGCTTCATGCAGCCATACATGTATAATTATAAAATCAATCCAAAAAATAGACCTTGTTTACCCTACAACTGATTTGAGTGTTAATTCTATTTAAGATATAAAAAAATATTTTGTTTTCTGAACTAATAATCTGTGAACATTCTATTATCTCTATAATTTTAATTAATACATTTATTTTATTATTGGTGGAACATTATATTTTTCAGCTCAGATGATTTCACGTACCATCAATTTTTCTGTTAATAAATGTGCAAAAACAAATCAGATGGATAGGCCCCTACATATGAACATTAAGTTAAAGGCCTAGAGTGAGTGTTCTTCAATTCCAGTCATGGCGGGCCACAATCCAGCTCTTTGTAACTCATCAACAACCAAAGACCTGGGAAAAGGGTTAAATGGCTTCAGTTAAGCCAATTAGGTAATTAAGAGCTCAACTGGAAAAAAAACAGCAGGCATAGGGGTACTTTAGGACCACAGTCACTGATATAACCTACAATGTTGTTGTAATGAAAATCAGCAGACAGTGGGCCTCCTCCAGGACTAAGGTTGAGAAGCACTGGTCTTGAAGACCACAATAACAATCGACCTCAAGGGCTAGGGATATTCGAGGTGATGCTAAACCAGTCCTGAATGTTTAAATATAATGTTATTTTCTTGTAGTGTGCCGTTGCTGTTAATGCAACCAGTTATATTGAGCCATCAAATACAGAAGCTGACGAAAGACATCAACATGTAAATTTAGTTGTAAATTTAAAGTGTGTGTGAAAAGTATTTTGTATATGGAGATTAACCCATAGTTTCACAGATAAATTGTGGACCAGTGATATTCAGGATCTTCAAAACAAGTCCTGAATGCTCAAACTTAACACTTCTTTTTTTAGAGTGTCGTTGCTGTCAATCCAGCCAGTGATGTGGAGCCATCAGATACAGAAGCTGATGAAAAACAACATGTAAATTTCCTAAATTAATATGGTGCATCAAAATACTTATTTAGCACTTTCAACTGTTTCTTTGTGATTCCTAAAATTACTTTACAGGCTGGGGCTGGGGGAAGACACTGCGCCCGCCTGGAGAAGCCTGTACAAGCCCCCCTCAATAAGAGAGCTGGCAATCTGCAGTGGAGGGTGTTACACACCATTATTGCTGTCAATTCTTTTATTACTGTTCTTAACCCTGCTGTGTCCGACGCCTGCCCATTCTGTGCTCAGAGAGAGACCGTGTTTCACTGTTTCAGCACTTGCTCTCGGTTGTCACCCATTTTTAGTCTTTTAACTCGTCTTTTTACTGATCTTAACCTGATTTTTAACACAAAGGTTTTTATTTTAGGGGCGCGATACACCAGAAGGACCAAACATGTGGACCAGCTGGTAAACTTCTTGCTGGGCCAGGCTAAAATGGCCGTCTATAAGACTAGGAAGAACAGAGTGTGTGGGGAGGGCAGTGAGGATGCAGTGAGAGTGTTTGCCATGCTGGTCAAGTGCAGAGTCAGACTAGAGTTTAACTATTACAGGCTGATGAATGATTTGGAGAGTTTTGAACAGGTCTGGTGTATTAATGATGCCCTTTGTGAATTGTATGACGGGGAGTTGGTTTTTATTATGTAATTCATTTATAGGGTTTAGTATTTGATGGTTGTTTTGTTGTGTGTATTGGGTTGCTTTCTTTAAAAGTGTACAGATCAGTGGCGGAGTTAATGCTTGTTGGGGGGAGACAAACAAAGGGGAACACTATTTTTTATTTATTTATTTATTTTCTTTTGTATGAATTATTGCGTGTTGCAAACAGGCAATGAAGTCTGATAAAAGTCAAAAAGTCTCTCTCTCTCTCACACACACACACACAGCCAGCAAGACACACAGAGCCAGCCAGCTCAGCGATGACATCACAAACATCTCTCTCAGGTGACTCCTATGACATCACAGAGCACGTACATTCCGTTGCTTGCCGTCTGTCAACCACTCAGTCACTGCCAGCCAGACTGGCTGGCTGACTGGATGGTGGGGCTGCTTGCTGCTGCTGCGTACCTTAGCAAGCTTATTTGCTTGACCGGCCTTCCTCCTCCGCCCACATGCCCACCTATGTCCGATCTGCTGTTCACCTGGATCACAGCTCCGCCCCAACAAGGCAGAGCCTCCCAAGAATGGTACAAACTCACCCACGATCCCCTCCACGGAAAGCTATAGCAAAAGGCAAAAGCATTATACGTAATGAAGAGGAACCCGAGTCCAAGACGCATCCGACCAGCCATACATATTTGTGTGTATTAAAGATCACATTTTATTACATTTAGATTTTCTGTACTTTATTACATCTTTTTGTGATTTTTAAATGTATTGTTTCTTTTCCTTATATATGTATGTATGTATGTATGTATGTGTGTGTGTGTCTGTGTGAAAGTGTATGTGTTTGTGTGTCTCTGTGTGAAAGTGAGTGTGTGTGTGTCTGTCTCTGTGTTTGTGTGTCTGTCTCTGTGTGAAAGTGAGTGTGTGTGCGTGTGTCTGTCTGTGAAAGTGTGTGTGTGTGTGTGGGTGTGACAGTGTGTATGAGTGTCTGTCTGTCATGTAACTCGCACATCTGTGAGGGCACCATTTTTGCAGAAAGAGATGTACACATTTTGGAGCAACATATGCTGCCATCCAGACATCGTCTTTTCCAGGGACGTCCCTGCATTTTTCAGCAGGATAACGCCAAACCACATTCTGCCCAGATTACAAGCGCATGGTTGCGTAGGCAGAGAGTGCGGGTGCTAGCATGGCCTGCCTGCAGTCCTGACCTGTCTCCGAATTGAGAATGTGTGGCGCACTATGAAGTGCAAATTAAGACAACGAAGGCCCTGTGCAGTTGCGCAGCTGAGGAAATGCATAATGGATGAATGGGGGAAAATCCCGCTTGCTAAACTTAACCAAGTGGTGTCTTCAGTGCCCAAGTGCTTAATAAGTGTTATTAAAAGAAAAGGTGATGTTACATAGTGGTAAACAGTCGACTGTCCCAACTTTCTTGGTTTCTTTTCACTGCTAATGAGATGCTGTAGAGTGAGTTAGTTATATTGCTTTCAGGAGCTCTAATCGTATTGATGAGTTCATGCAGCATTTGTAATTGAATTTCAAAAAGTAATCCTTGCTGTCTGGCCTGTGTGTATGAGATGTACTCTGTCAATCTTTGGCTAACAACTGAAACATTGGTAGAACAGAAATGGCAACATAAAAAAGAAAAGTACATTTTAAAAGAGCACATTAAATAGGATGAATATACAGTTTTTTACAATCACTTTGTCACTCATTTCAGAACCTTGATGTCATTTTTCAAAACTCTAGACACAAAACTCAAAACGGTCATCACTTGTAACACAGGCTGTCCAATGTTCAAAACATTGCATTGTGCATTCATATCTTTAAAGAAACCTTGCACTTGCAGACTTGTTGGTTCAAATAATTCATTTATCATGAAATACCATAGTAACATTTATTTAGATCACCCACACAGAAGATACCGATAGTTTCACTGTGTAGTTGTTCGTACAATCATTAAATATTGTAGTACAAAATATGTGATACATGTTTCATTATGGTACTACACATAAATACATCACTGTAAAAGGACTAGTAGAGAGAATACTACAGACACAGTGGAATCATTGAACAAAATCTGAAATGTATTGATGCAATACAATCAAATCACACCATAGGTTTCTTTGAAGCCATGCAACAATAATTAGCTACAAAAAAGAACAAAACTACAGTAAAATGTCAACTGCAGTGTTCCTCACCTGGCTTAGTGTAAAACAAAGGATTGATTACTGTACTTCTGAATTTCCATCAGCCCTGTGTTCAGGTTCAGGTTCTCACAACCATTTTTCACAAGAGGCATCTTGAAACTGAACATACCTGAACATACTCAGTCATCAGCTGCTTCACTCTGTCTGCATTTCTTTCAAAAGGCACACTATACTCTGTGCTACACATTGGTATGCAGTATACAGTCATTTGACAATTGAGAGTAGCCTAATGTTTAGTGCATGCTGAAGACTTGCCGCTTCTCAGTATGGACATTTCTGATGATTGAGGCCACAGTTGATCCTGAGTTGATTCTGAGGTTTGATTGAATCATTGTAGCTGCCTCAGTCATGGTCATGCCATGATTTACAACATGCTCTACAACTATTTCTCGGATTTCACTGGACACTATTTGCTGTTGCTGCCGCTGTCTGGTCCGTGGCCTTGTCCTCTACCACGTTCCCCCAACACCTCTCAAATGAGGCCCATGGCTGCCTCTCTGGTGAGGCCTAAGCCCTCCTCTATGACGAGGCCCACGACCACCTCTCAGAAGGGGTGCATGTCCCCTTCCATTCCTTTGACCACCACGTCTTCCTCCTCCCACTGCTTGACCTCTATTGTGACCTGGATGACTTGCCGGCTCCATGTTATCACTGTGTTGCTGGGGTGGATAGCACTCATTTCACTCGATACTCGTACCACAATGTGAAATCAATCATCAATAACCAGTTGGCAGTATTGGAAAAGCAATTACAAGGGCCTGCATACATACAGTAATGTCAAATCTGATGTGGAAGAACAATCATCTTCAACCAGGTTGGAGCGTTAGTTGCAATGCCTTTAATACACGCAGCGTGGAGAGGAACAGTGACTCAAGTAGATCCCAAAGTCGCTCTGCCTTCATTTTAACAGTCAGAGCTTTTATACACAAAAATCAAAGAGCTGGTTATAATCAGAAAGTCATTACTATGTTATCTTAAAAGTTAGCTAAGCAGAATTTATATCATTATAGGACAGAGTTCATAGATCAACACATGGATTAGGGAGCAGGCACTTCAATCATACTGTTTGACATTGTCTCCAAGATTCTCATCGTAAATAACAAACAGAAATCAAACTACCTTCTGGCCTGACCTTCTAGCTTGACCTTATCTTTCTTAAGTATACAAGAGAGAAAAACAGGTATTAGAGAAAAAAATTCTAACTTTCCTTCCACACTGCAAACATGGTGTGGAAAAGTGCTACATGATGATGAATGATGATGAAATATTACATCCATAGATAATGTAGTCCAACTGGTTCATGCTCCTCGTTTATTGATGTCAATGGATCTCATTATCCTGAAACTTTCATGATCGAAACATGGAATATTGTTTGTCAGTTTCCATAAAATTATGCATTAAGAGTAATGCAACAGTCACTTATCATTTTGAGCAGCTGTATCAATTGATAGTTAAATCTTTGTAATGAAATGAATAGACAGTGATCTCAGATGTAATGTGTGAATTGCATTTTGAAATGGTAATACTTTGATGTTAAGTTGTGTCATTTTAGTTCAATGAACAAATGATCTGAGGTTGATGTGTATTGTATCCAAGCAATTGTAAAAAAGTGTTAGAGTTTTGAAAAATGTGCATTTTGATCATCGGGTGTGAGTTTAGTGTCTAGAGTTTTGAAAAATGACATCAAGGTTCTGAAATGAGTGCCAAAGTGATTGTAAAAAAGTGTAATATCAGGGGACAGTGGCTATTAGTGATCTGGCCTTCCGTGGCCTCTGTATTAATGTAACAGGTCACATTGTATGTGTACACTGATACTTGATAGTATAATATAGTACAAGTAAAAAACATACATACGTATCATAGAAGTATTTTGCAGAAATGATTATGGATAGTTATCAAAATGGAGAGGAAATGCTAAATCCAGTCTCCCCAGGCTGAGCTTCTATTGCTGCACCTGCTGGCCCCACTATATGGATAGAGCCACACCAAGTACAAGAGTCTCCCCATTGCTATTTATATCTCCCTATCCAATCTTATATACGTGTCAGGGTGGGGTGCATATTCCCCTGCATGCTTTGAAACCTATAGCACCTGGGACGCACACTTGGGATCCGGTTCCTCTGCCCCTCACATACACATGAGGAATCCTAGGTGCTCAACACGTCATACTGTCTCTTTCATCTCATGTGTAAACTATGGACAAATACATGACTAAACGTGTTTAGTTGCTTTTCCCAGAATGCTTTGCGCCACGATATGCAAATAACGGGGACTATGATTGGCTCCCTGACATTACCCACACTGCGACTGATGCTACCCATTTCACTACCCAACAAAGACCCATAATATGCGTGTGTCTGTCTGTCTGTCTGTCAAAGTATGTGTGTGTGTGTCTGTGTGTGTCTGTGTCTGTCTGTCTGTGTGTGAAAGTGTGTGTGTGTCTGTCTGTCTGTCTGTCATGTAACTTGCACATCTGTGAGGGCACCACTAATGCAGAAAGAGATGTACACATATTGTTTATTTTCCATATATATGTATGTATGTATGTATGCATGTCCAATTGCTTTGACAATACAAATGAATTGAATTGAGAGGGAGAGAGAGAGAGTAAGAGAGAGAGAGACAGACAGACAGACATACAGACAGACAGAGAGAGACACACACACACACACACACACACACACACACAGAGAGCCAGCCAGCCAGCTCAGCGATGACATGACGAGCCTCTCTCAGCTTACTGCTATGACATCACAGAGCACGTACATTCCGTTTAACAAATCGTTAAACAAAAAAGGTTATAAACACATTGACTACAATACCGGTTAGTAAGACGAAGGTGAGTCTCTCGTTAGTATTATTAGTCAGACATTAAATAACTACGCAGGTTAGTATTTATGTCAGGTAACTTCTCGTTATATATATATCAGTCTCATTTACGTTTAGGTGCCGAGAAAGATCCTATTTGTTACCACAATTTCCCTTAACTGATTATTATTCAATGATTAAGGATAGGCAGGGCCACCAATAATCTAATGTCTATTAACTTGTGTCAATTTCAGACTAAACAGTTAAACAGGAATGAGAAGATATTTCTCGGCGTTGACAGATTTTATTTCTAAAATTATCAACAAAACAGTTTAATGCAACTCACATTTATATTTAAGAAAACTAAATGATATTACACATTCTAGAGTTATGAATCACAGATTAACATTTCTAATTGATTTCTCAAATGTCATGAATCACAAACTCCAAACTGTTAAACTTATGTGAACTTCGTCGCAGAGAGGCCTCTCTGGCTTCGGGCTCAGATAACAGCACACGGCACGAGGTCCGTGTGGTTTGGAACAAAGGCAGTCCGGTTCGGCTTTGTCCAAGAACTTCCACTCAGTCGATGCACCTGGAAGTTGGGGTTTCGCGAATGTAGAGTCTTTTCCAAACAGATTTTCCATTGGTTTGAAGGCTCCAAGGTTGTGCACAAAATCTTCTTTGTAAGCATGGTTCCACCGTAGTTACTTGAAGACGAAGTCTTTGAGGAAAGCAGGGCCCTGTTTGTTCCAAGGGTCAAGTTTCTTAAGACTCAAATAGCTATTTAAGTGACTGACACTTTCGTATTCAGTCGACTTAGTCAATTGTCCAGCTGTAAAACTCCACTGATCAGGTGGGTCTGTGAAGTTATTTATTTAATAAAGTCCTTTAAAATAATTCTTCGCTCAATCTCCTTCTCCCAGTTTAACTGTTCTGTTGCCGGCAAAGACTTGGTTGGTTTCTGATTCCGGTTCTGGCAACAGAGCTACAGGTTGAGCTGTGGCAGCGAGTTTCTGGTTCAGGTGAGAGAGAGAGAGAGAGAAAGACTGTCCGCTGTTCCTTATAGTCTGTCAGATCAGTAGGTGATTGGTCCCTGAGTTCTTGAGATTGGATTTCGGTTTCAGCCCCCAGTGTCCTATTGGAGGGAGGCTTTATTTATGACTGATGTCAATCCATGCCATCTTTTGGAAATGCCGGTTGGCCTGGGTTCGTAGCTCTATGTCGGGATTTCGGCTCTCATCCACTTCAAAGAGTTTTTATCACCTAGAGGCCCCTTTCTCCAGACATCTCATAGCAGAATTCCAAACTATTTGGCCTCTTCTCGGTGCCATCCTCCCCAAAACTGTCACTTTGATGCAAACCAGTTCCAAGCTGATGAGCTAAGGAAATCTGATAACTTTGGGGGGGGAGAGGTCTTCTTTAGATCAGTGCTTCAGCTCAGAGCCCAAATGCTCTTATCCAAATACACCCAACATAACGCTACATATGTATGTATGTATGTATATATGTGTAGAAGGAAAATTAGAAATTATTTTCTTACACCTGTTTTTCTCTCTTGTATACTTAAAAAAGATACGGTCAAGCTAGAAGGTCAGCCCAGAAGATAGTTTGATTTCTGTTTGTTATTTACGATGAGAACCTTGGAGACATTGTCAAACGGTATGACCTACGTGCCTGTTCCCTAAAACCATGTGTTGACCTATGAACTCTGTTCTATAATGATATATGTTCTGCTTAGTTAGCCTTTAAGATAACATTGTAATGACTTTCTAGCATGTATGGATGTATGTATGTATGTATATATATATATATATATATGTATGTATGTATGTCCAATTGCTTTGACAATACAAATGAATTGAATTGAGAGGAAGAGAGAGAGAGAGAGAGAGAGAGAAAGAGAGAGAGAGAGACAGACAGACAGACAGACAGACAGACAGACAGCTCAGCGATGACATCACGAGCCTCTCTCAGCTGACTGCTATGACATCACAGAGCACGTACATTCCACTGCTTGTCGTCTGTCAACCACTCAGTCACTGCTAGCCAGACTGTCCCTAAGACAAAGTGTACAATACTTCAATTATATCTCCTCCAGACAGATAAAGAGTATTAAGAGCTACGATGAAGTTACCCAGGAGACGTAAAAAGCTTGCATCACCTGGTATTTCCTGGAGGTCACCCATCCAAGTACTAACCAGGCCCTGGCCCGTTTAGTTTCCAAGGTCTGACGAGATCGGGCACGTTCAGGACGGTGTGGCCGCAAGCCGAGATGCCTGGCTGCATGATGTCTCTTAAAGGCTGGCGGGTATTGACGGAATTTCCAGCAAAAAATAAAAAATTAAAAAATTAAAAAATGGAGGGAAAAATAACAGTGCAGGAAAGGGTGTTGAAAGTAGCCGGGAACGTGTACAATTCTTCAATTATATCTCCTCCAGACAGAAAGAGAGTATTAAGAGCTACGATGAAGTTACCCAGGAGACGTAAGAAGCTTGCAGCACCTGGTATTTCTAGGAGATCTCCCATCCAAGTACTGACTAGGCCATGCCCCGTTTAGCTTCCGAGATCTGACGAGACGGGGTGCGTCCAGGACGGTGTAGCCACAAGCCGAGAGGCCTGGCTGCATGATGTCTCTTAAAGGCTGACGGGTGTTGAGGGAACTTCCAGCAAATAAAAAAAGAAAAATGGAGGGAAAAATATCAGTTCAGCAAAGGGTGTTGAAAGTAGCCGGGTACGTGTACATTTCTTCAATTATATCTCCTCCAGACAGAAAGAGAGTATTAAGATCTACGATGAAGTTACCCAGGAGACGTATAAAGCTTGCAGCACCTGGTATTTCCAGGAGGTCACCCATCCAAGTACTGACCAGGCCCTGCCCTGTTTAGCTTCCGAGATCTGATGAGATCGGTCGCGTTCAGGACGGCGTGGCCGCAAGCCGAGAGGCCTGGCAGCATGATGTCTCTTAAAGGCGGGCGGGTTTTGACGGACCTTCCAGCAAAAAAAAGAAGAATGGAGGGAAAAATACCAGTGGAGCAAATGGTGTTGAAAGTAGCCGGGTACGTGTACAAATCCTCAATTATAACACCTCCAGGCAGAAAGAGAGTATCAAGAGCTACGATAAAGTTACCCAGCAGACGTAAAAAGCTGGCAGCACCTGGTATTTCCAGGAGATCTCCCATCCAAGTACTGACCAGGTCCTGCCCCGTTTCGTTTCCGAGATCTGACGAGATCGGGCGCGTTCAGGTCTGTGTGTCCGCAAGCCGAGATGTCTGGTTGCATGATGTCTCTTAAAGGCTGGCGGATATTGATGGAACTTCCAGAAAAAATAAAAAATAAAAAAAAAAATGGCGGGAAAAATATCAGTGCAGCAAAGGGTGTTGAAAGTAGCCGGGTACGTGTACAATTCTTCAATTATATCTCCTCCAGACAGAAATAGAGTATTAAGAGCTACGATGAAGTTACCCAGGAGACGAAAAAGCTTGCAGCACCTGGTATTTCCAGGAGGTCACCCATCCAAGTACTGACGAGGCCCTGCACCGTTTAGCTTCCGAGATCTGACGAGATCGGGCGCGTTCAGGACGGTGTGGCCACAAGCCGAGACGCCTGGCTGCATGATGTCTCTTAAAGGCTGGCGGGTATTGACGGAATTTCCAGCATAAAAAAAAAAAAAAAAAATAGAAAAATGGAGGGAAAAATATCAGTGCAGGAAAGGGTGTTGAAAGTAGCCGGGTACGTGTACAATTCTTCAATTATATCTCCTCCAGACTGAAAGAGAGTATTAAGAGCTACGATAAAGTTACCCAGGAGACGTAAAAGCTTGCAGCACCAGGTATTTCCAGGAGGTCTCACATTCAAGTACTGACCAGGTCCTACCCCGTTTAGCTTCCGAGATCTGACGAGATCGGGCGCGTTCAGGATGGTGTGGCAGCAAGCCGAGATGCCTGGCTGCATGATGTCTCTTAAAGGCTGGAGGGTATTGACGGAACTTCCAGCAGAAAAAAAAAAAGAAAAAGAAAAATGGAGGCAAAAATATCAGTGCAGCAAAGGGTGTTGAAAGTTGCCGGGTACGTGTTCAATACTTCAATTATATCTCCTCCAGACAGAAAGAGAGTATTAAGAGCTACGATAAAGTTTCCCAGGAGAAGTAAAAAGCTTGCAGCACCTGGCATTTCCAGGAGGTCTCCCATCTAAGTACTGACCAGGCCCTGCCCCGTTTAGCTTCCGAGATCTGACGAGATCGGGCGCATTCAGGACGGTGTGGCCACAAGCCGAGACGCCTGGCTGCATGATGTCTCTTAAAGGCTGGAGGGTATTGACGGAACTTCCAGCAAAAAAAAAAAGAAAAAAGAAAAATGGAGGGAAAAATATCTGTCCAGTAAAGGGTGTTGAAAGTAGCCGGGTACGTGTACAATTCTTTAATTAAATCTCCTCCAGACTGAAAGAGAGTATTAAGAGCTACGATGAAGTTACCCAGGAGACGTAAAAAGCTTGCAGGACCTGGTATTTCCAGGAGGTCAACAATCCAAGTACTGACCAGGCCCTGCCCCGTTTAGCTTCCGAGATCTGACGAGATTGGGGGAGTTTAGGACGGTGTGGCCGCAAGCCAAGAGGCCTGGCTGCATGATGTCTCTTAAAGGCTGGCGGGTATTGACGGAACTTCCAGCAAATAAAAAAAATAAAATAAAAAAAGAAAAACGGAGGGAAAAAAATCAGTGCCGCAAAGGGTGTTGAAAGTAGCCAGGTACGTGTACAATTCTTCAATTAAATCTCCTCCAGACAGAAAGAGAGTATTAAAAGCTACGACGAAGTTCCCCAGGTGACGAAAAAAGCTTGCAGCGCCTGGAATTTCCAGAAGGTCTCACATTCAAGTAATGACCAGGCCCTGCCCAGTTTAGCTTCCGAGAGCTGACGAGATGGGGCGCGTTCAGGACAGTGTGGCCGCAAGCCAAGACGCCTGGCTGCATGATGTCTCTTAAAGGTTGGCGGGTATTGACGGAACTTCCAGCAGAAAAAATAAATAATAATAAAAATAAAAAAATTGATGGAAAAATATCAGTGCAGCAAAGGGTGTTGACAGTAGCTGGGTACGTGTACAATACTTCAATTATATCTCCTCCAGACAGAAAGAGAGTATTAAGAGCTACGATAAACTTACCCAGCCGACGTAAAAAGCTTGCAGCACCTGGTATTTCCAGGAGGTCTCCCATCCAAGTACTGACCAGGCCCTGCCCCACTCAGTTTCCGAGATCTTACGAGATCGGACGCGTTCAGGACGGTGTGGCCGCAAGCCGAGATGCCTGGCTGCATGATGTCTCTTAAAGGCTGGCGGGTATTGACGGAACTGCCAGCAATAAAAAAAAAAAAAAAAAAAGAAATAGAAAAATGGAGGGAAAAATATCAGTGCAGCAAAGGGTGTTGAAAGTAGCCTAGTACGTGTACAATTCTTCAATTATATCTCCTGGAGACAGAAAGAGAGTATTAAGAGCTACGATGAAGTTACCCAGGAGACGTAAAAGGCTTGCAGCACCTGGTATTTCTAGGAGGTCTCCCATCCAAGTACTGACCAGGCCCTGCCCCGTTTAGCTTCCGAGATCTGACGAGATCGGGCGCATTCAGGACGGTGTGGCCGCAAGCCGAGAGGCCTGGCTGCATGATGTCTCTTAAAGGTTGGCGGGTATTGACGGAACTTCCAGCAAAAAAAAAAAAAAAAAAGAAAAATGGATGGAAAAATATCAGTGCAGCAAAGGGTGTTGACAGTAGCTGGGTACGTGTACAATACTTCAATTATATCTCCTCCAGACAGATAGAGAGTATTAAGAGCTACGATAAAGTTACCCAGGAGACGTAAAAGCTTGCAGCACCAGGTATTTCCAGGAGGTCTCACATTCATGTACCGACCAGGTCCTGCCCCGTTTAGCTTCCAAGATCTGACGAGATCGGGCGAGTTCAGGATGGTGTGGCCGCAAGCCGAGATGCCTGGCTGCATGATGTCTCTTAAAGGCTGGCGGGTATTGAGGGAATTTCCAGCAAAAAAAAAAAAAAAAAAAAAAAAAGAAAAATGCATGGAAAAATATCAGTGCAGCAAAGGGTGTTGACAGTAGCTGGGTACGTGTACAATACTTCAATTATGTCTCCTCCAGACAGAAAGAGAGTATTAAGAGCTACGATGAAGTTACCCAGGAGACAAAAAAGCTTGCAGCACCAGGTATTTCCAGGAGGTCACCCATCCAAGTACTGACCAGGCCCTGCCCCTTTTACCTTCCGAGATCTTACGAGATCGGGCGCATTCAGGACGGTGTGGCCACAAGCCGAGAGGCCTGGCTGCATGATGTCTCTTAAAGGTTGGCGGATATTGACGAACTTCCAGCAAAAAAAAAAAAGAAAAATGGAGGGAGAAATATCAGTGCAGCAAAGGCTGTTGAAAGTAGCCGTGTACGTGTACAATACTTCAATTATATCTCCTCCAGACAGAAAGAGAGTACTAAGAGCTACGATGAAGTTACCCAGGAGACGTAAAAAGCTTGCAGCACCTGGTATTTCCAGGAGGTCACACATCCAAGTACTGACCAGGTCCTGCCCCGTTTAGCTTTCGAGATCTTACGAGATCGGGCGCGTTCAGGACGGTGTGGCCACAAGCCGAGTGGCCTGGCTGCATGATGTCTCTTAAAGGTTGGCGGGTATTGACGGAACTTCCAGCAAAAAAAAAAAAAAAAAATAGAGGGAAATATACCAGTGCAGCAAAGGGTGTTGAAAGTAGCCGGGTACGTGTACAATTCTTCAATTATATCTCCTGGAGACAGAAAGAGAGTTTTAAGAGCTACGATGAAGTTACCCAGGAGACGTAAAAAGCTTGCAGCACCTGGTATTTCCAGGAGGTCACACATCCAAGTACTGACTAGGCCCTGCCCCGTTTAGCTTCCGAAATCTGATATGATCGGGCGCGTTCAGGACGGTGTGACTACAAGCCAAGAGGCCTGGCTGCATAATGTCTCTTAAAGGCTGGCGGATATTGACGGAACTTCCAGCAAAAAAAAAAAAAAAAAAGAAAAATGGATGGAAAAATATCAGTGCAGCAAAGGGTGTTGACAGTAGCTGGGTACGTGTACAATTCTTCAATTATATCTCCTGGAGACAGAAAGAGAGTATTAAGAGCTACGATGAAGTTACCCAGGAGACGTAAAAAGCTTGCAGCACCTGGCATTTCCAGGAGGTCACCCATCCAAGTACTGACCAGGCCCTGCCCCGTTTAAATTCCAAGATCTGATGAGATCGGGGGCGTTCAGGACGGTGTGGCTGCAAGCCAAGAGGCCGGGCTGCATGATGTCTCTTAATGGTTGGCGGGTTTTGACGGAACATCCAGCAAAAAAAAAAAAGAGAAATGGAGGGAGAAATACCAGTGCAGCAAAGGGTGTTGAAAGTAGCCGGGTACGTGTACAATTCTTCAATTATATCTCCTGCAGACAGAAAGAGAGTATTAAGAGCTACGATGAAGTTACCCAGGAGACGTAAAAAGCTTGCAGCACCTGGTATTTCTAGGAGGTCAGCCATCCAAGTACTGACCAGGCCCTGCCCCGTTTAGCTTCCGAGATCTTACGAGATCGGGCGCATTCAGGACGGTGTGGCCACAAGCCGAGAGGCCTGGCTGCATGATGTCTCTTAAAGGTTGGCGGGTATTGACGGAACTTCCAGCAAAAAAAAAAAAAAAAAAAAGAAAAATGGATGGAAAAATATCAGTGCAGCAAAGGGTGTTGACAGTAGCTGGGTACGTGTACAATACTTCAATTATATCTCCTGGAGACAGAAAGAGAGTATTAAGAGCTACGATGAAGTTACCCAGGAGACGTAAAAGGCTTGCAGCACCTGGTATTTCTAGGAGGTCTCCCATCCAAGTACTGACCAGGCCCTGCCCCGTTTAGCTTCCGAGATCTGACGAGATCGGGCGCATTCAGGACGGTGTGGCCGCAAGCCGATAGGCCTGGCTGCATGATGTCTCTTAAAGGTTGGCGGGTATTGACGGAACTTCCAGCAAAAAAAAAAAAAAAAAAGAAAAATGGATGGAAAAATATCAGTGCAGCAAAGGGTGTTTGACAGTAGCTGGGTACGTGTACAATACTTCAATTATATCTCCTCCAGACAGATAGAGAGTATTAAGAGCTACGATAAAGTTACCCAGGAGACGTAAAAGCTTGCAGCACCAGGTATTTCCAGGAGGTCTCACATTCATGTACCGACCAGGTCCTGCCCCGTTTAGCTTCCAAGATCTGACGAGATCGGGCGAGTTCAGGATGGTGTGGCCGCAAGCCGAGATGCCTGGCTGCATGATGTCTCTTAAAGGCTGGCGGGTATTGAGGGAATTTCCAGCAAGAAAAAAAAAAAAAAAAATAGAAAAATGGAGGGAAAAATATCAGTGCAGGAAAGGGTGTTGAAAGTAGCCGGGTACGTGTACAATTCTTCAATTATTTCTCCTGGAGACATAAAGAGAGTATTAAGAGCTACGATGAAGTTACCCAGGAGACGTAAAAAGCTTGCAGCACCTGGCATTTCCAGGAGGTCACCCATCCAAGTACTGACCAGGCCCTGCCCCGTTTAAATTCCAAGATCTGATGAGATCGGGGGCGTTCAGGACGGTGTGGCTGCAAGCCAAAAAGCCGGGCTGCATGATGTCTCTTAATGGTTGGCGGGTTTTGACGGAACATCCAGCAAAAAAAAAAAAGAGAAATGGAGGGAGAAATTCCAGTGCAGCAAAGGGTGTTGAAAGTAGCCGGGTACGTGTACAATTCTTCAATTATATCTCCTGCAGACAGAAAGAGAGTATTAAGAGCTACGATGAAGTTACCCAGGAGACGTAAAAAGCTTGCAGCACCTGGTATTTCTAGGAGGTCAGCCATCCAAGTACTGACCAGGCCCTGCCCCGTTTAGCTTCCGAGATCTTACGAGATCGGGCGCATTCAGGACGGTGTGGCCACAAGCCGAGAGGCCTGGCTGCATGATGTCTCTTAAAGGTTGGCGGGTATTGACGGAACTTCCAGCAAGAAAAAAAAAAAAAAAAAAAAAAGAAAAATGGATGGAAAAATATCAGTGCAGCAAAGGGTGTTGACAGTAGCTGGGTACGTGTACAATACTTCAATTATGTCTCCTCCAGACAGAAAGAGAGTATTAAGAGCTACGATGAAGTTACCCAGGAGACAAAAAAGCTTGCAGCACCAGGTATTTCCAGGAGGTCACCCATCCAAGTACTGACCAGGCCCTGCCCCTTTTACCTTCCGAGATCTTACGAGATCGGGCGCATTCAGGACGGTGTGGACACAAGCCGAGAGGCCTGGCTGCATGATGTCTCTAAAAGGTTGGCGGATATTGACGAACTTCCAGCAAAAAAAAAAAGAAAAATGGAGGGAGAAATATCAGTGCAGCAAAGGCTGTTGAAAGTAGCCGTGTACGTGTACAATACTTCAATTATATCTCCTCCAGACAGAAAGATAGTACTAAGAGCTACGATGAAGTTACCCAGGAGACGTAAAAAGCTTGCAGCACCTGGTATTTCCAGGAGGTCACACATCCAAGTACTGACCATGTCCTGCCCCGTTTAGCTTTCGAGATCTTACGAGATCGGGCGCGTTCAGGACGGTGTGGCCACAAGCCGAGAGGCCTGGCTGCATGATGTCTCTTAAAGGTTGGCGGGTATTGACGGAACTTCCAGCAAAAAAAAAAAAAAAAAAAGAAAAATGGAGGGAGAAATATCAGTGCAGCAAAGGCTGTTGAAAGTAGCCGGGTACGTGTACAATTCTTCAATAATATCTCCTCCAGACTGAAAGAGAGTATTAAGAGCTACGATGAAGTTACCCAGGAGACGTAAAAAGCTTGCAGCACCTGGTATTTCCAGGAGGTCACCCAACCAAGTACTGGCCAGACCCTGCCCCGTTTAGCTTCCGAGATCTGACGAGATCGGGCGCATTCAGGACGGTGTGGCCGCAAGCCGAGAGGCCTGGCTGCATGATGTCTCTTAAAGGTTGGCGGGTATTGACGGAACTTCCAGCAAAAAAAAAAAAAAAAAAGAAAAATGGATGGAAAAATATCAGTGCAGCAAACGGTGTTGACAGTAGCTGGGTACGTGTACAATACTTCAATTATATCTCCTCCAGACAGATAGAGAGTATTAAGAGCTACGATAAAGTTACCCAGGAGACGTAAAAGCTTGCAGCACCAGGTATTTCCAGGAGGTCTCACATTCATGTACCGACCAGGTCCTGCCCCGTTTAGCTTCCAAGATCTGACGAGATCGGGTGAGTTCAGGATGGTGTGGCCGCAAGCCGAGATGCCTGGCTGCATGATGTCTCTTAAAGGCTGGCGGGTATTGAGGGAATTTCCAGCAAAAAAAAAAAAAAAAAAAAGAAAAATGGAGGGAAAAATATCAGTGCAGGAAAGGGTGTTGAAAGTAGCCGGGTACGTGTACAATTCTTCAATTATTTCTCCTGGAGATATAAAGAGAGTATTAAGAGCTACGATGAAGTTACCCAGGAGACGTAAAAAGCTTGCAGCACCTGGCATTTCCAGGAGGTCACCCATCCAAGTACTGACCAGGCCCTGCCCCGTTTAAATTCCAAGATCTGATGAGATCGGGGGCGTTCAGGACGGTGTGGCTGCAAGCCAAGAGGCCGGGCTGCATGATGTCTCTTAATGGTTGGCGGGTTTTGACGGAACATCCAGCAAAAAAAAAAAAGAGAAATGGAGGGAGAAATTCCAGTGCAGCAAAGGGTGTTGAAAGTAGCCGGGTACGTGTACAATTCTTCAATTATATCTCCTGGAGACAGAAAGAGAGTATTAAGAGCTACGATGAAGTTACCCAGGAGACGTAAAAGGCTTGCAGCACCTGGTATTTCTAGGAGGTTTCCCATCCAAGTACTGACCAGGCCCTGCCCCGTTTAGCTTCCGAGATCTGACGAGATCGGGCGCATTCAGGACGGTGTGGCCGCAAGCCGAGAGGCCTGGCTGCATGATGTCTCTTAAAGGTTGGCGGGTATTGACGGAACTTCCAGCAAAAAAAAAAAAAAAAAAAAAGAAAAAGAAAAATGGAGGGAAAAATATCAGTGCAGTAATGGGTTTTGAAAGTAGCCGGGTACGTGTACAATTCTTCAATTATATCTCCTCCAGACAGAAAGAGAGTATTAAGAGCTACGATGAAGTTACCCAGGAGACGTAAAAAGCTTGCAGCACCTGGCATTTCCAGGAGGTCACCCATCCAAGTACTGACCAGGCGCTGCCCCGTTTAAATTCCAAGATCTGATGAGATCGGGGGCGCTCAGGACGGTGTGGCCACAAGCCGAGAGGCCTGGCTGCATGATGTCTCTTAAAGGTTGGCGGATATTGACGAACTTCCAGCAAAAAAAAAAAAGAAAAATGGAGGGAAAAATATCAGTGCAGCAAAGGCTGTTGAAAGTAGCCGTAGCCGTGTACGTGTACAATACTTCAATTATATCTCCTCCAGACAGAAAGAGAGTACTAAGAGCTACGATGAAGTTACCCAGGAGACAAAAAAGCTTGCAGCACCTGGTATTTCCAGGAGGTCACCCATCCAAGTACTGACGAAGCCCTGCCCCGTTTAGCTTCCGAGATCTGACGATATCGGGCGCGTTCAGGACGGTGTGGCCGAAAGCCAAGAGGCCCGCCTGCATGATGTCTCTTTAGGCTGGTGGGTATTGACGGAACTTCCAGCAAAAAAAAAAAAAAAAAAGAAAAATGGAGGGAGAAATATCAGTGCAGCAAAGGCTGTTGAAAGTAGCCGGGTACGTGTACAATTCTTCAATAATATCTCCTCCAGACTGAAAGAGAGTATTAAGAGCTACGATGAAGTTACCCAGGAGACGTAAAAAGCTTGCAGCACCTGGTATTTCCAGGTGGTCACCCAACCAAGTACTGGCCAGACCCTGCCCCGTTTAGCTTCCGAGATATGATGAGATCAGGCGCGTTAAGGACGGTGTGGCCGCAAGCCAAGAGACCTGGCTGCATGATGTCTCTTAAAGGCTGGCAAGTATTGACGGAACTTCCAGCAAAAAAAAAAAAAAAAAAAATAGAAAAAGGGAGGGAAAAATATCAGTGCAGCAAAGGGTGTTGACAGTAGCTGGATACGTGTACAATACTTCAATTATATCTCCTCCAGACAGAGAGAGAGTATTAAGAGCTACGATGAAGTTACCCAGGAGACGTAAAAAGCTTGCAGCACCTGGTATTTCTAGGAGGTCTCCCATCCAAGTACTGACCAGGCCCTGCCCCGTTTAGCTTCCGAGATCTGACGAGATCAGGCGCATTCAGGACGGTGTGGCCGAAAGCCAAGAGGCCCAGCTGCATGATGTCTCTTTAAGGCTGGCGGGTATTGACGGAACTTCCAGCAAAAGAAAAAAGAAAAAAGAAAAATGGAGGGAAAAATATCAGTGCAGCAAAGGGTTTTGAAAGTAGCCGGGTACGTGTACAATTCTTCAATAATATCTCCTACAGACTGAAAGAGAGTATTAAGAGCTATGATGAAGTTACCCAGGAGACGTAAAAAGCTTGCAGCACCTGGTATTTCTAGGAGGTCTCCCATCCAAGTACTGACCAGGCCCTGCCCCGTTTAGCTTCCGAGATCTGACGAGATCGGGCGCGTTCAGGAAGGTGTGGCCGCAAGCCGAGATGCCTGGCTGCATGACGTCTCTTAAAGGCTGGCGGGTATTGACGGAACTGCCAGCAAAAAAAAAAAAGAAAAATAGAGGGAAATATACCAGTGCAGCAAAGGGTGTTGAAAGTAGCCGGGTACATGTACAATTCTTCAATTATATCTCCTGGAGACAGAAAGAGAGTATTAAGAGCTACGATGAAGTTACCCAGGAGACGTAAAAAGCTTGCAGCACCTGGTATTTCTAGGAGGTCTCCCATCCAAGTACTGACCAGGCCCTGCCCCGTTTAGCTTCCGAGATCTGACGAGATCGGGCGCATTCAGGACGGTGTGGCCACAAGCCGAAAGGCCTGGCTGCATGATGTCTCTTAAAGGTTGGCGGGTATTGACGGAACTTCCAGCAAAAAAAAAAAAAAAAAAAATAGAAAAATGGAGGGAAAAATATCAGTGCAGGAAAGGGTGTTGAAAGTAGCCGGGTACGTGTACAATTCTTCAATTATATCTCCTGGAGACAGAAAGAGAGTATTAAGAGCTACGATGAAGTTACCCAGGAGACGTAAAAAGCTTGCAGCACCTGGTATTTCTAGGAGGTCTCCCATCCAAGTACTGACCAGGCCCTGCCCCGTTTAGCTTCCGAGATCTGACGAGATCGGGCGCATTCAGGACGGTGTGGCCACAAGCCGAAAGGCATGGCTGCATGATGTCTCTTAAAGGTTGGCGGGTATTGACGGAACTTCCAGCAAAAAAAAAAAAAAAAAAAATGGAAAATGGAGGGAAAAATATCAGTGCAGCAAAGGCTGTTGAAAGTAGCCGGGTACGTGTACAATACTTCAATTATATCTCCTCCAGACAGATAGAGAGTATTAAGAGCTACGATGAAGTTTCCCAGGAGACGTAAAATGCTTGCAGCACCAGGTATTTCCAGGAGGTCTCCCATCCAAGTACTGACGAGGCCCTGCCCCGTTTAGCTTCCGAGATCTGACGAGATCGGTCGTGTTCAGGACGGTGTGGCCGCAAGCCAAGAGGCCTGGCTGCATGATGTCTCTTAAAGGCTGGCGGGTATTGACAGAACTTCCAGCAAAAAATAAAAAATAAATAAATAGAAAAATGGAGGGAAAAATATCAGTGCAGGAAAGGGTGTTGACAGTAGCTGGATACGTGTACAATACTTCAATTATATCTCCTCCAGACAGAGAGAGAGTATTAAGAGCTACGATGAAGTTACCCAGGAGACGTAAAAAGCTTGCAGCACCTGGTATTTCTAGGAGGTCTCCCATCCAAGTACTGACCAGGCCCTACCCCGTTTAGCTTCCGAGATCTGACGAGATCAGGCGCATTCAGGACGGTGTGGCCGAAAGCCAAGAGGCCCAGCTGCATGATGTCTCTTTAAGGCTGGCGGGTATTGACGGAACTTCCAGCAACAGAAAAAAGAAAAAAGAAAAATGGAGGGAAAAATATCAGTGCAGCAAAGGGTTTTGAAAGTAGCCGGGTACGTGTACAATTCTTCAATAATATCTCCTACAGACTGAAAGAGAGTATTAAGAGCTATGATGAAGTTACCCAGGAGACGTAAAAAGCTTGCAGCACCTGGTATTTCTAGGAGGTCTCCCATCCAAGTACTGACCAGGCCCTGCCCCGTTTAGCTTCCGAGATCTGACGAGATCGGGCGCGTTCAGGATGGTGTGGCCGCAAGCCGAGATGCCTGGCTGCATGACGTCTCTTAAAGGCTGGCGGGTATTGACGGAACTGCCAGCAAAAAAAAAAAAAGAAAAATAGAGGGAAATATACCAGTGCAGCAAAGGGTGTTGAAAGTAGCCGGGTACATGTACAATTCTTCAATTATATCTCCTGGAGACAGAAAGAGAGTATTAAGAGCTACGATGAAGTTACCCAGGAGACGTAAAAAGCTTGCAGCACCTGGTATTTCTAGGAGGTCACCCATCCAAGTACTGACCAGGCCCTGCCCCGTTTAGCTTCCGAGATCTGACGAGATCGGGCGCATTCAGGACGGTGTGGCCACAAGCCGAAAGGCCTGGCTGCATGATGTCTCTTAAAGGTTGGCGGGTATTGACGGAACTTCCAGCAAAAAAAAAAAAAAAAAAAATAGAAAAATGGAGGGAAAAATATCAGTGCAGGAAAGGGTGTTGAAAGTAGCCGGGTACGTGTACAATTCTTCAATTATATCTCCTGGAGACAGAAAGAGAGTATTAAGAGCTACGATGAAGTTACCCAGGAGACGTAAAAAGCTTGCAGCACCTGGTATTTCTAGGAGGTCTCCCATCCAAGTACTGACCAGGCCCTGCCCCGTTTAGCTTCCGAGATCTGACGAGATCGGGCGCATTCAGGACGGTGTGGCCACAAGCAGAAAGGCCTGGCTGCATGATGTCTCTTAAAGGTTGGCGGGTATTGACGGAACTTCCAGCAAAAAAAAAAAAAAAAAAATAGAAAAATGGAGGGAAAAATATCAGTGCAGGAAAGGGTGTTGAAAGTAGCCGGGTACGTGTACAATTCTTCAATTATATCTCCTCCAGACAGATAGAGAGTATTAAGAGCTACGATGAAGTTTCCCAGGAGACGTAAAATGCTTGCAGCACCAGGTATTTCCAGGAGGTCTCCCATCCAAGTACTGACGAGGCCCTGCCCCGTTTAGCTTCCAAGATCTGACGAGATCGGTCGTGTTCAGGACGGTGTGGCCGCAAGCCAAGAGGCCTGGCTGCATGATGTCTCTTAAAGGCTGGCGGGTATTGACGGAACTGCCAGCAAAAAAAAAAAAGAAAAATAGAGGGAAATATACCAGTGCAGCAAAGGGTGTTGAAAGTAGCCGGGTACGTGTACAATTCTTCAATTATATCTCCTGGAGACAGAAAGAGAGTATTAAGAGCTACGATGAAGTTACCCAGGAGACGTAAAAAGCTTGCAGCACCTGGTATTTCTAGGAGGTCTCCCATCCAAGTACTGACCAGGCCCTGTCCCGTTTAGCTTCCGAGATCTGACGAGATCGGTCGTGTTCAGGACGGTGTGGCCGCAAGCCAAGAGGCCTGGCTGCATGATGTCTCTTAAAGGCTGGCGGGTATTGACAGAACTTCCAGCAAAAAATAAAAAATAAATAAATAGAAAAATGGAGGGAAAAATATCAGTGCAGGACAGGGTGTTGAAAGTAGCCGGGTACATGTACAATTCTTCAATTATATCTCCTCCAGACTGAATGAGAGTATTAAGAGCTACGCTGAAGTTACCCAGGAGATGTAAAAAGCTTGCAGCACCTGGTATTTCCAGGAGGTCTCACATTCAAGTCCTGACCAGGTCCTGCCCCGTTTAGCTTCCGAAATCTGACGATATCATGCGCATTCAGGACGGTGTGGCCGAAAGCCGAGAGGCCCAGCTGCATGATGTCTCTTTAAGGCTGGCGGGTATTGACGGAACTTCCAGCAAAAGAAAAAAGAAAAAAGAAAAATGGAGGGAAAAATATCAGTGCAGCAAAGGGTTTTGAAAGTAGCCGGGTACGTGTACAATTTTTCAATAATATCTCCTACAGACTGAAAGAGAGTATTAAGAGCTATGATGAAGTTACCCAGGAGACGTAAAAAGCTTGCAGCACCTGGTATTTCTAGGAGGTCTCCCATCCAAGTACTGACCAGGCCCTGCCTTGTTTAGCTTCCGAGATCTGACGAGATCGGGCGCATTCAGGACGGTGTGGCCACAAGCCGAAAGGCCTGGCTGCATGATGTCTCTTAAAGGTTGGCGGGTATTGACGGAACATCCAGCAAAAAAAAAAAAAAAAATAGAAAAAAGAAAAATGGATGGAAAAATATCAGTGCAGCAAAGGGTGTTGACAGTAGCTGGATACGTGTGCAATACTTCAATTATATCTCCTCCAGACAGAGAGAGAGTATTAAGAGCTTAGATAAAGTTACCCAGGAGACGTAAAAGCTTGCAGAACTAGGTATTTCCAGGAGGTCTCACTTTCATGTACTGACCAGGTCCTGCCCCGTTTAGCTTCCGAGATCTGACGAGATCGGGCGCGTTCAGGATGGTGTGGCCGCAAGCCGAGATTCCTGGCTGCATGATGTCTCTTAAAGGCTGGCGGGTATTGACGGAACTGCCAGCAAAAAAAAAAATGAAAAATAGAGGGAAATATACCAGTGCAGCAAAGGGTGTTGAAAGTAGCCGGGTACGTGTACAATTCTTCAATTATATCTCCTGGAGACAGAAAGAGAGTATTAAGAGCTACGATGAAGTTACCCAGGAGACGTAAAAAGCTTGCAGCACCTGGTATTTCCAGGAGGTCACCCATCCAAGTACTGACCAGGCCCTGCTCCGTTAGCTTCCGAGATCTGATGAGATCGGGCGCGTTCAGGACGGTGTGGCCGCAAGCCAAGAGGCCTGGCTGCATGATGTCTCTTAAAGGCTGGCGGGTATTGACGGAACTTCCAGCAAAAAAAAAAAAAAAAAAAATGGAAAATGGAGGGAAAAATATCAGTGCAGCAAAGGCTGTTGAAAGTAGCCGGGTACGTGTACAATACTTCAATTATATCTCCTCCAGACTGAATGAGAGTATTAAGAGCTACGCTGAAGTTACCCAGGAGATGTAAAAAGCTTTCAGCACCTGGTATTTCCAGGAGGTCACCCATCCAATTACTGACCAGGCCCTGCCCAGTTTTTCTTCCGAGATCTGACGAGATCTTGCGTCTTCAGGATGGTGTGGCCGCAAGCCGAGATGCCTGGCTGCATGATGTCTCTTAAAGGTTGGCGGGTATTGACGGAACTTCCAGCAAAAAAGAAATATAAAAAAAGAAAAAAGAAAAATGGATGGAAAAATATCAGTGCAGCAAAGGGTGTTGACAGTAGCTGGATACGTGTACAATACTTCAATTATATCTCCTCCAGACAGAGAGAGAGTATTAAGAGCTACGATGAAGTTACCCAGGAGACGTAAAAAGCTTGCAGCACCTGGTATTTCTAGGAGGTCTCCCATCCAAGTACTGACCAGGCCCTGCCCCGTTTAGCTTCCGAGATCTGACGAGATCAGGCGCATTCAGGACGGTGTGGCCACAAGCCGAAAGGCCTGGCTGCATGATGTCTCTTAAAGGTTGGCGGATATTGACGGAACTTCCAGCAAAAAAAAAATATAAAAAAAGAAAAAAGAAAAATGGATGGAAAAATATCAGTGCAGCAAAGGATGTTGACAGTAGCTGGATACGTGTACAATACTTCAATTATATCTCCTCCAGACAGAGAGAGAGTATTAAGAGCTACGATGAAGTTACCCAGGAGACGTAAAAAGCTTGCAGCACCTGGTATTTCTAGGAGGTCTCCCATCCAAGTACTGACCAGGCCCTGCCCCGTTTAGCTTCCGAGATCTGACGAGATCAGGCGCATTCAGGACGGTGTGGCCACAAGCCGAAAGCCCTGGCTGCATGATGTCTCTTAAAGGTTGGCGGGTATTGACGGAACTGCCAGCAAAAAAAGAAAAAGAAAAATAGAGGGAAATATACCAGTGCAGCAAAGGGTGTTGAAAGTAGCCGGGTACGTGTACAATTCTTCAATTATATCTCCTGGAGACAGAAAGAGAGTATTAAGAGCTACGATGAAGTTACCCAGGAGACGTAAAAAGCTTGCAGCACCTGGTATTTCTAGGAGGTCTCCCATCCAAGTACTGACCAGGCCCTGCCCCGTTTAGCTTCCGAGATCTGACGAGATCGGGCGCATTCAGGACGGTGTGGCCACAAGCCGAAAGGCCTGGCTGCATGATGTCTCTTAAAGGTTGGCGGGTATTGACGGAACTTCCAGCAAAAAGAAAAAAAAAAAAAAATAGAAAAATGGAGGGAAAAATATCAGTGCAGGAAAGGGTGTTGAAAGTAGCCGGGTACGTGTACAATTCTTCAATTATATCTCCTGCAGACTGAAAGAGAATATTAAGAGCTACGATAAAGTAACCCAGGAGACGTAAAAGCTTGCAGCACATGGTATTTCCAGGAGGTCTCACATTCAAGTACTGACCAGGTCCTGCCCCGTTTAGCTTCCGAGATCTGACGATATCATGCGCATTCAGGACGGTGTGGCCGAAAGCCGAGAGGCCCAGCTGCATGATGTCTCTTTAAGGTTGGCGGGTATTGACGGAACTGCCAGCAAAAAAAAAAAAGAAAAATAGAGGGAAATATACCAGTGCAGCAAAGGGTGTTGAAAGTAGCCGGGTACGTGTACAATTCTTCTATTATATCTCCTGGAGACAGAAAGAGAGTTTTAAGAGCTACGATGAAGTTACCCAGGAGACGTAAAAAGCTTGCAGCACCTGGTATTTCCAGGAGGTCACACATCCAAGTACTGACCAGGTCCTGCCCCGTTTAGCTTCCGAAATCTGATATGATCGGGCGCGTTCAGGACGGTGTGACTACAAGCCAAGAAGCCTGGCTGCATGATGTCTCTTAAAGGCTGGCGGATATTGACGGAACTTCCAGAAAAAAAATAAAATAAAAAGAAAAATGGAGGGAAAATATCAGTGCAGCAAAGGGTGTTGAAAGTAGCCTAGTACGTGTACAATTCTTCAATTATATCTCCTGGACACAGAAAGAGAGTATTAAGAGCTACGATGAAGTTACCCAGGAGACGTAAAAGGCTTGCAGCACCTGGTATTTCTAGGAGGTCTCCCATCCAAGTACTGACCAAGCCATGCCCCGTTTAGCTTCCGAGTTCTGACGAGATCGGGCGAATTCAGGACGGTGTGGCCGCAAGCCGAGAGGCCCAGCTGCATGATGTCTCTTTAAGGCTGGCGGGTATTGACGGAACTTCCAGCAAAAGAAAAAAGAAAAAAGAAAAATGGAGGGAAAAATATCAGTGCAGCAAAGGGTTTTGAAAGTAGCCGGGTACGTGTACAATTCTTCAATAATATCTCCTACAGACTGAAAGAGAGTATTAAGAGCTATGATGAAGTTACCCAGGAGACGTAAAAAGCTTGCAGCACCTGGTATTTCTAGGAGGTCTCCCATCCAAGTACTGACCAGGCCCTGCCCCGTTAGCTTCCGAGATCTGACGAGATCGGGCGCGTTCAGGATGGTGTGGCCGCAAGCCGAGATTCCTGGCTGCATGACGTCTCTTAAAGGCTGGCGGGTATTGACGGAACTGCCAGCAAAAAAAAAAAAGAAAAATAGAGGGAAATATACCAGTGCAGCAAAGGGTGTTGAAAGTAGCCGGGTACGTGTACAATTCTTCAATTATATCTCCTGGAGACAGAAAGAGAGTATTAAGAGCTACGATGAAGTTACCCAGGAGACGTAAAAAGCTTGCAGCACCTGGTATTTCTAGGAGGTCTCCCATCCAAGTACTGACCAGGCCCTGCCCCGTTTAGCTTCCGAGATCTGACGAGATCGGGCGCATTCAGGACGGTGTGGCCACAAGCCGAAAGGCCTGGCTGCATGATGTCTCTTAAAGGTTGGTGGGTATTGACGGAACTTCCAGCAAAAAAAAAAAGAAAAAAGAAAAATGGAGGGAAAAATATCAGTGCAGCAAAGGGTTTTGAAAGTAGCCGGGTACGTGTACAATTCTTCAATAATATCTCCTACAGACTGAAAGAGAGTATTAAGAGCTATGATGAAGTTACCCAAGAGACGTAAAAAGCTTGCAGCACCTGGTATTTCCAGGAGGTCACCCATCCAAGTACTGACCAGGCCCTGCCCCGTTAGCTTCCGAGATCAGATGAGATCGGTCGCGTTCAGGACGGTGTGGCCGCAAGCCAAGAGGCCCGGCTGCATGATGTCTCTTAAAGGCTGGCGGGTATTGACGGAACTTCCAGCAAAAAAAAAAAAAAAAAAAATGGAAAATGGAGGGAAAAATATCAGTGCAGCAAAGGCTGTTGAAAGTAGCCGGGTACGTGTACAATACTTCAATTATATCTCCTCCAGACAGATAGAGAGTATTAAGAGCTACGATGAAGTTACCCAGGAGACGTTAAAGCTTGCAGAACTAGGTATTTCCAGGAGGTCTCACTTTCATGTACTGACCAGGTCCTGCCCCGTTTAGCTTCCGAGATCTGACGAGATCGGGCGCGTTCAGGATGGTGTGGCCGCAAGCCGAGATGCCTGGCTGCATGATGTCTCTTAAAGGCTGGCGGGTATTGACGGAACTGCCAGCAAAAAAAAAATGAAAAATAGAGGGAAATATACCAGTGCAGCAAAGGGTGTTGAAAGTAGCCGGGTACGTGTACAATTCTTCAATTATATCTCCTGGAGACAGAAAGAGAGTATTAAGAGCTACGATGAAGTTACCCAGGAGACGTAAAAAGCTTGCAGCACCTGGTATTTCCAGGAGGTCACCCATCCAAGTACTGACGAGGCCCTGCCCCGTTTAGCTTCCGAGATCTGACGAGATCGGGCGTGTTCAGGACGGTGTGGCCACAAGCCAAGAGGCCGGGCTGCATGATGTCTCTTAAAGGCTGGCGGGTATTGACAGAACTTCCAGCAAAAAATAAAAAATAAATAAATAGAAAAATGGAGGGAAAAATATCAGTGCAGGACAGGGTGTTGAAAGTAGCCGGGTACATGTACAATTCTTCAATTATATCTCCTCCAGACTGAATGAGAGTATTAAGAGCTACGCTGAAGTTACCCAGGAGATGTAAAAAGCTTTCAGCACCTGGTATTTCCAGGAGGTCACCCATCCAATTACTGACCAGGCCCTGCCCAGTTTTTCTTCCGAGATCTGACGAGATCTTGCGTCTTCAGGATGGTGTGGCCGCAAGCCGAGATGCCTGGCTGCATGATGTCTCTTAAAGGTTGGCGGGTATTGACGGAACTTCCAGCAAAAAAAAAATATAAAAAAAGAAAAAAGAAAAATGGATGGAAAAATATCAGTGCAGCAAAGGGTGTTGACAGTAGCTGGATACGTGTACAATACTTCAATTATATCTCCTCCAGACAGAGAGAGAGTATTAAGAGCTACGATGAAGTTACCCAGGAGACGTAAAAAGCTTGCAGCACCTGGTATTTCTAGGAGGTCTCCCATCCAAGTACTGACCAGGTCCTGCCCCGTTTAGCTTCCGAGATCTGACGAGATCAGGCGCATTCAGGACGGTGTGGCCACAAGCCGAAAGGACTGGCTGCATGATGTCTCTTAAAGGTTGGCGGGTATTGACGGAACTTCCAGCAAAAAAAAAATATAAAAAAAGAAAAAAGAAAAATGGATGGAAAAATATCAGGGCAGCAAAGGGTGTTGACAGTAGCTGGATACGTGTACAATACTTCAATTATATCTCCTCCAGACAGAGAGAGAGTATTAAGAGCTACGATGAAGTTACCCAGGAGACGTAAAAAGCTTGCAGCACCTGGTATTTCTAGGAGGTCTCCCATCCAAGTACTGACCAGGCCCTGCCCCGTTTAGCTTCCGAGATCTGACGAGATCGGGCGCATTCAGGACGGTGTGGCCACAAGCCGAAAGGCCTGGCTGCATGATGTCTCTTAAAGGCTGGCGGGTATTGACGGAACTTCCAGCAAAAAAAAAAAAAAAAAAAATGGAAAATGGAGGGAAAAATATCAGTGCAGCAAAGGCTGTTGAAAGTAGCCGGGTACGTGTACAATACTTCAATTATATCTCCTCCAGACAGATAGAGAGTATTAAGAGCTACGATGAAGTTTCCCAGGAGACGTAAAATGCTTGCAGCACCAGGTATTTCCAGGAGGTCTCCCATCCAAGTACTGACGAGGCCCTGCCCCGTTTAGCTTCCAAGATCTGACGAGATCGGTCGTGTTCAGGACGGTGTGGCCGCAAGCCAAGAGGCCTGGCTGCATGATGTCTCTTAAAGGCTGGCGGGTATTGACGGAACTGCCAGCAAAAAAAAAAAAGAAAAATAGAGGGAAATATACCAGTGCAGCAAAGGGTGTTGAAAGTAGCCGGGTACGTGTACAATTCTTCAATTATATCTCCTGGAGACAGAAAGAGAGTATTAAGAGCTACGATGAAGTTACCCAGGAGACGTAAAAAGCTTGCAGCACCTGGTATTTCTAGGAGGTCTCCCATCCAAGTACTGACCAGGCCCTGTCCCGTTTAGCTTCCGAGATCTGACGAGATCGGTCGTGTTCAGGACGGTGTGGCCGCAAGCCAAGAGGCCTGGCTGCATGATGTCTCTTAAAGGCTGGCGGGTATTGACGGAACTGCCAGCAAAAAAAAAAAGAAAAATGGATGGAAAAATATCAGTGCAGCAAAGGATGTTGACAGTAGCTGGGTACGTGTACAGTACTTCAATTATATCTCCTCCAGACAGATAGAGAGTATTAAGAGCTACGATAAAGTTACCCAGGAGACATAAAAGCTTGCAGCACCTCGTATTTCTAGGAGGTCTCCCATCCAAGTACTGACCAGGCCCTGCCCCATTTAGCTTCCGAGATCTGACGAGATCGGGCGCGTTCAGGATGGTGTGGCCGCAAGCCGAGATGCCTGGCTGCATGATGTCTCTTAAAGGCTGGCGGGTATTGACGGAACTGCCAGCAAAAAAAAAAATGAAAAATAGAGGGAAATATACCAGTGCAGCAAAGGGTGTTGAAAGTAGCCGGGTACGTGTACAATTCTTCAATTATATCTCCTGGAGACAGAAAGAGAGTATTAAGAGCTACGATGAAGTTACCCAGGAGACGTAAAAAGCTTGCAGCACCTTTTATTTCCAGGAGGTCACCCATCCAAGTACTGACGAGGCCCTGCCCCGTTTAGCTTCCGAGATCTGACGAGATCGGGCGTGTTCAGGACGGTGTGGCCACAAGCCAAGAGGCCGGGCTGCATGATGTCTCTTAAAGGCTGGCGGGTATTGACAGAACTTCCAGCAAAAAATAAAAAATAAATAAATAGAAAAATGGAGGGAAAAATATCAGTGCAGGACAGGGTGTTGAAAGTATCCGGGTACATGTACAATTCTTCAATTATATCTCCTCCAGACTGAATGAGAGTATTAAGAGCTACGCTGAAGTTACCCAGGAGATGTAAAAAGCTTTCAGCACCTGGTATTTCCAGGAGGTCACCCATCCAATTACTGACCAGGCCCTGCCCAGTTTTTCTTCCGAGATCTGACGAGATCTTGCGTCTTCAGGATGGTGTGGCCGCAAGCCGAGATGCCTGGCTGCATGATGTCTCTTAAAGGTTGGCGGGTATTGACGGAACTTCCAGCAAAAAAAAAATATAAAAAAAGAAAAAAGAAAAATGGATGGAAAAATATCAGTGCAGCAAAGGGTGTTGACAGTAGCTGGATACGTGTACAATACTTCAATTATATCTCCTCCAGACAGAGAGAGAGTATTAAGAGCTACGATGAAGTTACCCAGGAGACGTAAAAAGCTTGCAGCACCTGGTATTTCTAGGAGGTCTCCCATCCAAGTACTGACCAGGCCCTGCCCCGTTTAGCTTCCGAGATCTGACGAGATCAGGCGCATTCAGGACGGTGTGGCCACAAGCCGAAAGGACTGGCTGCATGATGTCTCTTAAAGGTTGGCGGGTATTGACGGAACTTCCAGCAAAAAAAAAATATAAAAAAAGAAAAAAGAAAAATGGATGGAAAAACATCAGGGCAGCAAAGGGTGTTGACAGTAGCTGGATACGTGTACAATACTTCAATTACATCTCCTCCAGACAGAGAGAGAGTATTAAGAGCTACGATGAAGTTACCCAGGAGACGTAAACAGCTTGCAGCACCTGGTATTTCTAGGAGGTCTCCCATCCAAGTACTGACCAGGCCCTGCCCCGTTTAGCTTCCGAGATCTGACGAGATCGGGCGCATTCAGGACGGTGTGGCCACAAGCCGAAAGGCCTGGCTGCATGATGTCTCTTAAAGGTTGGCGGGTATTGACGGAACTTCCAGCAAAAAGAAAAAAAAAAAAAAATAGAAAAATGGAGGGAAAAATATCACTGCAGGAAAGGGTGTTGAAAGTAGCCGGGTACGTGTACAATTCTTCAATTATATCTCCTGCAGACTGAAAGAGAATATTAAGAGCTACGATAAAGTTACCCAGGAGACGTAAAAGCTTGCAGCACCTTGTATTTCCAGGAGGTCTCACATTCAAGTACTGACCAGGTCCTGCTCCGTTTAGCTTCCGAGATCTGACGATATCATGCGCATTCAGGACGGTGTGGCCGAAAGCCAAGAGGCCCAGCTGCATGATGTCTCTTTAAGGCTGGCGGTTATTGACGGAACTGCCAGCAAAAAAAAAAAGAAAAATGGATGGAAAAATATCAGTGCAGCAAAGGATGTTGACAGTAGCTGGGTACGTGTACAGTACTTCAATTATATCTCCTCCAGACAGATAGAGAGTATTAAGAGCTACGATGAAGTTACCCAGGAGACGTAAAAAGCTTGCAGCTCCTGGTATTTCTAGGAGGTCTCCCATCCAAGTACTGACCAGGCCCTGCCCCGTTTAGCTTCCGAGATCTGACGAGATCGGGCGCATTCAGGACGGTGTGGCCACAAGCCGAAAGGCCTGGCTGCATGATGTCTCTTAAAGGTTGGCGGGTATTGACGGAACTTCCAGCAAAAAAAAAAAAAAAAAAAGAAAAAAGAAAAATGGATGGAAAAATATCAGTGCAGCAAAGGGTGTTGACAGTAGCTGGATACGTGTACAGTACTTCAATTATATCTCCTCCAGACAGAGAGAGAGTATTAAGACCTACGATAAAGTTACCCAGGAGACGTAAAAGCTTGCAGAACTAGGTATTTCCAGGAGGTCTCACTTTCATGTACTGACCAGGTCCTGCCCCGTTTAGCTTCCGAGATCTGACGAGATAGGGCGCGTTCAGGATGGTGTGGCCGCAAACCGAGATGCCTGGCTGCATGATGTCTCTTAAAGGCAGGCGGGTATTGACGGAATTTCCAGCAAAAAAAAAAAAAAAAAAATAGAAAAATGGAGGGAAAAATATCAGTGCAGGAAAGGGTGTTGAAAGTAGCCAGGTACGTGTACAATTCTTCAATTATATATCCTGGAGACAGAAAGAGAGTATTAAGAGCTACGATGAAGTTACCCAGGAGACGTAAAAAGCTTGCAGCACCTGGTATTTCTAGGAAGTCTCCCATCCAAGTACTGACCAGGCCGTGCCCCATTTAGCTTCCGAGATCTGACGAGATCGGGCGCATTCAGGACGGTGTGGCCACAAGCCAAAAGGCCTGGCTGCATGATGTCTCTTAAAGGTTGGCGGGTATTGACGGAACTTCCAGCAAAAAAAAAAAAAAAAAAATAGAAAAATGGAGGGAAAAATATCAGTGCAGGAAAGGGTGTTGAAAGTAGCCGGGTACGTGTACAATTCTTCATTTATATCTCCTGCAGACTGAAAGAGAGTATTAAGAGCTACGATAAAGTTACCCAGGAGACGTAAAAGCTTGCAGCACCAGGTATTTCCAGGAGGTCTCACATTCATGTACCGACCAGGTCCTGCCCCGTTTAGCTTCCAAGATCTGACGAGATCGGGCGAGTTCAGGATGGTGTGGCCGCAAGCCGCGATGCCTGGCTGCATGATGTCTCTTAAAGGCTGGCGGGTATTGACGGAACTGCCAGCAAAAAAAAAAAAGAAAAATAGAGGGAAATATACCAGTGCAGCAAAGGGTGTTGAAAGTAGCCGGGTACGTGTACAATTCTTCAATTATATCTCCTGGAGACAGAAAGAGAGTATTAAGAGCTACGATGAAGTTACCCAGGAGACGTAAAAAGCTTGCAGCACCTGGTATTTCCAGGAGGTCACACATCCAAGTACTGACCAGGCCCTGCCCCGTTAAGCTTCCGAAATCTGATATGATCGGGCGCGTTCAGGACGGTGTGACTACAAGCCAAGAGGCCTGGCTGCATGATGTCTCTTAAAGGCTGGCGGATATTGACGGAACTTCCAGCAAAAAAATAAAATAAAAAGAAAAATGGAGGGAAAAATATCAGTGCAGCAAAGGGTGTTGAAAGTAGCCTAGTACGTGTACAATTCTTCAATTATATCTCCTCCAGACAGAAAGAGAGTATTAAGAGCTACGATGAAGTTACCCAGGAGACGTAAAAGGCTTGCAGCACCTGGTATTTCTAGGAGGTCTCACATCCAACTACTGACCAGGCCCTGCCCCGTTTAGCTTCCGAGATCTGACGAGATCGGGCGCATTCAGGACGATGTGGCCGCAAGCCCAGAGGCCTGGCTGCATGATGTCCCTTAAAGGCTGGCGGGTATTGACGGAACTGCCAGCAAAAAAAAAAAAGAAAAATAGAGGGAAATATACCAGTGCAGCAAAGGGTGTTGAAAGTAGCCGGGTACGTGTACAATTCTTCAATTATATCTCTTGGAGACAGAAAGAGAGTATTAAGAGCTACGATGAAGTTACCCAGGAGACGTAAAAAGCTTGTAGCACCTGGTATTTCTAGGAGGTCTCCCATCCAAGTACTGACCAGGCCCTGCCCCGTTTAGCTTCCGAGATCTGACGAGATCGGGTGCATTCAGTACGGTGTGGCCACAAGCCGAAAGGCCAGGCTGCATGATGTCTCTTAAAGGTTGGCGGGTATTGACGGAACTTCCAGCAAAAAGAAAAAAAAACAAAAATAGAAAAATGGAGGGAAAAATATCAGTGCAGGAAGGGTGTTGAAAGTAGCCGGGTACGTGTACAATTCTTCAATTATATCTCCTGCAGACTGAAAGAGAGTATTAAGAGCTACGATAAAGTTACCCAGGAGACGTAAAAGCTTGCAGAACCTGGTATTTCCAGGAGGTCTCACATTCAAGTACTGACCAGGTCCTGCCCCGTTTAGCTTCCGAGATCTGACGATATCATGCGCATTCAGGACGGTGTGGCCGAAAGCCGAGAGGCCCAGCTGCATGATGTCTCTTTAAGGCTGGCGGGTATTGACGGAACTTCCAGCAAAAAAAAAAAGAAAAAAGAAAAATGGAGGGAAAAATATCAGTGCAGCAAAGGGTTTTGAAAGTAGCCGGGTACGTGTACAATTCTTCAATAATATCTCCTACAGACTGAAAGAGAGTATTAAGAGCTATGATGAAGTTACCCAGGAGACGTAAAAAGTTTGCAGCACCTCGTATTTCTAGGAGGTCTCCCATCCAAGTACTGACCAGGCCCTGCCCCGTTAGCTTCCGAGATCTGACGAGATCGGGCGCGTTCAGGAAGGTGTGGCCGCAAGCCGAGATGCCTGGCTGCATGACGTCTCTTAAAGGCTGGCGGGTATTGACGGAACTTCCAGCAAAAAATAAAAAATAAATAAATAGAAAAATGGAGGGAAAAATATCAGTGCAGGACAGGGTGTTGAAAGTAGCCGGGTACATGTACAATTCTTCAATTATATCTCCTCCAGACTGAATGAGAGTATTAAGAGCTACGCTGAAGTTACCCAGGAGATGTAAAAAGCTTTCAGCACCTGGTATTTCCAGGAGGTCACCCATCCAATTACTGACCAGGCCCTGCCCAGTTTTTCTTCCGATATCTGACGAGATCTTGCGTCTTCAGGACGGTGTGGCCTCAAGCCAAGAGGCCTGGCTGCATGATGTCTCTTAAAGGTTGGCGGGTATTGACGGAACTGCCAGCAAAAAAAAAAAGAAAAATAGAAAAATGGAGGGAAAAATATCAGTGCAGGAAAGGGTGTTGAAAGTAGCCGGGTACGTGTACAATTCTTCAATTATATCTCCTGGAGACAGAAAGAGAGTATTAAGAGCTACGATGAAGTTACCCAGGAGACGTAAAAAGCTTGCAGCACCTGGTATTTCTAGGAGGTCTCCCATCCAAGTACTGACCAGGCCCTGCCCCGTTTAGCTTCCGAGATCTGACGAGATTAGGCGCATTCAGGACGTTGTGGCCACAAGCCGAAAGGCCTGGCTGCATGATGTCTCCTAAAGGTTGGCGGGTATTGATGGAACTTCCAGCAAAAAAAAAAAAAAAAAAAAAAAATAGAAAAATGGAGAGAAAAATATCAGTGCAGGAAAGGGTGTTGAAAGTAGCCGGGTACGTGTACAATTCTTCAATTATATCTCCTGCAGACAGAAAGAGAGTATTAAGAGCTACGATGAAGTTACCCAGGAGACGTAAAAAGCTTGCAGCACCTGGCATTTCCAGGAGGTCACCCATCCAAGTACTGACCAGGCCCTGCCCCGTTTAAATTCCAAGATCTGATGAGATCGGGGGCGTTCAGGACGGTGTGGCTGCAAGCCAAGAGGCCGGGCTGCATGATGTCTCTTAATGGTTGGCGGGTTTTGACGGAACATCCAGAAAAAAAAAATGAGAAATAGAGGGAGAAATACCAGTGCAGAAAGGGTGTTGAAAGTAGCCGGGTACGTGTACAATTCTTCAATTATATCTCCTGCAGACAGAAACAGAGTATTAAGAGCTACGATGAAGTTACCCAGGAGACGTAAAAAGCTTGCAGCACCAGGTATTTCCAGGAGGTCACCCATCCAAGTACTGACCAGGCCCTGCCCGTTTAGCTTCAGAGATCTGACGAGATCGTGCGCGTTCAGGACGGTGTGGCCGAAAGCCAAGAGGGCCGGCTGCATGATGTCTCTTTAGGCTGGTGGGTATTGACGGAACTTCCAGCAAAGAAAAAAAAAAAAAAAAGAAAAATTGAAGGAAAAATATCAGTGCAGCAAAGGCTGTTGAAAGTAGCCGGGTACGTGTACAATTCTTCAATTATATCTTCTCCAGACTGAAAGAGAGTATTAAGAGCTACGATGAAGTTCCCCAGGAGACGTAAAAAGCTGGCAGCACCTGGTATTTCCAGGAGGTCTCACATTTAAATACTGACCAGGTCCTGCCCCGTTTAGCTTCCGAGATCTGATGAGATCGGGCGCGTTCAGGACGGTGTGGCCGCAAGCCAAGAAGCCTGGCTGCTTGATGTCTCTTAAAGGCTGGCGGGTATTGACGGAACTTCCAGCAAAAAAAAAAAAAAAAAAAAATGGAAAATGGAGGGAAAAATATCAGTGCAGCAAAGGCTGTTGAAAGTAGCCGGGTACGTGTACAATACTTCAATTATATCTCCTCCAGACAGATAGAGAGTATTAAGAGCTACGATGAAGTTTCCCAGGAGACGTAAAAGGCTTGCAGCACCAGGTATTTCCAGGAGGTCTCCCATCCAAGTACTGACGAGGCCCTGCCCCGTTTAGCTTCCGAGATCTGATGAGATCGGACGTGTTCAGGACGGTGTGGCCGCAAGCCAAGAGGCCGGGCTGCATGATGTCTCTTAAATGCTGGCGGGTATTGACGGAACTTCCAGCAAAAAATAAAAAATAAATAAATAGAAAAATGGAGGGAAAAATATCAGTGCAGGACAGGGTGTTGAAAGTAGCCGGGTACATGTACAATTCTTCAATTATATCTCCTCCAGACTGAATGAGAGTATTAAGAGCTACGATGAAGTTACCCAGGAGATGTAAAAAGCATTCAGCACCTGGTATTTCCAGGAGGTCACCCATCCAATTACTGACCAGGCCCTGCCCAGTTTTTCTTCCGAGATCTGACGAGATCTTGCGTCTTCAGGACGGTGTGGCCTCAAGCCAAGAGGCCTGGCTGCATGATGTCTCTTAAAGGCTGGAGGGTATTGATGGAACTTCCAGCAAAAAACAAAAGAAAAAAGAAAAATGGAGGGACAAATATCAGTGCAGCAAAGCGTGTTGAAGGTAGCCGGGTACGTGTACAATTCTTCAATTATATCTCCTCCAGACAGATAGAGAGTATTAAGAGCTACGATAAAGTTACCCAGGAGACGTAAAAGCTTGCAGCACCAGGTATTTCCAGGAGGTCTCACATTCAAGTACTGACCAGGTCCTGCCCCGTTTATCTTCCGAGATCTGACGAGATCGGGCGCGTTCAGGACGGTGTGGCCGCAAGCCGAGATGCCTGGCTGCATGATGTCTCTTAAAGGCTGGCGGGTATTGACGGAAATGCCAGCAAAAAAAAAAAGAAAAATAGAGGGAAATATACCAGTGCAGCAAAGGGTGTTGAAAGTAGCCGGGTACGTGTACAATTCTTCAATTATATCTCCTGGAGACAGAAAGAGAGTATTAAGAGCTACGATGAAGTTACCCAGGAGACGTAAAAAGCTTGCAGCACCTGGTATTTCCAGGAGGTCACACATCCAAGTACTGACCAGGCCCTGCCCCGTTTAAATTCCAAGATCTGATGAGATCGGGCGCGTTCAGGACAGTGTGACTACAAGCCAAGAGGCCTGGCTGCATGATGTCTCTTAAAGGCTGGCGGATATTGACGGAACTTCCAGCAAAAAAATAAAATAAAAAGAAAAATGGAGGGAAAAATATCAGTGCAGGAAAGGGTGTTGAAAGTAGCCGGGTACGTGTACAATTCTTCAATTATATCTCCTGGAGACAGAAAGAGAGTATTAAGAGCTACGATGAAGTTACCCAGGAGACGTAAAAAGCTTGCAGCACCTGGTAATTCTAGGAGGTCTCCCATCCAAGTACTGACCAGGCCCTGCCCCGTTTAGCTTCCGAGATCTGACGAGATCGGGCGCGTTCAGGATGGTGTGGCCGCAAGCCGAGATGCCTGGCTGCATGATGTCTCTTAAAGGCTGGCGGGTATTGACGGAAATGCCAGCGAAAAAAAAAAAGAAAAATAGAGGGAAAAATACCAAAGCAGCAAAGGGTGTTGAAAGTAGCCGGGTACATGTACAATTCTTCAATTATATCTTCTCCAGACAGAAAGAGAGTATTAAGAGCTACGATGAAGTTCCCCAGGAGACGTAAAAAGCTGGCAGCACCTGGTATTTCCAGGAGGTCTCACATTTAAGTACTGACCAGGTCCTGCCCAGTTTAGCTTCCGAGATCTGACAAGATCGGGCAAGATCGGGCGCGTTCAGGACGGTGTGGCCGCAAGCCGAGATATCTGGCTGCATGATGTCTCTTAAAGGCTGGCGGGTATTGACGGAATTTCCAGCAAAAAAAAAAAAAAAAAAAAAAGAAAAATGGAGGGAAAAATATCAGTGCAGGAAAGGGTGTTGAAAGTAGCCGGGTACGTGTACAATACTTCAATTATATCTCCTCCAGACAGATAGAGAGTATTAAGAGCTACGATGAAGTTTCCCAGGAGACGTAAAAGGCTTGCAGCACCAGGTATTTCCAGGAGGTCTCCCATCCAAGTACTGACGAGGCCCTGCCCCGTTTAGCTTCCGAGATCTGATGAGATCGGACGTGTTCAGGACGGTGTGGCCGCAAGCCAAGAGGCCGGGCTGCATGATGTCTCTTAAAGGCTGGCGGGTATTGATGGAACTTCCAGCAAAAAATAAAAAATAAATAAATAGAAAAATGGAGGGAAAAATATCAGTGCAGGACAGGGTGTTGAATGTAGCCGGGTACATGTACAATTCTTCAATTATATCTCCTCCAGACTGAATGAGAGTATTAAGAGCTACGATGAAGTTACCCAGGAGATGTAAAAAGCATTCAGCACCTGGTATTTCCAGGAGGTCACCCATCCAATTACTGACCAGGCCCTGCCCAGTTTTTCTTCCGAGATCTGACGAGATCTTGCGTCTTCAGGACGGTGTGGCCGCAAGCCGAGATGCCTGGCTGCATGATGTCTCTTAAAGGCTGGCGGGTATTCACGGAATTTCCAGCAAAAAAAAAAAAAAAAAAATAGAAAAATGGAGGGAAAAATATCAGTGCAGGAAAGGCTGTTGAAAGTAGCCGGGTACGTGTACAATTCTTCAATTATATCTCCTGGAGACAGAAAGAGAGTATTAAGAGCTACGATGAAGTTACCCAGGAGACGTAAAAAGCTTGCAGCACCTGGTATTTCTAGGAGGTCTCCCATCCAAGTACTGACCAGGCCCTGCCCCGTTTAGCTTCCGAGATCTAACGAGATCGGGCGCATTCAGGACGGTGTGGCCACAAGCCGAAAGGCCTGGCTGCATGATGTCTCTTAAAGGTTGGCGGGTATTGACGGAACTTCCAGCAAAAAAAAAAAAAAAAAATGGATGGAAAAATATCAGTGCAGCAAAGGGTGTTGACAGTAGCTGGGTACGTGTACAATACTTCAATTAAATCTCCTCCAGACAGATAGAGAGTATTAAGAGCTACGATAAAGTTACCCAGGAGACGTAAAAGCTTGCAGCACAAGGTATTTCCTGGAGGTCTCACATTCATGTACTGACCAGGTCCTGCCCCGTTTAGCTTCCGAGATCTGACGAGATCGGGCGCGTTCAGGATGGTGTGGCCGCAAGCCGAGATGCCTGGCTGCATGATGTCTCTTAAAGGCTGGCGGGTATTGACGGAACTGCCAGCAAAACAAAAAAAGAAAAATAGAGGGAAAAATACCAGTGCAGCAAAGGCTGTTGAAAGTAGACGGGTACGTGTACAATTCTTCAATTATATCTTCTCCAGACAGAAAGAGAGTATTAAGAGCTACGATAAAGTTACCCAGGAGACGTAAAAGCTTGCAGCACTAGGTAAATCCAGGAGGTCTCACTTTCATGTACTGACCAGGTCCTGCCCCGTTTAGCTTCCGAGATCTGACGAGATCGGCCACGTTCAGGATGGTGTGGCCGCAAGCCAAGATGCCTGGCTGCATGATGTCTCTTAAAGGCTGGCGGGTATTGACGGAACTGCCAGCAAAAAAAAAAAAAGAAAAATAGAGGGAAATATACCAGTGCAGCAAAGGGTGTTGAAAGTAGCCGGGTACGTGTACAATTCTTCAATTATATCTCCTGGAGACAGAAAGAGAGTATTAAGAGCTACGATGAAGTTACCCAGGAGACGTAAAAAGCTTGCAGCACCTGTTATTTCTAGGAGGTCAGCCATCCAAGTACTGACCAGGCCCTGCCCCGTTTAGCTTCCGAGATCTTACGAGATCGGGCGCATTCAGGACGGTGTGGCCACAAGCCGAGTGGCCTGGCTGCATGATGTCTCTTAAAGGTTGGCGGGTATTGACGGAACTTCCTGCAAAAAAAAAAAAAAAAAAAAAAAAAAAAAAAAGAAAAATGGATGGAAAAATATCAGTGCAGCAAAGGGTGTTGACAGTAGCTGGGTACGTGTAAAATACTTCAATTATGTCTCCTCCAGACAGATAGAGAGTATTAAGAGCTACGATAAAGTTACCCAGGAGACGTAAAAGCTTGCAGCACCAGGTATTTCCAGGAGGTCTCACATTCAAGTACTGACCAGGTCCTGCCCCGTTTAGCTTCCGAGATCTGACGAGATCGGGCGCGTTCAGGATGGTGTGGCCGCAAGCCGAGAGGCCTGGCTGCATGATGTCTCTTAAAGGCTGGCGGATATTGACGGAACTTCCAGCAAAAAAAAAAGAAAAAAGAAAAATGGAGGGAAAAATATCAGTGCAGCAAAGGGTGTTGAAAGTAGCCGGGTACGTGTACAATTCTTCAATTATATCTCTTCCAGACAGAAAGAGAGTATTAAGAGCTACGGTGAAGTTACTCAGGAGACGTAAGATGCTTGCAGCACCTTTTATTTCCAGCAGGTCTCCCATGCAAGTACTGAACAGGCCCTGCCCCGTTCAGCTTCCGAGGTCTGACGAGATTGGGGGTGTTCAGGGCGGTGTGGCCGCAAGCCGAGAGGCCTGGCTGCATGATGTGTCTTAATGGTTGGCAGGTATTGACGGAACTTCCAGCAATAAAAAAAAAAAAAAGAAAAATGGAGGGAAAAATATCAGTGCAGCAATGGGTGTTGAAAGTAGCCGGGTACGTGTACATTACTTCAATTATATCTCCTCCAGACAGAAAGAGAGTATTAAGAGCTACGATAAACTTACCCAGCAGACGTAAAAAGCTTGCAGCACCTGGTATTTCCAGGAGGTCTCCCATCCAAGTACTGACCAGGCCCTGCCCCGTTTAGCTTCCGAGATCTGACGAGATCGGGCGCGTTCAGGATGGTGTGGCCGCAAGCCGAGACGCCTGGCTGCATGATGTCTCTTAAAGGCTGGCGGGTATTGACGGAACTGCCAGCAAAAAAAAAAAAAAAAAAGAAAAATGGATGGAAAAATATCAGTGCAGCAAATAGTGTTGACAGTAGCTGGGTATGTGTACAATACTTCAATTATATCTCCTCCAGACAGATAGAGAGTATTAAGAGCTACGATAAAGTTACCCAGGAGACATAAAAGCTTGCAGCACCAGGTATTTCCAGGAGGTCTCCCACCCAAGTACTGACCAGGTCCTGCCCCGTTTAGCTTCCGAGATCTGACGAGATCGGGCGCATTCAGGACGGTGTGGCCACAAGCCGAAAGGCCAGGCTGCATGATGTCTCTTAAAGGTTGGCGGGTATTGACGGAACTTCCAGCAAAAAAAAAAAAAAAAAAAATAGAAAAATGGAGGGAAAAATATCAGTGCAGGAAAGGGTGTTGAAAGTAGCCGGGTACGTGTACAATTCTTCAATTATATCTCCTGCAGACTGAAAGAGAGTATTAAGAGCTACGATAAAGTTACCCAGGAGACGTAAAAGCTTGCAGCACCTGGTATTTCCAGGAGGTCTCACATTCAAGTACTGAACAGGTCCTGCCCCGTTTAGCTTCCGAGATCTGACGATATCATGCGCGTTCAGGACGGTGTGGCCGAAAGCCGAGAGGCCCGGCTGCATGATGTCTCTTTAAGGCTGGCGGGTATTGACGGAACTTCCAGCAAAAAAAAAAAGAATAAAGAAAAATGGAGGGAAAAATATCAGTGCAGCAAAGGGTTTTGAAAGTAGCCGGGTACGTGTACAATTCTTCAATAATATCTCCTACAGACTGAAAGAGAGTATTAAGAGCTATGATGAAGTTACCCAGGAGACGTAAAAAGCTTGCAGCACCTGGCATTTTCAGGAGCTCACCCATCCAAGTACTGACCAGGCCCTGCCCCATTAGCTTCCGAGATCTGACGAGATCGGGCGCGTTCAGGACGGTGTGGCCGCAAGCCAAGAGGCCTGGCTGCATGATGTCTCTTAAAGGCTGGCGGGTATTGACGGAACTTCCAGCAAAAAAAAAAAAAAAAAAAAATGGAAAATGGAGGGAAAAATATCAGTGCAGCAAAGGCTGTTGAAAGTAGCCGGGTACGTGTACAATACTTCAATTATGTCTCCTCCAGACTGAATGAGAGTATTAAGAGCTACGCTGAAGTTACCCAGGAGATGTAAAAGGCTTGCAGCACCTGGTATTTCCAGGAGGTCACCCATCCAATTTCTGACCAGGCCCTGCCCAGTTTTTCTTCCGAGATCTGACGAGATCTTGCGTCTTCAGGACGGTGTGGCCTCAAGCCAAGAAGCCTGGCTGCATGATGTCTCTTAAAGGCTGGAGGGTATTGATGGAACTTCCAGCAAAAAACAAAAGAAAAAAGAAAAATGGAGGGAAAAATATCAGTGCAGCAAAGCGTGTTGAAGGTAGCCGGGTACGTGTACAATCCTTCAATTATGTCTCCTCCAGACAGATAGAGAGTATTAAGAGCTACGATAAAGTTACCCAGGAGACGTAAAAGCTTGCAGCACCAGGTATTTCCAGGAGGTCTCACATTCAAGTACTGACCAGGTCCTGCCCCGTTTAGCTTCCGAGATCTGACGAGATCGGGCGCGTTCAGGACGGTGTGGCCGCAAGCCGAGATGTCTGGCTGCATGATGTCTCTTAAAGGTTGGCGGGTATTGACGGAACTTCCAGCAAAAAAAAAAAAAAGAAAAATGGATGGAAAAATATCAGTGCAGCAAAGGGTGTTGAAAGTAGCCGGGTACATGTACAATTCTTCAATTATATCTCCTGCAGACTGAAAGAGAGTATTAAGAGCTACGATGAAGTTACCCAGGAGACGTAAAAAGCTTGCAGCACCTGGTATTTCTAGGAGGTCTCCCATCAAAGTACTGACCAGGCCCTGCCCCGTTTAGCTTCCGAGATCAGACGAGATCGGGCGCATTCAGGACAGTGTGGCCACAAGCCGAGAGGCCTGGCTGCATGATGTCTCTTAAAGGTTGGCGGGTATTGACGGTACTTCCAGAAAAAAAAAAAAAAAAAAAAAAAAAAAAAAAAAAAAAATGGATGGAATAATATCAGTGCAGCAAAGGGTGTTGACAGTAGCTGGGTACGTGTACAATACTTCAATTATATCTCCTTCAGACAGAAAGAGAGTATTAAGAGCTACGATGAAGTTACCCAGGAGACGAAAAAGCTTGCAGCACCTGGTATTTCTAGGAGGTCTCCCATCAAAGTACTGACCAGGCCCTGCCCCGTTTAGCTTCCGAGATCAGACGAGATCGGGCGCATTCAGGACAGTGTGGCCACAAGCCGAGAGGCCTGGCTGCATGATGTCTCTTAAAATTTGGCGGGTATTGACGGTACTTCCAGCAAAAAATAAAAAAGAAAAAAGAAAAAAGAAAAATGGAGGGAAAAATATCAGTGCAGCAAAGGGTGTTGAAAGTAGCCGGGTACGTGTAGAATTCTTCAATAATATCTCCTCCAGACTGAAAGAGAGTACTAAGAGCTATGATGAAGTTACCCAGGAGACGAAAAAGCTTGCAGCACCTGGTATTTCTAGGAGGTCTCCCATCAAAGTACTGACCAGGCCCTGCCCCGTTTAGCTTCCGAGATCAGACGAGATCGGGCGCGTTCAGGACGGTGTGGCCGCAAGCCAAGAGCCCTGGCTGCATGATGTCTCTTAAAGGCTGACGGGTATTGACGGAACTTCCAGCAAAAAAAAAATGGATAAAGAAAAATGGAGGGAAAAATATCAGTGCAGCAATGGGTGTTGAAAGTAGCCGGGTACGTGTACAATACTTCAATTATATCTCCTCCAGACAGAAAGAGAGTATTAAGAGCTACGATGAACTCACCTAAAGGATTATTAGGAACACCATACTAATACTGTGTTTTACCCCCTTTCGCCTTCAGAACTGCTTTAATTCTACGTGGCATTGATTCAACAAGGTGCTGAAAGCATTCTTTAGAAATGTTGGCCCATATTGATAGGATAGCATCTTGCAGTTGATGGAGATTTGTGGGATGCACATCCAGGGCACGAAGCTCCCGTTCCACCACATCCCAAAGATGCTCTATTGGGTTGAGATCTGGTGACTGTGGGGGCCAGTTTAGTACAGTGAACTCATTTTCATGTTCAAGAAACCAATTTGAAATGATTCCACCTTTGTGACATGGTGCATTATCCTGCTGGAAGTAGCCATCAGAGGATGGGTACATGGTGGTCAAAAAGGGATGGACGTGGTCAGAAACAATGCTCAGGTAGGCCGTAGCATTTAAACGATGCCCAATTGGCACTAAGGGGCCTAAAGTGTGCCAAGAAGACATCCCCCACACCATTACACCACCACCACCAGCCTGCACAGTGGTAACAAGACATGATGGATCCATGTTCTCATTCTGTTTACGCCAAATTCTGACTCTACCATCTGAATGTCTCACCTCTTTTTCCTATTTGTAGTGGAGATGAGTGGTACCCAGTGGGGTCTTCTGCTGTTGTAGCCCATCCGCCTCAAGGTTGTACGTGTTGTGGCATCACAAATGCTTTGCTGCATACCTCGGTTGTAGCGAGTGGTTATTTCAGTCAAAGTTGCTCTTCTATCAGCTTGAATCGAGTCGGCCCATTCTCCTCTGAGCTCTAGCATCAACAAGGCATTTTCGCCCACAGGACTGCCGCATACTGGATGTTTTTCCCTTTTCACACCATTCTTTGTAAACCCTAGAAATGGTTGTGCGTGAAAATCCCAGTAACTGAGCAGATTGTGAAATACTCAGACCGGCCCGTCTGGCACCAACAACCATGCCACGCTCAAAATTGCTTAAATCACCTTTCATTCCCATTCAGACATTCAGTTTGGAGTTCAGGAGATTGTCTTGACCAGGACCACACCCCTAAATGCATTGAAGCAACTGCCATGTGATTGGTTGATTAGATAATTGCATTAATGAGAAATTGAACAGGTGTTCCTAATAATCCTTTAGGTGAGCGTATATGTATGTATGTGTATGTATGTCCAATTGCTTTGACAATACAAATGAAATTAATTGAGAGAGAGAGAGAGAGAGAGAGAGAGAGAGGGAGGAATATGAGCTCCTAAAAAACATTTGTTTTTATACATAAGCGGATTTAATTTGTCATTTACAAATGAATATATAGCACTATAAACATACACAGAAGACATGGAATAGAAATTCAGAAGAAAAAGTATTCAAAAAATAATAATTTTAAGAGAAACACAAAAAGAAGAAAGCAGAGAGACAGTTCAGGAAGAAAAGTCAGAAAAGAAAAGCTGAAGACAAGAATTGGAGGTAAGAGTCAAATAATTAAACAAAAAAATATGTATTAATAAAATAAATAAGCATTCTCAGTAGTTGACTCAGCCAATGAAAATGCAGAGCTCCGATTTGAATAGAGTGACAGTAGGAGAGAGCCCAACTGCCACTGAGACTGATAGAAATCTATTGAACAGCAGTCTGACTGCAGAGCTGCCTTTTGAAATCCGATACCATGAAGACATTCGCTCTGCACAGGCTAAGAAGGACTACAAACAAGCTGTGATGAGAGCATCTCCTGAGACCCTCATCCTAGACTACACCGGTAAAGGAGAAAACAGGGTCAAGAACAATCTACTGTTCTACACCGCCTTTCACAAAACCCTGTGCCAGACATACCCCAATAACAACAAGAGGGGCATTAGCAGAGGCAGGCAGATCTCAGTGCTGGTAGAGAAAGACACAGACAGTGTGATGCTCACTTTTAATGTATACCACAACGGGACCATCATGGTGCAGGGCAGCGAGAGCAGCCTGGACCAATTAGCTCTCGGCTTCCACACCTCAAAGCAGCAGACTGAGGTAGAGAAACAAGAGCCAGAGCCGGCCACCCTGCAGTCTGCCCCCAGCCACACGGAGCCAGACAGTGCCCCATCTCCCATAGACTGCCCCCCTGTCTCCCCAAAACTCTCCAGCAACATTAAAACACTAAAGGAATGCCTATCAGTGCTGGAGCTGGAGTTTGCGGAGTTCAGGGAGCAGACCTTGAGCACCCTGGCCCAGACCTCCTTGTGCGATCAGCTCCGGGATGAGATGCACAGACTAAAGATGCAGCACAAGGCTGAGATCCATGAGCTGAGAGCAGCAGTGAGAGACCTGGAGGAGCAGAGCCAAACCCTGAGGACGGAGCTGCGCAGAGCGAGGGAGGAGCTGACCAGGACACCCCAGCACAGCCAGCTAAGGAGCCTGCAGAGCCAGCTGGAGGAGCTAAGAGAGGAGCTACACATCACTGGAGCACAGAGACTGCACTGCACTGACCCCACAACACCTCCAACCCCTGACGCACCCACTGATCCACCCACACTCCCCACCACTCCTGACACACCCACTATCACCAGACCTGCCACTAATACACAACCCCCTGAAACGCCACTCCCCCAAAACACACCCGCTGCCCCCACCACTCCCGACGCAAACCCGGAGTAGCAGGTCAACGCAGAGGTGGTCATTCTGAGCGAATCCAATGGGAAGTTCCTGGTTGAGAGGCGACTCTTCCCTGGCCGAAAAGTGAAAAAGCTTTGGTGCTCCACAGCACAGAGAGCCCTGGAGCTGCTCTCCAAGAGGAGGCTTTGCCAAGTCAAACACATCCTCATCCACACCGGCACTAACGACCTGAGTGCCCGCAGGGGCGATGTGGCCTCAGCCCTGAGACAGGTAGCAACGAAAGCCACAGAGGAATTCCCAACTGCCAAAATTTCCATCTCCACACTGCTGCCCCGCACAGACGTGCCCCTGCACATCATCCAGGCCATCAACGCAGAAGTGTCCCGAAGATGTGCCCTCCTCCCCAACGTCCACCTGGCACACCACTGAGACATCCAGCCACATCACCTGTATGACCACGTCCACCTCAACAAGACGGGTGTGAGGATCATCTCAAAGGTCCTCAAGGACACAACCCTGGGCCGAAACCCCACACACCCCCACCTCGAGACCAGGAGCAAACCCCCCAGCCCCCGGCCACATCCCCAGCCACCGGCTCCACCCCAGCCCCAGCCCCTGAGACCCCGCGGCCCCATTCCCCACCCCCCCATCCCCAGAGGGCCCGTCCAGCACAGCAGAGCGGACAGCCGGGGACCAGCACAGCCACACAGCCACGCAGCAGCGGCTTCCAGAGCCTGGAGGCCCGATGCTGCCCAGCTGGCCCAGATAAGGCAACTCCTCAGTGTCATCTGTACCACACTGCTGAGTTAACTGAGCCTCAACACACATATATATGGTTGTGGAGATGGAGAGTAAGAAAAAATGTGATTTAATTATTCTGATATTTTGATGCAAAGATAAAATCTTTGAGTGATTATTATGTATATCCATATATAATTATTAATAGTAATATAATATCAGTTGTAGACCACAAATTAAACTTTCTTATGTAGAAGAGACAAGTATAATAAAATATATTAACATGTCCTTTAAAATAAGCAGTTGGAATATGCAGGGTTTACGCTCCTCAACTTTTGGAATGAAGAGCACAGGCCCTGAACTGATCAACACTGTAAATAGTTCAGATGTTTTCATTCTTGTAGAGACTTGGTGCTGTGCAGATATGTCTATACACTGGATGGATACAATGGATACAGGGAGCTGATTGTGCCCTCCTATAAAAAACCCAAAGTCAGGTGTGGCAGGGCCTCGTGGGGGATTATCGTGTGGTACAGGGAGGAGCTCCGAGCAGCCCTATGCCCAGTACAGAGAGGAGACACACACCTGTGGATGAAAATCAGAAAAGACACCCTACAAAATAACACAGATATATACCTATGTGCAATTTATATGCCACCCGCAGACTCCCCCTACTATAATGAGGAAGGCTTTCATGAGCTTCAAAACGAAATCTGCCACTTCCAGACCCTGGGCTCTGTACTGCTGTGTGGCGATCTCAATGCCAGGACTGGCAGAGAGATGGACTACATCAATACAGAGGGGAACACACACCTGTTCGGAGACTCCCCGCTGTGCCACACACACACCTCCACACTGACACAGCCACGACAGCGTGGTAAACAAGAGCAGGAAGCAGGTAGTGCGCCTATGTAAAAGCCTGGGTCTATATATCATCAATGGCAGGACCAGGGGGTACTCTCTGGGGAGATTCACATACTGCTCGGCTCTGGGCAGCAGTGTGGTGGACTACGCCATAACTGACCTGGACCCACAAGCCAACAATGCGTTTATAGTCAGACAACAATCTCCACTATCAGACCACAGCCAAATAACACTTTACCTAAAAAGATCAGCGCAGCCACAAGTCAGAGCCAAACTTCCCACAAAACTGGTCTCCCTGCCACCCAGTTAGAGATGGTCAGAGCCCAGCACAGAGAACTACACAAGAGCCCTGAATAGTGATGAGATTGAAAACATGTTAGACAGATATCAATCCTCACACTATCAAATAAACCAAAACGGAATAAACTCAGCCACCAAAACACTGAATGAAATATTTGAGAGACTGGCTTTAAAATCAAACATTAAAACAATTAAAAACCAAAATATGAAATCGTCTAAAAGAAAAAAAGAACAGTGGTGTGACCAGGAGTGTGAAACTTCTAGGAAACACCTGAGACATCTCTCCAACACTAAACACAGAGAGCCCGACAACCAGGAGGCTCGCCTCAGCTACTGCCAGGCCCTGCGGCACTACAAGCAACTCCTCAGTAAGAAAAAAGACCACTATATGGGCAGAATAAATACCCCAAAAACAAAAAATGAAATACCAATTCAAAATGGAGAAATCTGGAAAACACACTTTGAAAAATTTTACCAAAATGTTGAAAACAATCCAAAGCCAGAACAGGTTAAAATATTAAAAAACCTAAATAAATTGGAAGAAATCATTAAGAATAACCAAAATCCCTTAGATAACCCATTTACAATACAGGAACTAAAACATCAACTCAAAATCTTCAAACCCAGGAAAGCCAGCGGCCCCGACAGCATAAGCCCTGAGATGCTGAAGCACAGCAGCCCGCAGCTGCAGGAGGCTCTGCTCAAACTCTTTAACCTGGTGCTGAGAGCCGGGTGTTTCCCTGAGGTCGGGAATCAAGGATTGATCACCCCGATTTTTAAAAGTGGAGACAAATTAGACCCCAATAACTACTGGGGCAGCTGTGTGAGCAGTAACCTGGGGAAGGTGTTCTGCAGTATCATGAACGCCCAGATACTGGCCTTCCTTACCAAGCACAGTGTCCTGAATAAGAGTCAGATTGGCTTCCTACCAAAACACCGCACAACCGATCATATTTACACTCTACACACCCTCATAAATAAATATACCCAAAACAATAAAGGAAAAATATTTGCCTGTTTTGTAGACTTTAGAAAGGCATTTGACTCAATCTGGCACAAGGGATTATTTTATAAACTTCTACAGAGTGGTGTAGGGGGTAAAGTTTATGACATCATTAAATCAATGTATTCTGAAAACAAATGCGGAGTTCAAATTGGCAACTCAAGAACAGAGTTCTTCACTCAGGGGCGGGGAGTGAGACAGGGCTGCAGTCTGAGTCCAACACTGTTCAACATCTACATCATCGAGTTGGCCACAGTGTTGGAGCAGTCTGACGCCCGCAGCCTAACTCTCCATGACACAGAGATCAAGTTCCTGCTCTATGCAGACGACCTGGTGCTGCTGTCGCCCACAGAGCAGGGGCTTCAGCAGAACCTGGCGCTGCTAGAGCAGTACTGTCAGAAATGGGCCCTGGCAGTCAATCTGGACAAGACCAGAGTTATGGTTTTTCAGAAAAAAGCCCCATCTCAGGGAAACAGGTACCGCTTCACTCTGGGCAGCACTGGATTAGAGCACTGCACCAGATACAACTACCTTGGCCTGACCATCAGTGCGTCAGGGAGCTTCAGCCTGGCTATAAACGCATTAAAAGACAAGGCACGCCGGGCATTTTATGCCATAAAGACACAATTTGGGAAAACAACAATACCAATAAGTATTTGGATTAAAATATTAAACTCCATCATCCAACCAATCCTGCTATATGGGAGCGAAGTGTGGGGTCCCCTCATGAACCTCAATAACAACAATTGGGACAAAAGCCCCATGGAAATATTCCACCTAGAATTTAATAAAAACATCTTACACGTACACAGAAACGCCCCCACGGCTCTGAGGCTCACAGAGCCCGAACACACAATGACCAAAACAACAACAATTGGGAAAATTGACATGTACCTGAAAAGCAAATACACAAAAGATTAGAGACACGAATTAGAATTACAAAACAAATTGGAATGCTACCAGGCCCTGAATAGAAACATTACATTGGCTGAATACTTAAAAATCCAAAATATAAAAGAGAGACAAAATCTAACTAAATACAGGCTCAGTGACCACAGCCTCGCCATTGAAAAAGGCCGCTACAGAAAATTCTGGGTTGCCAGAGAAGAGCGGCTGTGCAGCCAGTGTGACCTAGGGGAGGTCGAAACACAGGCGCATTTCCTGCTGTCCTGCCCTAAATACACAAAAATCAGGGAGACATACTTTAAAATATTAAAAATGCATATCCCTGAGTTCAGCATGATCCCCGATTGCTGCAAACTCCCCGTCCTGCTGGGAGAGGAGGAGCGCACTGCCTTCTTAGCAGCGCAATATGTATCCACCTGCCACAGCCTGCGAGACAGTGTGTAGACACCAGCCTGTGGCACTCCATTTGCAAAACAAAATAAAAACAGTGATTTTTCTGATGTCATGACACAAATTTTGATACAAACAACAAATATGGTTTATATCCTACTTAATTTTATTTCAATGTGTACTATATTTGTTCCACTGAATCTTGTATTGCAATGTTTTGTCTTGATTGATAGAACATTTGTATCTGCTTTGGCAATATTGTGATAGATCATGCCAATAAAGCACCTTTGAATTGAATTGAAATGAATTGACAGACAGACAGACACACGCACACACACACACACACACACACACACACACACACACAGAGCCAGCCAGCCAGACAGCCAGCCAGCTCAGCCATGACATCACGAGCCTCTCTCAGCTGACTGCTATGACATCACAGAGCACGTACATTCCGTTGCTTGCCGTCTGTCAACCACTCAGTCACTGCCAGCCAGACTGGCTGGCTGGCTGGATGGGGGGGCTGCTTGCTGCTGCTGCGTACCTTAGCAAGCTTATTTGCTTGACCGGCCTTCCTACTCCTCTGCCCACATGCCCACCTATGCCCGATCTGCTGTTCACCTGGATCACAGCTCCGCCCCAAGAAGGCAGAGCCCCCCAAGAATGGTACAAACTCACCCACGTTCCCCTCCACAGAAAGCTTTAGCCCAAAATAAGGGACACATTCTGCCCAATATGTCAGCACCAACCACAGCCTGAGGGACACAGTGACACACGAGCACCGGCTGTAAATATAATGTAAATACTCGTTTGTAATGCATGTCATTGTATTTCAAAAAAGGAATCTGGAAATGGTATACCTATTTTCTTTATTTGTATGTATTAAAGATCACATTTTATTACATTTTCTTTTTCTGTACTTCATTACATCTTATTGTGATTCATAATTCTATTATTTATTTTCCGTGTATATGTATGTATGTATGTATTGTGACAAACCAAGGGGCAGGGTCATACATGGCAGATATGTCAGGCCAGGTCTGCTGCAAGGTGTGTACTCTAGGGTAGAATACCGACCCTAGGCAACTACACTCCCCAGAAACCCTCAGGCAGCCATTCTAGCACCTAATGTGGTCACTTGGTGTTACTTCCTCAATTATTCACCAGGTATATAAGGCGGGCCTGAGAGAGAGAGAAGTGAGAGACAATAGGGTGAGTTATCTGGAAAACAGAGGTAGCTCATAAGGAGAAAGCCAAGACTTATTTATTCCAGACTTTGTTTAAAATAGAATGATTATGTAAGATTAGTTACAACTCCAGTGTGAGTTAGGTTTTGTTTTCAGATTTGTTTTGTTTGAAGTAAACATACAGGCACAGCCCTGTATTTGCAACCTCCTCCCTGGGTCATGACTGGTTTTTACTCCTAAGAAGATCACAGAGAAGACCCGCACATGTGTACAGCCAAGGCGTTTTGTCACATTTGGTGTAGAATGCGGGCAGCACCTCATGAAACCCAGACTGGCTGAGTGAATTTTTTTATCCAAAAAAAAAAAAACTACAGGCTGTAATAGCCCAACAGGAAGCGACCAGGGTGCAGCAGGTGGCTCACCAGGATGCTATGCGGATGCATCAGGAAGCACTGCAGGTCCAGCATGATACAAATAAAATGTTTAGAGAAGAGCAGGAAAAGGTGACTAAAGAGCTGAAAGAGAGTGTTGAAGCACTTGCAACCAGGATTGGGCCACAGGGGGCTGCAACCCATTCCACTCCCCGCACCAATCACTTTCTGCAGAAAATGACAAAACAGGACGATGTTGAGGCCTTCCTTATGACCTTTGAGAGGACAGCAGAGAGAGAGATGGCCAAAAGATTCCTGGGCAGGGCTTGTGGCACCTTATCTGGCAGGGGATGCACAGAAAGCGTACTTTGATCTGGAGCTGAAGGACGCCCAGGTCTATGATAAATTGAAAGCGGAGATAATGACCCGATTGGGCGTGACCACCGCAGTGAGGGCACATCGGTTTCAGCAGTGGGCCTACCAACCAGGACAACCAATCCGAACGCAGATGTTTGATCTGATCCATCTGGCCAGGAAATGGCTACAGCCAGAGGTCCATTCATCAGCCGAGGTGGTGGAGGCCATAGTCCTTGACAACTACCAACGCTGTTTGCCCAAGGACGTTCGACGCTGGGTTGGCCAGAATTAGGTGCTGTCCGCTGACACCTTGGTGGCCATTGTAGAGCGGTTCTATACAGCCGGAGCAGCAGAGCATGTACCGGAGGTTAAAAACTCGTTCCCCAGGCCATGACGAACCAGCGGACCGGGTAAGATGGTTCCAAAGTACTCTGGGAAACATGACGCGCTGGGTTGGAAGAAAAGAGCAAGACTGGGGGGGGCAAAGGTGGGGCCTAAAGCCGAGACTAAGGGTTATAGGGGGTCACCATCACAACCAATTGTCTGCTACAATTGTGAAAAAGTAGGACATATTGCGGCCCACTGCCCAGGTAGAGAGGAACCAATGCAATGTAATGTGTGTGATATGGGGAAAGAGAAACCGGTATTTTATGCCTGCCCTGTTGGGACGGATGTTTTCATAGGCGGAGTACCTAATCCAAAACACATGTGTACAGTGATAGTCGATGAGAAAGAAGTGGCTGCTCTACTCGACTCTGGCAGTATGGTTACACTGGTCACAGAAAAATTAGTAGCGACCAACAAGCTGGATAGACATCAGGAGCTCAGTATCACATGCACACATGGTGACACACGCCCCTATCCCACAGCCCTTGTAAACATACAGACAGAGGCCGGGAAACTAGATTACGAAGTCGGTGTGGTACCCAACATGCCATATGATGTGATACTGGGACGATATTTTCCTAATTTTGGAAAACTAGATAGAAAACATAGTAAATTGGAAATGCACACTGAAAACTGTAAGCCAGAAGTTGCCTCGATCCCACAACTAGAGCTAAAAGTAGACCTGGTTCCAGTTGAGTCGACAGTGAAGGTTTTGGTTGGGGAAAATTAAACTGAAAACATAGGGGTGGAATGTAGTGACGTAGATGACCCTATGGAGGGTGAGGAACCCAGCACTAGCAGGGTGGGTGAGAATCCATTCATAGAGACCCCTGAAGCTGACAATGTAGAAGTGTCAGTGTTAGAGGGACTCCCCACTGATTTTGGCAGTGCACAGGTGCGAGATCTCACTCTACACTATGCTAAAGAAAATGTGAAGGTAGTAAATGGGACCCCTATGACTACTGCAGACCCGCCAACAGCTTATCCTTATTTTATGGTAAAAAATGACCTATTGTACCGTGTAAATAAGATAGGGGTGGACATTGTGGAGCAATTGCTAGTTCCCACCCCATTCAGACGAACAGTTCTCAATCTGGCACATGGGCATATCCTGGGGGGACATCTGGGGATGGACAAAACCAAGGATAGACTCCTGAGGAGGTTTTACTGGCCAGGCGTACATGCAGACGTGACAGAACATTGTAGCTCATGTCCTGAATGTCAACTACATGCTCCTAAACCAGCCTTCAGAAGCCCACTGGTCCCTTTGCCCATCATAGAGACCCCCTTTGCTAGGATAGCTATGGATGTGGTGGGACCTCTCCCGAAATCAGCCAGAGGGCATCAGTATATACTGGTTATTTTGGATTATGCCACCAGGTACCCAGAAGCCATTCCACTGCGGACCATGGCTTCAAAAGGTATTGCAAAAGAGCTAATGTTGATGTGTAGTAGGGTGGGGATACCGAGGGAGATATTAACAGATCAGGGCACACCCTTTATGTCTAAGGTTATGACCGATCTGTGTAAATTGTTGCAGGTTAAGCAGTTGAGAACATCAGTCTACCACCCACAAACAGATGGGTTGGTTGAGAGATTTAATAGGACCCTGAAGTCCATGCTAAGAAAGGTAATCGATAAGGATGGGAAAAATTGGGAATTCATGCTGCCCTACTTGATGTCTGCCATTAGGGAAGTCCCACAGGCTTCCCTGGGCTTTTCGCCTTTTGAACTGTTATATGGGAGGCACCCCAGGGGGATATTAGACATAGCCCGTGAAACGTGGGAACACGAGTCCACTCCTTTCCGGAGTGTAGTCGAGCACATCAATGCTATGCAAGAGAGAATAGCCACTCCCATTGTGAGAGAGCACCTAAGGCAGGCACAGGAACACCAACAATTCGCCTATAATCGTCAGGCTACACTGAGGGTGTTCCAGCCTGGTGATAGGGTGTTGGTGTTGGTTCCCACTGTAGAATGTAAATTTCTGGCTACGTGGATTGGACCTTATGAGATTATAGAGCGAATACGGGAAGTGAACTATAAGGTTCAGCAACCCGGCCGCCGACCCCCAGAACAAATATATCATGTCAACTTAATAAAAGCCTGGAAGGACAGGGAAGTGTTGATGTTGACTTACCCCCCTCAGCCACTAGGGACACCGAAGGTGAATATTGCAGCTGCCTTGTCACCTGACCAGTTGAAGGAGGTGAACGACTTGATAATACATAATAGGGAAGTTTTCTCAGGCATACCGGGGCGTACCCATTTAGTCTCTCACAACATTGTGTCTCTCCCAGGAAAGAAGGTAAATATGAGGCCTTACAGGGTACCAGAAGCTCGCAGGAACACTATTAGAAATGAGGTTAAGGAAATGCTGGAGGCAGGGGTTATTGAAGAATCCCACAGTGAGTGGTCCAGCCCTATAGTCATGGTTTCAAACCTGATGGCTCCTGGAGATTCTGTAATGATTTTAGAAAGGTTAATGAAATTTCAAAGTTTGATGCATACCCAATGCCCCGAGTAGATGAATTGTTAGAGAATATTGGGAATTCTCGCTATATTTCAACTATTGACTTAGCCAAGGGCTACTGGCAGATTCCCTTGACCCCGGGTGCCAAAGAAAAAACAGCCTTTGCAACCCCAGATGGTCTGTTTCACTACACAGTGATGCCCTTTGGCCTGCATGGTGCTCCTGCCACCTTTCAAAGGTTGATGGACCACATACTTAGACCACACAGGACGTATGCGGCAGCATATTTAGATGATGTGGTCATTCACAGTCCAGATTGGGAATCACATTTGTCTCAGCTCCAAGCGGTATTGGATTCAATACATGCAGCAGGCCTGATGGCTAATCCAACCATATGCAATTTGGGGTTGGAAGAGGCCAAATACTTGGGCTATACAGTAGGGAGGGGTATGGTGAAACCCCAAATATCCAAGGTTGAAGCCATAAACTCTTGGCCTAGGCCTGTCAATAAAAAGCAGGTTAGGGCATTTTTAGGGTTAACTGGGTATTACCGGAGGTTTATTCCCAACTATGCTACCTTAGCGGCCCCTCTGACTGATATGACTAAGGCTACAGAACCCAATATGGTTAGATGGGGTGATACAGCAAACCGGGCTTTCCGGAGCCTACAGGAGGAGCTCTGCCGCAACCCCGTTTTAATGGTACCTGACTTTCAGAAAGAATTTATAGTCCGGACGGACGCCTCTGAGGTGGGGATCGGAGTGGTTTTGTCCCAAAGAATGGGTGATCACGAACACCCGGTGTTGTTCCTTAGCAGAAAGTTGGAATCCAATGAAATAAATTATTTGGTAGTTGAAGAAGAATGTTTGGCAGTGAAGTGGGCTTTGGACAGTCTTCGATACTATTTGTTGGGCAGGCACTTCACCCTGATCACTGACCATGCCCCCCTCACTTGGATGCATCGTTCGAAAGACAGGAATGCCCGTGTGATGAGGTGGTTTTTGAGTCTCCAACATTTTCATTTCACCCTGCAGCACAGGCCAGGGAAGGCCATGGGGAATGTTGATGGGCTGTCCCGGGTGCATGCTTTTTTGCGGCTGTCGCTCGACCTATGGGGTCGCAGCTGGGGGGGAGGATGTGGGACAAACCAAGGGGCAGGGTCATACATGGCAGACATGTCAGGCCAGGTCTGCTGCAAGGTCTGCACTCTAGGGAAGAAAACCGACCCTAGACAACTACACTCCCCAGAAACCCTCAGGCAGCCTAATGTGGTCACTTGGTGCTACTTCCTCAATTATTCACCAAGTATATAAGGCGGAAAGATAGAGTCAAGCTAGAAGGTCAGGCCAGAAGCTAGTTTGATTTCTGTTTGTTATTTACGATGAGAACCTTGGAAACAATGTCAAACGGTATGACCTACGTGCCTGTTCCCTAAAACCATGTGTAGACCTATGGACTCTGTTCTATAATGATATATGTTCTGCTTAGTTAGCCTTTAAGATAACATAGTAATGACTTTCTAGCATGTATGCATGTATGTATGTCCAATTGCTTTGACAATACAAATGAATTGAATTGAGATGGAGAGAGAGAGAGAGAGAGAGAGAGAGACAGACAGACTGAAAAACAGACAAACAGACACACACACACACACACAGACATACACACACACACACAGAGCCAGCCAGCCAGCCAGCTCAGCGATGACATCACGAGCCTCTCTCAGCTGACTGCTATGACATCACAGAGCACGTACATTCCGTTGCTTGCCGTTGCAGACTGGCTGGCTGGCTGGATGTGGGGGATGCTTGCTGCTGCTGCGTACCTTAGCAAGCTTATTTGCTTGACCGGCCTTCCAACTCCTCTGCCCACATGCCCACCTATGCCCGATCTGCTGTTCACCTGGTCACAGCTCCGCCCCAACAAGGCAGATTCTCCCAAAAATGGTACAAACTGATCCACGTTCCCCTCCACGGAAAGCTTTAGCCCAAAATAAGGGACAAATTCTGTAACAACATAATGGATGCCCACCCAACCTGTGACAAAACTGAGAAAAAAGAAAAACGCCAGTCCTCCTGGGGGAGGGACACACAGCCACCCTGGCTGCCCAATATGTCAGCGCCTACCACAGCCTGAGGGACACAGTGACACACGAGCACCGGCTGTAAATATAATGTAAATACTTGTTTGTTATGCATGTCATTGTATTTCAAAAAAGGAATCTGGAAATAGTAAACCTATTTTCTTTATTTGTATGTATTAAAGATCACATTTTTTTACATTTTCATTTTCTGTACTTCATTACATCTTATTGTGATTCATAATTCTATTATTTATTTTCCGTGTAGATGTATGTATGTATGTATGTATGTATGTATGTATATGTATGTATGTCCAATTGCTTTGACAATACAAATGAATTGAATTGAGAGGGAGAGAGAGAAAGAGAGAGAGAGAGAGAGAGAGAGAGAGAGGAATATGAGCTCCTAAAAAACATTTGTTTTTATACATAAGCGGATTTAATTTGTCATTTACAAATGAATATATAGCACTATAAACATACACAGAAGACATGGAATAGAAATTCAGAAGAAAAAGTATTCAAAAAATAATAATATTAAGAGAAACACAAAAAGAAGAAAGCAGAGAGACAGTTCAGGAAGAAAAGTCAGAAAAGAAAAGCTGAAGACAAGAATTGGAGGTAAGACCTTTCACCTATAGAGACAAATAATTAAACAAAAAAATATGTATTAATAAAATAAATAAGCATTCTCAGTAGTTGACTCAGCCAATGAAAATGCAGAGCTCCAATTTGAATAGAGTGACAGTAGGAGAGAGCCCAACTGCCACTGAGACTGATACAAATCTATCGAACAGCAGTCTGACTGCAGAGCTGCCTTTTGAAATCCGATACCCTGAAGACATTCGCTCTGCACAGGCTATAAGGACTACAAACAAGCTGTGATGAGAGCATCTCCTGAGACCCTCATCCTAGACTACACCGGTAAAGGAGAAAACAGGGTCAAGAACAATCTACTGTTCTACACTCAGTACCCCACCGCCTTTCACAAAACCCTGTGCCAGACATACCCCAATAACAACAAGAGGGGCATTAGCAGAGGCAGGCAGATCTCAGTGCTGGTAGAGAAAGACACAGACAGTGTGATGCTCACTTTTAATGTATACCACAACGGGACCATCATGGTGCAGGACAGCGAGAGCAGCCTGGACCAATTATCTCTCGGCTTCCACACCTCAAAGCAGCAGACTGAGGTAGAGAAACACGAGCCAGAGCCGGCCACCCTGCAGTCTGCCCCCAGCCACACGGAGCCAGACAGTGCCCCATCTCCCACAGACTGCCCCCCTGTCTCCCCAAAACTCTCCAGCAACATTAAAACACTAAAGGAATGCCTATCAGTGCTGGAGCTGAAGTTTGCGGAGTTCAGGGACTAAAGATGCACCACAAGGCTGAGATCCATAAGCTGAGAGCAGCAGTGAGAGACCAGGAGGAGCAGAGCCAAACCCTGAGGACGGAGCTGCACAGAGCGAGGGAGGAGCTGACCAGGACACCCCAGCACAGCCAGCTGAGGAGCCTGCAGAGCCAGCTGGAGAAGCTAAGAGAGGAGCACAGAGACTGCACTGCACTGACCCCACAACACCTACAACCCCTGACGCACCCACTGACGCACCCACTGATCCACCCACACTCCCCACCACTCCTGACACCCCCACTATCACCAGACCTGCCACTAATACACAAACCCCTGAAACGCCACTCCCCTAAAACACACCCGCTGCCCCCACCACTCCCGACGCAAAACCCGGAGTGGCAGGTCAACACAGAGGTGGTCATTCTGAGCGACTCCAATGGGAAGTTCCTGGATGAGAGGCGCCTCTTCCCTGGGCGAAAAGTGAAAAAGCTTTGGTGCCCGACAGCACAGAGAGCCCTGGAGCTGCTCTCCAAGAGGAGGCTGTGCCAGGTCAAACACATCCTCATCCACACCGGCACTAACGACCTGAGTGCCCGCAGGGGCGATGTGGCCTCAGCCCTGAGACAGGTGGCAAAGAAAGCCACAGAGGAATTCCAAACTGCCAAAATCACCATCTCCACACTGCTGCCCCGCACAGACGTGCCCCTGCACATCATCCAGGCCATCAACGCAGAAGTATCCCGAAGATGTGCCCTCCTCCCCAACGTCCACCTGGCACACCACTGAGACATCCAGCCACATCACCTGTATGACCACGTCCACCTCAACAAGACGGGTGTGAGGAAGGTCCGTTTTTAGTGTTTCTCTGAACACATCCAAGCTTACCTAGGCGCTACATATTATTTTCAATTACCCGTAATTCTGATCTGTATTTTGGCTTGTTAATAGAAGTTATTGAAGTTGGACTCCTAATTCAAAATAACCAATATGTATCTCAACGTAATTTACTGACAGACATCACTCTTTATCACTTTCACTTTTGAAGGAACTGCTTTGTATTCTGTGTATTGTTTTATTGTAGTGCTGCTTCCTTTCTTGGCCAGGTTTTACTTGCAAAAGTGATTTTATTCTCAATGTAAGCTCAAAGTCAAATAGTTTAAATAAGAAAACAATGTATTGAAATGAGAACATCATGAACCTGTGTAATTGTGCTGAAGGACAAGCACTGAAAGCAGAGAGAATTTTGTGTTTGGCATTGAATAGCCTTAAAGAAAACTATGCCGTTTTTGGAAACTTTCATATTTAAGTTGAATGTAGGCAAAAACATTCCAGTCACTCTGAAGAGAGAATACAGTTTACTGTTCGAATAAGTAGCCCCTGAATTGAAGATAAAAATCAAAAGTGCTGTTCGTAATTAGTTTACACTTTTACATCAGATGTCTTGTTTTTGCTTTCCAAATTGAGGAGTTGTGGCATATAATGTAAATGAAGTTACTTCACTAGTAGTGCGATTTTTTCGTTGTGTATGTGTGTTTGTATATATGAACTCATACATTTTTTAAAGATTGTATTTGGAAAACAAATTCAGGTATAGCACGTGTCCCCCTTTTGAATGGGTTCTATATATAACATTTTAAAACGAATGGTTCTGTGTAGAACGCTATGTTTGGGGGTTCTTCATGTAACCCCTTTGAAGGGGTTCTACATAGAACCATAAAGGGATCCACCAGAGCGATTACTCGAGGAACCCTTTATGGTTCTGTGCAGAACAATTTCTTCTAAGAGTGTGGAGTGTCGCCACACAATTTCTCTCAGAGGGCTTTTGACCAATGGCAATCCAATCCTGAATGACGTCACCACTATCCTGTTGTACTTTATGGGAGAGATGTATTAAGTAGTTTATAATGAGAAGAATAACAATAATCACCTGTTTTTCATAGGTTTTGTATCCATGGTCTCCTTCATATTAGGAAAGGAAGTTGATCCATAGCCTACTCAGAGACAACTGAGAGTTGGTCTCTGAGCAGCAGCACAAAGGGGTCGAGTCTCTCAATGTCCGTGTGTTGGAGATATTCCACCATATTGGTCCCAGCCTTTAAAACAATGTTAAAGAAGATGTTAAAGATATTGTAGAAATATATTGCAGAAGAGCAGAACTACAATCACACTTTTTCAATGCTATTGCTGTTTTCTACCTCCCTGGTGAGGTACCAATGCGGGAAGTTTGAGAGAGTATTTCTAAAATGTGTATGATCCAATACACACAGTTATTTAAAAAGCTGACGTCTTGTACATGCTCACCAGAACCAAGCCTAATTAAATAACACATTTAATATTAAATAAGTACATGTGCAGTAGCCACTTGGACAATTACAGATCCCCAGGTCAAAACACAACAGAAAGACATGGAAGATCGTATTTTCAAATCACATCTGTGGCCCCCATAACTGTAATTTGGTATTAGTGGGTCAAAGGATTTATTTGGTTCAAGTGATAATAAGATCATATTTTGAAAACAAACACTACAGGATGTCATTTTTAAAATGACTGTGAGTACCTTTCTTTAGTGACGGTTCTGAAAGGGGCAGGGATTAGTTGAGTGTGCTAATTGGAGCTGTGAAGTGTGCAGAGAAAATACAAATGTTTTCTTTTAATATGAAAACAAAGAACTTTTTTTTAACACCGACCTGGGATTGTGTTTCTTTCCAAGTTTCCTTATTGTTTCTGAGAAGAGACTGTTCACTTGCAAAGTGAACTGGACCCGTGTGACTCGCAGGTAAGGAGAGCCCGTGTTGAACTAAGATGGCTACAGTGAGTTTTCCTGGACAAAGCTCGGGCAAAGGATAGCGCAGAGTGCACCTGCACCTGAGATTGTGTTGAGAAGCTTTGTGATAAGAGCAGGTAAAGAGGGAAAAGAAACACAAGTATTTTCTTTGTTTGAAGAACACATTTTGTTTTAACTGAAACGGGACTACAACTTTTGAAAGGAAATAGTTGCTAGTGCACTGTATTTTTATTGAGTTTATTAGAAGAAAAAAGCTTATATTTTGGACAGAACGAACTCGTTTGGCATGCAACTAGCAGCAAACGATGTGAAGCAAACAAAACAGTTAGCAAGTTAGCAAGTTACAGTCTGTCCTAGGTCCGGGGGTGCTTATGGTTGTTTATGGGTTCCCTTACCTTAGCCAGTGTCATGTACGGGTGTCCGTACCTTACTGGAGTGTTTGTTTTTATTATAATATATATACATAATATAATATATAATAATGTAATATTTCAGATAAATCGTCACAGTGAGTGACACCAGCATTATTGGTTTTTTGAGAAATAAAAAAACAGAATGTAGAGAAGAAAATGTTGGAAGGAAGTTGGGAGAAAGACTGGTCTTCGAAGGAGCACCGGGACTGGTGGAAGCAACAACAACCAGATAAGACAGAGAAAGGAATTGTGATATTGTGTCAGGTTGGTGAGAATCAAGAAAAGAAAATAACAGAAATGGAAGATCATCATAAACAGTAATGTGAATTGAGAGAAGAAGTTGTGAAAAATACGATAGAATTAATAGAACTACAAGGCAAATTAGAAGGGCAAGAAAAGTGGTCAGAAAAGGTGAAGGTGTAGGTGCGCGATGTGCTGCCGTGTTAGGAGCGCGTCGCGACACAGATCACTCCGAGGACGACAGGCCCGATTGGGATGATTTAGATCGCAAAGCATGGGAATATGAAAAAGGAGGTTTTGCTAGCGCTCCTCCCCCATATAATCCGGAATATAAATCAATCACTGATTTTGGTTATAATAATACATTGTATCCAGATATGACCGCTCTGAAAACGGTCCCAGCTGCACCCATGCAAGTCAAAACTAGACAGAGTAAAGAGGAAGGTCAATCAATAGTCTATACGACTAAAACCCATGTCCCCTTCTCCCCAGGAGAAAAAGAAATGATATGGGCGTCCCTCCCAAAATTAAAACCAAACCAGGGTAACACAACTTTTTGGGATATTCTAGATGAAAAGATGGTTATTCACCTCCTTCACCCGCACGATGTACACATCATCGTGAAGGCTAAATGTCCGCCCAACATTTGGATACAGTTACTACGAGAATATCAGACCGGGGAGTGGGCTAATGTAGCCTCTACAGATGAGGAGGAAATAACAGAACTTTTTCACAATGGATCAAGAAAACTGAGATAGTGAAATAATGAAATAATCGAGTGGGATTATTTGACATTTTATTCTAAATAATCATAAGCTTAAATAATAAGTTATAAGGGCTGTTTGAGACACTGCAGGGTCAATAAAACATGCCACAGATCGGATATCTGAATTATCTTTAGATATCAATGTGTATGTGCTTTGTGTGTTTATGAATATGTATAGTTTGAAGGTGATATAAGGTAAATGTCTATGTTTTGGCAATCATTTTAGAATTATATTTAAAAATGTAACAACAGATTTATCATATTCATGAGGATCTTTGGCTCTATACAGAGTGCCTCAAGCATCAGAAATCAGAAAGAAAGACTATTATAAGAAAAGTAATCCAAAATATACATTGAATAAACAGATGGATAATAATAGTAATACATAAATAGTCATGGTGTCTCCACAAGAAGAACCAGAATTTGTTTGTTAAACATCATGTTATGGACAAGCTCTGTCAAAAGTCAAATTCAAGGAAACGAAAGGCTAGAAGAGAGCCTGGTGCAGCCCTGACAGCCTGTGAAAGCAAGAGAATGTAAACAGTCTGGTGACATGTTACAGTCTTTCAGAAAATGTTTGGTTATTGGTGCCTAGCATATAATACCTGAAATGAAAGTCAAAGTAGACCATGGTTTTAAGATGAGTGATGTAGGAAAAGGGTAAGATACCGCAGAAGTATAAGATTACAACTATAGAATAAGTAAGCTCAAGTAATATAAAATGCTTTACAGGAGAAAAGGAAGAATGGAAAGGGAGAGTAAAAGAGAAGGTGTCCTAGGATTATGGGAATCATTATTGAGATCAATGGCCTATTGGCTAATATTTTGTTAGGTACATATATGACTTCAATAAACGAATAATGGAGTGACATCTGTATAAATATAAATAAAACATATTGATAAAAAAACCTGAATACATTTCTTGTAAGAAATTAAGAATAGGAGAAAGAATAGCTGTTAGAATGCAGAGCAATGTTAACCAAAGTTGAAGAGGGTTTGAGTAAGTTGACGAGGGTCTGAGTAAGTTGATAAGGCTTGGGAAGCAGGAAAAGGTGAGTTTGATGTGTGTGAGACAAATGTGCTGCCACTTTTAGCACAGAGAGCTTCTGATGGTGATTGAATGAAACGTGGGAAAATAAATAAACTTGATGTAGGATAAATGAATAAATAATTGAATGAGATATGAGCCGCAGAGACCTCCCACATTGGAAAGTGGACTACAGCAGATAATCCTCTCCTCTCCCAGGGCAGGGTGATTAAGTGGGGATGCGTGTGAAGAGTGCAGGTGGACCCAGGTGAGTTGTGAAAGAAAGAAGAAACAAAAATAATAAGGCACGCGTGCAAACAATCAAAATAATACTAAGTGAATAACAAATTAAACAATAAAGTGAAAGATAATCAACACACAAAATAATGGCAATATAGAACCAAACAAAATACACAAGCCATATTGCATAAAGTGAAGTGAAATATAAATATAATAAGTAATGGTGATTAAGGAGCTAATTAACACCGTCCGTGACATTTACATTGGTTGGGTGTGTGTTTTATTGAAATACAAAATAATTCTATTTTTCCGAAGTGCTGAACTTTAATACAGTCTAGAAAGATTAATATTTTTTGTCTTGGGCTATATTATTATTACCATAGTTTTTCTATTGTATAAGTATCTTGGAGTAGAGGCATAGGTGGGCATGTGGGCAGAGGAGTAGGAAGGCCGGTCAAGCAAATAAGCTTGCTAAGGTACGCAGCAGCAGCAAGCAGCCCCCACATCCAGCCAGCCAGCCAGTCTGGCTGGCAGTGACTGAGTGGTTGACAGACGGCAAGCAACGGAATGTACGTGCTCTGTGATGTCATAGCAGTCAGCTGAGAGAGGCTCGTGATGTCATCGCTGAGCTGGCTGGCTGGCTGGCGGGCTGGCTGGCTCTGTGTGTGTGTGTTTTTCTGTTTGTCAGTCTGTCTGTCTGTCTATCTCTCTCTCTCTCTCCCTCTCAATTCATTTGTATTGTCAAAAGCAATTGGACATACATACATTCATACATATATATATATATATATATATATATATATATACATACATACATACATGCTAGAAAGTCATTACTATGTTATCTTAAAGGCTAACTAAGCAGAACATATATCATTATCGAACAGAGTTCATAGGTCTATACATGGTATTAGGGAACAGGCACGTAGGTCATTCTGTTTGACATTGTCTCCAAGGTTCTCATTGTAAATAACAAAGACAAATCAAACTACCTTATGGCCTCCTGACCTTCTAGCTTGACCTTATCTTTCTTAAGTATACAAGAGAGAAAAACAGTTGTGAGAAAAGAATTTCTAACTTTCCTTCCACACATACATACATACATACATACATACATACATACATACAAACCAGAGGCATGCAAAAAAATATAAAGAGGAAGAAAATGTTGTATAGCACATACAAAAGGGATGGTGATGAAACAAAATACATAGAATATGTTGAGCTGCAAAGAGATCTTAAGAAAGGGATCAGGAAAGCAAAGAGGGAAATAGAAAGAAACATAGCTCTTGGAGCTACAACCAATGCAATGAGCTTTTTTCAAAATTACAACAGCAAGCGGTCAATTAAGGAGGAGGTGAAACAGATAAAGGGCAAAAATTGAGGTATCTTGGAAAACGAACAAGATGTGGCAAATATTCTAAATGAGTATTTCACAGAGGTTTTTACAAAAGAAAAAACAGATGACATGCCACAGGTTGACAATCAATCCAGTCAAACCCTAAGAGAGATGAGGATAAATAAGGAGGAGGTACTAAAGGGACTAGCAGAATTAAAATCAAACAAATCACCTGGGCCAGATGGGATATTTCCAACAGTTCTTAAAGAAATGAGGGAAATTATGTATAGGCCGCTAACTCGATTATTCCAAATGACACTTAGAACAGGGGATGTTCCCACTGACTGGAAGACAGCAAATTTCATACCAATCCACAAGAAAGGGGACAAAACTGAGCCAGGAAATTACAGACCAATCAGTCTCACCTGCATCACCAGTAAAATGTTGGAAAAAATGATTAGACAGAAAATAGAGGAGCATCTCAATGAAAACCATATTCTTGGAGATAGTCAACATGGGTTTAGACGAGGCAGATCATGTCTTACTAACTTAATACATTTTTTTGAACATGGAACTGCAGCTGTAGATCACGTGAAAGCATATGATATGATATACTTAGATTTCCAAAAAGCTTTTGATAAGGTTCCACACCAAAGACTGATCCTCAAATTGGAAGCTGTAGGCATTCAGGGTCATGTAAGTAGATGGATTATGAACTGGTTGATGTATAGGAAACAGATTAGAGGAGTCACTTCTAACTGGAGTGAGGTTGTTAGTGGAGTTCCACAGGGATCAGTACTAGGGCCTTTGCTTTTTCTAATCTATATTAATGATCTGGACTCTGGGATACTTAGCAACCTTGTCAAATTTGCAGATGATACTAAAATAGGTGGCTTAGCAGATACAATCTTGGCAGCACATGCTATTCAGAGGAACTTAGATAAATTCAGTTGTGGGCTGACACCTGGCAAATGAAATTCAATGTGGACAAGTGCAAGGTAATACATGCAGTAAAACAAAAATGTCCACTATAATTACACTATGGGAGGTACAGATCTAGATGAAGTAATGCATGAGAAAGACCTAGGAATCTATGTGGATTCACTTTCTCCATCCAAACAATGTGAGGAAGCAATACAAAAGGCATACAGAATGCTAGGGTATATCGTCAAAAGTGTAGAATTTAAAACAAGGGAAGTAATGTTAAGACTGTACAATGCGCTAGACCTCATCTGGAATACTGTGTACAGTTCTGGGCACCACACTTCAAGAAGGATATTGCTGCTTTAGAGGCAGTTCAGAGGAGAGCAACCAGACTTATTCCAGGTCTGAAGGGAAAGTCCTACTCGGAGAGACTGAGGGAACTGAACCTTTTCACCCTGGAACAGAGGAGATTACGTGGGGACTTGATCCAAGTCTTCAAAATCATGAAAGGTTCCTCAAACCAGAGGAGCTTTTCCAGATCAGCAGGGACACACGCACCAGGGGACAACAAATGGAAATTGGGCTTCAAGGCATTCAAGATGGAAAGTGGTAGAAGCTGAAAGTTTGGGAACATTTAAAAATAGACTGGATAGGATCCATGGATCACATAGATATTAATGGACAACAAACGAGCATGATGGGTCGAATGGCCTCCTCTCGTTTGTAAACTTTCTTATGTTCTTATGTTCTTATGTTCTTATGAATGTTCCCTAAGCATGTTTCAAATGTTCCCTAATTTATGTTACAAATGTGCCTTAGCACCTCTCTCTCTCTCTCTCTCTCTCTCTGTCTCAATTCAGTGCATTTGTATTGTCAAAGCAATTGGACATGCATACATACATACATACATATATATGGAAAATAAACAATATGTGTACATCTCTGCATTAATGGTGCCCTAACAGATGTGCAAGTTACATGACAGACAGACAGACAGACACTCACACACACTTTCACACACACACACACACACACACTTTCACAGACAGACAGACACACACACACACACACACACACACACACACACACACTTGTATACCTGACACGTATAGAAGACTGGATAGGGAGATATAAATAGCAATGGGGAGACTCTTGTACTTGGTGTGGCTCTATCCATATAGTGGGGCCAGCAGCCACTTAGCAGGTGTAGCAATAGAAGCTCAGCCTGGGGAGACTGGATTTAGCATTTCCTCTCCATTTTGATAAGTATCCATAATCATTTCTGCAAAATACTTCTATGATACCTATGTATGTTTTTTACTTGTACTATATTATACTATCAAGTATCAGTGTACACATACAATGTGACCTGTTACATTAATACAGAGGCCACGGAAGGCCAGATCAGTAATAGCCACTGTCCCCTGATATTACACTTTTTTACAATCACTTTGGCACTCATTTCAGAACCTTGATGTCATATTTCAAAACTCTAGACACAAAACTCACACCCGATGATCAAAATGCACATTTTTCAATTGCTTGGATACAATACACATCAACCTCAGATCATTTGTTCATTGAACTAAAATGATACAACTTAACGTCAAAGTATTACCATTTCAAAATGCAATTCACACATTACATCTGAGATCACTGTCTATTCATTTCATTACAAAGATCTAACTATCAATTGATACAGCTGCTCAAAATGATAAGTGACTGTTGCATTACTCTTAATTCATAGTTTTATGGAAACTGACGAACAGTATTCCATGTTTCGATCATGAAAGTTTCAGGATAATGAGATCCATTGACACCAATAACCGAGGAGCATGAACCAGTTGGACTACATTATCTATGAATGTAATATTTCATCATCATTCATCATCATGTAGCACTTTTCCACACCATGTTTTCAGTGTGGAAGGAAAGTTAGAAATTCTTTCTCTAATACCTGTTTTTCTCTCTTGTATACTTAAGAAAGATAAGGTCAAGCTAGAAGGTCAGGCCAGAAGGTAGTTTGATTTCTGCTTGTTATTTACGATGAGAATCTTGGAGACAATGTCAAACAGTATGTTTGAAGTGCCTGCTCCCTAATCCATGTGTTGATCTATGAACTCTGTCCTATAATGATATAAATTCTGCTTAGCTAACTTTTAAGATAACATAGTAATGACTTTCTGATTATAACCAGCTCTTTGATTTTTGTGTATAAAAGCTCTGACTGTTAAAATGAAGGCAGAGCGACTTTGGGATCTTCTTGAGTCACTGTTCCTCTCCACGCTGCGTGTATTAAAGGCATTGCAACTAACGCTCCAACCTGGTTGAAGATGATTGTTCTTCCACATCAGATTTGACATTACTGTATGTATGCAGGCCCTTGTAATTGCTTTTCCAATACTGCCAACTGGTTATTGATGATTGATTTCACATTGTGGTACGAGTATCGAGTGAAATGAGTGCTATCCAGCCGAGCAACACAGTGATAACATGGAGCCAGCAAGTCATCCAGGTCACAATAGAGGTCAAGCAGTGGGAGGAGGAAGACGTGGTGGTCAAAGGAATGGAAGGGGACATGCACCCCTTCTGAGAGGTGGTCGTGGGCCTCGTCATAGAGGAGGGCTTAGGCCTCACCAGAGAGGCAGCCATGGGCCTCATTTGAGAGGTGTTGGGGGAACGTGGTAGAGGACAAGGCCACGGACCAGACAGCGGCAGCAACAGCAAATAGTGTCCAGTGAAATCCGAGAAATAGTTGTAGAACATGTTGTAAATCATGGCATGACCATGACTGAGGCAGCTACAATGATTCAATCAAACCTCAGAATCAACTCAGGATCAACTGTGGCCTCAATCATCAGAAATGTCCGTACTGAGAAGCGGCAAGTCTTCAGCATGCACTAAACATTAGGCTACTCTCAATTGTCAAATGACTGTATACTGCATACCAATGTGTAGCACAGAGTATAGTGTGCCTTTTGAAAGAAATGCAGACAGAGTGAAGCAGCTGATGACTGAGTATGTTCAGGTATGTTCAGTTTCAAGATGCCTCTTGTGAAAAATGGTTGTGAGAACCTGAACCTGAACACAGGGCTGATGGAAATTTAGAAGTACAGTAATCAATCCTTTGTTTTGCTTTTTACACTAAGCCAGGTGAGGAACACTGCAGTTGACATTTTACTGTAGTTTTGTTCGTTTTTGTAGCTAATTATTTTTGCATGGATTCAAAGAAACCTATGGTGTGATTTGATTGTATTGCATCAATACATTTCAGATTTTGTTCAATGATTCCACTGTGTCTGTAGTATTCTCTCTACTAGTCCTTTTACAGTGATGTATTTATGTGTAGTACCATAATGAAACATGTATCACATATTTTGTACTACAATATTTAATGATTGTACGAACAACTACACAGTGAAACTATCGGTATCTTCTGTGTTACTATGTTACTATGGTATTTCATGATAAATGAGTTATTTGAACCAACAAGTCTGCAAGTGCTAGGTTTCTTTAAAGATATGAATGCACAATGCAATGTTTTGAACATTGGACAGCCTGTGTTACAAGTGATGACCGTTTTGAGTTTTGTGTCTAGAGTTTTGAAAAATGACATCAAGGTTCTGAAATGAGTGACAAAGTGATTGTAAAAAACTGTATATTCATCCTATTTAATGTGCTCTTTTAAAATGTACTTTTCTTTTTTATGTTGCCATTTCTGTTCTACCAATGTTTCAGTTGTTAGCCAAAGATTGACAGAGTACATCTCATACACACAGGCCAGACAGCAAGGATTTCTTTTTGAAATTCAATTACAAATGCTGCATGAACTCATCAATACGATTAGAGCTCCTGAAAGCAATATAACTAACTCACTCTACAGCATCTCATTAGCAGTGAAAAGAAACCAAGAAAGTTGGGACAGTCGACTGTTTACCACTATGTAACATCACCTTTTCTTTTAATAACACTTATTAAGCACTTGGGCACTGAAGACACCACTTGGTTAAGTTTAGCAAGCGGGATTTTCCCCCATTCATCCATTATGCATTTCCTCAGCTGCGCAACTGCACAGGGCCTTCGTTGTCTTAATTTGCAGTTCATAGTGCGCCACACATTCTCAATTCGGAGACAGGTCAGGACTGCAGGCAGGCCATGCTAGCACCCGCACTCTCTGCCTATGCAACCATGCGCTTGAAATCTGGGCAGAATGTGGTTTGGCGTTATCCTGCTGAAAAATGCAGGTACGTCCCTGGAAAAGACGATGTCTGGATGGCAGCATATGTTGCTCCAAAATGTGTACATCTCTTTCTGCAAAAATGGTGCCCTCACAGATGTGCGAGTTACATGACAGACACTCATACACACTGTCACACCCATACACACACAAACACACACTTTCACAGACAGACACACGCACACACACACACACACACACACTTTCACAGACAGACAGACAGACACACACACTTTCACACACAATCACTTTCACAGACAGACACACACACACACTTTCACACAGAGACAGACACACACACACTTACATACATACATACATACATACATACATACAGTGAGGGAAAAAAGTATTTGATCCCCTGCTGATTTTGTACGTTTGCCCACTGACAAAGAAATGATCAGTCTATAATTTTAATGGTAGGTGTATTTTAGCAGTGAGAGACAGAATAACAACAAGAAAATCCAGAAAAACGCATTTCAAAAAAGTTATAAATTGATTTGCATGTTAATGAGGGAAATAAGTATTTGATCCCCTATCAATCAGCAAGATTTCTGGCTCCCAGGTGTCTTTCATACAGGTAACGAGCTGAGATTAGGAGCACTCTCTTAAAGGGAGTGCTCCTAATCTCAGCTCGTTACCTGTATAAAAGACACTTGTCCACAGAAGCAATCAATCAATCAGATTCCAAACTCTCCACCATGGCCAAAGAGCTGTCCAAGGATGTCAGGGACAAGATTGTAGACCTACACAAGGCTGGAATGGGCTACAAGACCATCACCAAGCAGCTTGGTGAGAAGGTGACAACAGTTGGTGCGATTATTCGCAAATGGAAGAAACACAAAATAACTGTCAGTCTCCCTCAGTCTGGGGCTCCATGCAAGATCTCACCTCGTGGAGTTTCAATGATCATGAGAACGGTGAGGAATCAGCCCAGAACTACATGGGAGGATCTTGTTAATGATCTCAAGGTAGCTGGGACCATAGTCACCAAGAAAACAATTGGTAACACACTATGCCGTGAAGGACTGAAATCCTGCAGCGCCCGCAAGGTCCCCCTGCTCAAGAAAGCACATGTACAGACCCGTCTGAAGTTTGCCAATGAACATCTGAATGATTCAGAGGAGAACTGGGTGAAAGTGGTCTCAGATGAGACCAAAATCAAGCTCTTTGCCATCAACTCAACTCGCCGTGTTTGGAGGAGGAGGAATGACCCCAAGAACACCATTCCCACCATCAAACATGGAGGTGGAAACATTATGCTTTGGGGCTGTTTTTCTGCTAAGGGGACAGGACAACTGCACCGCATCAAAGGGACGATGGACGGGGCCATGTACTGTCAAATCATGGGTGAGAACTTCCTTCCCTAAGCCAGGGCATTGAAAATGGGTCAAATACTTATTTCCCTCATTAACATGCAAATCAATTTATAACTTTTTTGAAATGCATTTTTCTGGATTTTCTTGTTGTTATTCTGTCTCTCACTGCTAAAATACACCTACCATTAAAATTATAGACTGATCATTTCTTTGTCAGTGGGCAAACGTACAAAATCAGCAGGGGATCAATTACTTTTTTCCCCCACTGTACATACATATATATGGAAAAGAAACATTACAAGTATAAATCACAATAAGATGTAATAAAGTACAGATAAACAAAGTGTAATAAAATGTGATCTGTTTGAAAATGCAGGGACGTCACTGGAAAAGATGATGTCTGGATGGCAGCATATGTTGCTCCAAAATGTGTACATCTCTTCTGCAAAAATGGTGCCCTCACAGATGTGCGAGTTACATGACAGACAGACAGACAGACACTCACACACACTGTCACACCCACACACACACTTTCACAGAGAGACATATACACACACACACACACACACACACACACTTTCACACAGAGACAGGCACACACACACACACACACACACACACACATACATACATACATATGGAAAAGAAACAATACTTTTATAAATCACAATAAGATGTAATAAAGTACAGAAAAACTAAATGTAAGAAAATGTGATCTTTAATACACACAAATATGTATGGCTGGTCGGATGCGTCTTGGACTCGGGTTCCTCTTCATTACGTATAACGCTTTTGCCTTTTGCTAAAGCTTTCCGTGGAGGGGATCGTGGGTGAGTTTGTACCATTCTTGGGGGGCTCTGCCTTGTTGGGGCGGAGCTGTGATCCAGGTGAACAGCAGATCGGGCATAGGTGGGCATGTGGGCAGAGGAGTAGGAAGGCCGGTCAAGCAAATAAGCTTGCTAAGGTACGCAGCAGCAGCAAGCAGCCCCCCCATCCAGCCAGCCAGCCAGTCTGGCTGGCAGTGACTGAGTGGTTGACAGACGGCAAGCAACGGAATGTACGTGCTCTGTGATGTCATAGCAGTCAGCTGAGAGAGGCTCGTGATGTCATCGCTGAGCTGGCTGGCTGGCTGGCTCTGTGTGTGTGTGTGTCTGTGTCTGTCTGTTTTTCTGTTTGTCAGTCTGTCTGTCTGTCTGTCTCTCTCTCTCTCTCTCTCTCTCTCTCTCTCTCTCTCCCTCTCAATTCAATTCATTTGTATTGTCAAAGCAATTGGACATACATACATACATACATACATATATGTAGCGTAAGGTACACTTATACATTTCAATTAAAGAAGTGAATTCATAGTATCACCTTATCACGAATCCTGGAGTCTTGTAGAACTCAATTTCTGTAATAATTGGACGCAGACACCAATTCCAAAGATATAAATTGTCAAATTTATTTAAAAACAAAGACTAAATGTAGCACTACACTAATTATACAAAAGGGAAAAACTAATTAAAATTCAACTCTAGATCAACAAATCAAAGACAAATCACTTCCGTGACCAAATCAAAGACCATGGGATCCCATAGGATAACACACAAATCGTTAAACAAAAAAGGTTATAAACACATTGACTACAATACCGGTTAGTAATTCTAGGAATCACTAAGAAACAGTTGAAAGTGCTAAATTGCAGTTTCAGAAGATGAAAAAAAACTGTAACTGATGGGATATGTAGTACTTTATACTCGAGTGGTCTATGCGATTACACCCTGTTGGTGTTATTAAGAACGCCAAGTACCAGAATGCAGAGCGGGACTGTTTTTTGTGCCGTGACTTGTCGGGGGAAAAACGCGCAGAAAAAACGGACGAGAAGGTGAAGGTAGTATGGCGGTGATGCACGCGTTGGTGAAGTGGGAAAGCGGGGTCGACAAAGACTCTTACAGCGTGATTCCCACTGCTTGCTTTCGCAATTTTGATTTATTCAGCATTGCTGATGATGACGAAGAGACGACTCGAAACTTCAGAGCAGAGTGGAGAGACACGAACAAACCTCCAAAAGGTGGATGGCCTGTCCATGAAGCGCAGATCATTATGACTTGTAACAATGTTTATTTAAAAAAAAAACATTAAAGTCTTTACATGCTATTTGATATATACAATCACAGTATATTTGAAATGAATGTTTAAGTTATTAATGTGTTGTACTTCTAACATACTCTTATAACATGGTAGGTGGTGGTGAGGGCGCTAAAAACTCGTCATACTTGACTGGCATTTGTAAGAACGATTTATTGTGTGTTGTGCTTTACAATAAAATCCCCCAAATCACAAAATAAATTAAACCAGATATAATTTAACTTCAGTTTTGATTCAGTGTTGGCTGTTCATCTTAATTTGTATGGTCAAAGCACAGTATTTTTATGACAAATAAATATAATCCCCAAATATCTGTGGACATAATGCAGGGTTTTATTTATTTTATTTTTATTTTAGGAAAAGAAGGCGAACTAAGAAGAAAACTTAATGACCTAACAAAAATGCCCTGTCCTAAAATGAAGAGAGTACCTAAACCAAACAAAAAACTTCAAATTTCAGATGATAGTGACCTTGATGAACCACAGTTACCGGTGAGATAATTACTGCAAATATTAAATAAATGTATTGCAGGATTGTTTTTTTTTTAATCATATTCATATATATATATATATATTTTCATTTTAAACTCTTTTCCTCTCTGAATACAGCACAAAATAAGAAAGAAAACCGATGGAGCTTCAAGAATTAGATCCCGTCATATTCTACAGACATTTAAAGAGTCCAGTGAAGTTGAGCTACAGCAAAAAGTTAAGCAGCTCGAAAAGGAAAACACAAGACTTAAAAATGAAAACCAATGTCTTCGAAACCGTATGGTTGATGGTAAGTTTTTTTATTTATAGCAAATAATTCCTTACCTTGATAAATGTTATTCTTCAGTAATTTAGATTCCAGAGTAATGTATTATAGTTGATCATACTGAAGTAATCTAGAACCACAATACAGACTCTTAATGTGCACTGTCTAATAGTTTAATAATACTGATTATTAAATAAAGTTTTTCAACATAACTTCATAATCCTACATTAATGACTATATGCATTACATTAGACCTGGTAATTCTTGTATTTTATCTTTTTTATTTTTTTCGTAGCTAATGTTAATGACCCACAAAAAGGTCAGTTTGCCAATAACATAGAGCAAGTCTCTCAAGTATAATTGCAGGCATTGATGGTTTTGTTTTCACTTTGCATTAAATATATTACTAGAAATGATTATCATTTAATACTAAGGTTTTTTTTCTCCAGAGATTCCAGACCTTTTGGACAATCTGAAAAAAATTGTAACAAAAGCCACATTTATCAGCAATGAAGACAAAAGTGTGTCACCATCAAGTGGTTCTGACAGCCCCACAGCAAATTGTTCTGAATCTGACAAAGAATCACCAAAACAGGTATAACACTCTTGGTCTACAATATTACAAAGACAAGGTAAAAATATATATATTGAAAACAAATATTGGTTGTAAACAATCTAATGATGCTACATTATCAGTTATATTCATAGTTATAGTTGATAATAAGAATGTAATTGAATTATGGGTGTCACAGATTCACTGACTTTATTATGTCTGTAAATTAATAAACTTAGAATTGAGACATACTGTGGTCTTTAATAACACATTTCTGTAACAAAATCACAGCCTTACTGATAATGTATTCCACTTAACATAATATAAGAATAGTTTGGGGATAAACTTGTTTTTTATTTACCATTGTCTTTTAGGTGGAAATATTCCCAGGCACTGGAGTTTACATTGACAAACTGTCCTGGATCCTTGCAGAGAGGTGCAGCACGAATACGTCATATGCAAGAACCCTGACGGTTGCTGTCTTTGACTTTCCAACATTACTAAAGAGCAATCTTCGTGGTGGTGGCAGCAAGAGAGATCCAACTTCGGAGACATTAAGATCCTCATTGATGTTATTGAGGATCATATACAGCTGCCTTCGGAAGGACACGACGTGTTTCAGTTGCGGGGCTTTGCAGCCCAGCCGGACCCTCTTAATGCCGGACATCAGCTGCCCGAGCCGGTGCGGATGAACGGAGGGACGTTAGACAGCGTTACCTTCCGGGCAGGAGCAGCGAGCGGCAACACCGGGGTGAAAGTGTCGTCTAACACTGTGCCATTAGCCACTAGCTGATTGAGCAGATCAGTGGTTTTTAAGAAGATAACAATGGCAGCAGACTTGATATTTTCACACCCTGCTACCTCCCCAACCGCTAACACACACTGCTCTAGGGGGCAGAACTGCACCGGAGCGATCTTGACTCCATGGCGTCGGGTCAGTTTTTCAAAAGACGCATTCAGGGGGTCCGACCCCCCGACCCGGGAAGAACTACCGGTACTCCCCCCTCCCCTCCCCTGTTCCCCCACAATAAGAAAAGCACTGAAAACAGAAGACAAAATAAACAAACTGAAAAAAGTAAAGCAACAAAAAAACGCAGCCAAAGGACAGAGCTCTCAGCAGCATTCCCGCTCACTGCAGACCCCTCCCACACACTCCCAGCTGAGAGAGAGAGAGAGAGAGAGAGAGAGAGAGAGAGAGAGTTAGTGTCTGTCTCTCTCTCTCTCTCTGTAGATGCATCATAGGGAACATATGTAACAATCTCTCTTTTTGTTTACCAAAAATGAGAATGAACGTATTTCAAGTGGGTGTTGCCTTGGTTGGAAACGTTTTAAGATTATTTATGAAGTGTAAAGTGGATTAGTCTCAGTTCTCCGTAGTTTTCAATGTATGTGCCATTCAGTAGCGTTCATGTTACAGATGTGCCCTATGCAGTGGTAGGGTCAATAAAATGTCAGTAAAACTTTATTTTAGCAATTATGGAGGGGAAGAACTGCAAATAGAGGGTCCCCACTAATTATCTAACTTACCAACAACGTTTCAAATTAGGTCTTGCGAAGCTGCCAAATAATGCTGTATAATCGTATGTGTCTTCATACACCGGCTGCTATAGTCTGATAGCTTTGATTATATATATATATTTTCTCGTGAACCACAAATGCTATTTGCTTGATTTTTACAGAGTATGTTATAAATACCATTGTTATGAAGCCTGACAAATTGTATGCTGTAATTATGAATATTTTCAAATCATTTGTTTGTTTTTCCTAACATGTTACAAATGTTCCCTATGTGAAAGATGCATTATATCTTAATAACGTCTAAACAATTAAAGATATACAGATTATTATTTTCGGTAAAGTTATAACACATTGCTATTAACTATGTGTGTCAGTAAAAGTTTAAAAAATCCTAACAATTTTTTATTGATCCTGCAAAATAAGTGTTTAGGGAACATTTGTAACATAGTTAGGGTTAGCCACTGGGTAAGGGTTACATCTTCAGCAGTAAGTTTATTCATGTTAATTATTCTCATCAATGTTAAAGAACAATAAGTTCTATTATGTGTGTCGATAAAATGCTGATATTCCATAACGTTTGCTTGTGTATTCTGCAAAACACATATTTAGGGAACATTTGTAACATTAGGGTTACGATTTGCCATAGACGCGGAATGAGTTTGATTGTGATGTTAAATGGGGTTTAAAGACGCAGTCGCCTCGGTGCTGATTACTATTGCTGTGTTTCTCCACTTCTACTCCATGCTTGGGAACGCCCACATCCAGTGACGTCAAAACCGGTGGAAAAGCGGGCCGGTTCAAAAAAGATCAGCTGGATCCCAGGCCGAGCAGCAGCTCCGGCTCCAGCACCGGCACCATGTTGCTGGAAAAGCGCTAAGTGAGCTCACAGTGAGCTCAGTGTAATGTCTGCTCTGGTGAGCTCACAGTGTGACCTAGTCGTGAGTTCACGTCTTCACTGGGTAGTCCTTGACAACTTAATTGACTCAATTCTTGGGCTTAATTGGTCAAAATGACCATTGGTTGAAGGTACTCAGGGACTGATGTGTAGAGAGACTTATTAAACCTGCAGGATTGTGGTTTTCCCAGAACAGAATTAACCAGTGTAGCGTTATGTTGGGTGTATTCTGATAAGAGCAGTTTAGCTCTGAGCTGAAGCACTGATCTAAAGAAGACCTCTCCCCCCCAAATTTATCAGATTTCCTTAACTCATCAGCATGTGAACTGGTTTACATCAAAGTGACAGTCTTGGGAGGATGGCACCGAGAATGGGCCAAATAGCTTGGAATCCCTGCTGTGAGATGTCTGGGGAAGGGGGCCTGTAGGAAATAAAAACTCTTTGAAATGGACGAGAGCCGAAATCCCGACACAGAGCTACGAACCCGTGCCAACCGGCATTTCCAAAAGATGGCATGGATTGACATCAGTCATAAATCAAGCCCCCCTTAATCGTTTGACTTAATGACTTAAATGACTTAATCGTTTCTCCAGATAGGCAGGAATTGTTTCTGTTAACGAGCGATTGACACTAGGTAAATGACGACCGTGGGATCGCATCTTCCTAGTGCACATCAAAGACGGACATCTGCTTTGGATCCATCACCTCTTCACGGGAGGACAGATCATAAAACGGACCCGGACCTGTATCTTCTGATTGGATGAACGGCCATAAGATGTTACGTCATTTTCCTATAAAGCTGCACTCATGTTGGTAAACATTAAGTTCTCACTGAAGGAATTATTCCTGACGTGGGGCTTCCGAGCGGCTCGATTAATGTTCTATTTGCTTTATCTCCATGATTTCTCCACTTATTTCCCACACGGTTCTACACCATATAATCACAGTTTAAACGATATTAAATCAAATCGCAGCCAATCAGCTTTTCTTCATTTTGAAATCATTTAATGAGAGCATTACATTTATTTTGGTAAGACTAAATTAGAATGCATATTTCCTGTAACCAACTAAACACATTTATACATTTTGCTACAAGTAAGACTTTAAAAATAGATCATGTAGTACTGTATACCCGCTGCTACAGCCATCACTGTGATTCTCTCTCCGTCACAAAAGAGGCACGTCATCAGGGGCCCAGTTGATAAGGACAGTACAGGAACCTAAAACATGCACTGCAGCAGTCACATGATTCACAGCAAAAAAAATGTTACAATACAGCTTCATGTGAAACCCTCAAAACCCAGGACAGAAGACTGGTGAATAATCATGTACTGGCACTAGGAAACACATGAAAACAAAAAACAATAAGCTCGTACCTTATCCATATTAAGATCTCTTTGTAGTGGCCTTACATAGATCATGGCAGAGCCAATGTGGATTTCTGGGTCCCTTCAATATTTCATGAGTACCCCTCATCAGGGCAAGGAATAACATCCAAGATCCTGAAATCTTCATGAGTTCAAATCCAGCCCCTCACTCAGTTTAGGATACGATTCCAAGAACTGATTTCTGAATCCTTCACAACTGCGCTCACATCCTGACATGAAATACAACTCAAATGTGAATCTAATGAACATCTTACTCAGTAATAGACAACCTTGGATTCACAATAGGTTTCTATTCTTTTCATTTGTATAGCATGTGCACGTAGAACAAGCGAATGGATCACAAACGGGCAAATATTCCCGATCTGAATTCCACACATTTCATTAGGAGAGGCATCTGAAAGGATTTGGGGAGCTTTCAAATTGTAATAGTTGATGATATTTCAGTAGCACAGGACAGTGCTTTAATAAAACGTCTAAAATATCCAAGGTACATATAACATTACATGTCACTCATATAGCTGTCTTGTTTTCCCAATGTTTCTTGTGCTGTGCAGTATATGTACAACTAAATAACACTTTATAAGATCTGTCTTCTAGTTGTTTTACGGTGCTGCTCCGGTTGCGCTGCGGGTTAAACGCCCAGAGCATCAGAGCGGCGGCGTCGGAGCAGCACTGGGCCCCCAAACAGCGCGGATCGAAACCTACATAGAGCCAAACATTTTAACCTTTTGACTTGTCCATTATAACCTCAATTAAATCATTAATATCATATATAACTCTTTTAATAATCATTATTGTAATCATCGCTTCACTGCACCGGCTCTTTTCATGCTGTATTACAGCAGTGCTCTGTTCACACAATCTCTCTCTCTCTCTCTCAATTCAATTCAATTCAATTCAAGGGTGCTTTATTAGCATGACAAACAGTTTCGTAGTGTTGCCAAAGCAGTTAATATTATATACATAAATTGAAAAATAATAAAAGGTAAGAAAAATAATGTATAAATAAAATCTTAATAGACATGTACATTTACTTTATTTATACTTAACAAGTTTACAGCTGGTGCTCCTGTATGTTTTCACAGTGAGCCCCTCAGGCTGTGGCAGGCGGCTACATATTGGGCGGCCAGGGGGGCAGTGTGTCCCTCCCCCAGGAGGATAGCTATTTGTTTTTCATGTATCAATTCAGAAAATGATTTTACAATATTTATGAATTTATTAAAGAATGTGTCCCTTATTTTGGCATATTTATTGCAGTGGAGGAGGAAGTGCATCTCTGTCTGGACCTCTCCTGTCTCGCAGTGACCGCAGCGCCGCTCCTCTCTGGGCAGCCAGCTCTGCCTGTGTCGGCCTGTCTCTATGGCCAGGCTGTGGTCACTGAGCCTGTACTTGGTCAGGATGCGTCTCTGCTTCGTATCTCTGACAGTGAAGAGATACTCTGTCAGGGTGTTTTCTCTGTTTAGGGCCCGATAGCAATCCAGTTTACTTTGGGAATTTGGTTTCATTGTTCCAATGTTCCAGATAGGAGGTTTTGATTATCTTTATGATTTGGTTGACTCTAATTGGGGGCAGGTAAGCAGTGCTGACCTGAAGCTGGTCTCTGTTCGCAGTATTAGCGGGGGTCAGTGCCGTGAGCTTCAGGGCCAGCTGACTCAGGGGACTCTTTTCAGGGCTGAACTCTTGGGTTTGGAGGACCTTGTACTGCAGTGAGTCTGACTCACTTTTCTTCAGGTGCACCAGAATTGCAGTGCTCTTTTCTTTATATTAATGAGAGTTGGGTAGCGGCCTTATTCTGCCCTGCATGCGTGGTTTGGTGTGTTCTTCTTCTGATTGTGTAGAAAGCTCTTCTTGTTTTGTCTTTGAGTGCCTTCACTGCCAGGTTAAAGTCAGGGGTGCTGAGGACCATGTTGAACAATTTAAGCTCAGCCTCCTGCAGTTGTGCGCTGCTGTGTTTGAGCATCTCAGTGCTGATGCTGTCCGGGATGCAGGCTTTTCTGGGTGGAAGTGCCTGGAGCTTTTTAGATATTTCCTGTAGGGTGATTGGAGCATCAGTTGGGTTTTGATTATTTTTAATTGATTGTTCGAGTAATTTCAGTTTTTCCCTGGGTTCAATTTGTTTGTGTGTCAGATCATTTTGTTGGATATCTTTATAAAGCTTTTCAAAGTATTTTTTCCAAATGGTTCCATTTTGTATTGCCAATTCTTGTTGTTTTGTTGAATTTAAATTGTTCCACATTTCCCAGAACTGGATGTTTTTGATTGGATAGGTGCCTTAAATTTGTTCGTATTGATTTACACTCATCATCAAACCATGTCTGTGTGTGTGTGTGATTCTGGTTTATCTTTTTCTTTGTCTTTTTAAGATTTGCCATTGTGGCTGCAATTTGAAATATTTGATTGATATCATTTATGGCCAGATTTAGTCCTGAGATGTCAGGCTGATACTGTGAGCTGAGGAAAGAGTTGATGATGTTGGTTATTTCTGTAGAACTGATTGCTTTGTTAAATTCCTCTGTGCTGTTTGGAGCCCATCTGTATGTTTAATTAAGGTTGTACAGCTTACCGGGCTGTGTCTGTGTGTTGCTGGCCTGACTTCTGCTTTTCAGAATCGATTTGCAATGGTCATTTTGACCAATTAAGCCCAAGAATTGAGTCAATTAAGTTGTCAAGGACTACCCAGTGAAGACGTGAACTCACGACTAGGTCATACTGTGAGCTCACCAGAGCAGACATTACACTGAGCTCACTGTGAGCTCACTTAGCGCTTTTCCAGCGACATGGTGCCGGTGCTGGAGCCGGAGCTGCTGCTCGGCCTGGGATCCAGCTGATCTTTTTTGAACCGGCCCGCTTTTCCACCGGTTTTGACGTCACTGGATGTGGGCGTTCCCAAGCATGGAGTAGAAGTGGAGAAACACAGCAATAGTAATCAGCACTGAGGCGACTGCGTCTTTAAACCCCATTTAACATCACAATCAAACTCATTCCGCGTCTATGGCAAATCGTAACCCTAATGTTACAAATGTTCCCTAAATATGTGTTTTGCAGAATACACAAGCAAACGTTATGGAATATCAGCATTTTATCGACACACATAATAGAACTTATTGTTCTTTAACATTGATGAGAATAATTAACATGAATAAACTTACTGCTGAAGATGTAACCCTTACCCAGTGGCTAACCCTAACTATGTTACAAATGTTCCCTAAACACTTATTTTGCAGGATCAATAAAAAATTGTTAGGATTTTTTAAACTTTTACTGACACACATAGTTAATAGCAATGTGTTAAAACTTTACCGAAAATAATAATCTGTATATCTTTAATTGTTTAGACGTTATTAAGATATAATGCATCTTTCACATAGGGAACATTTGTAACATGTTAGGAAAAACAAACAAATGATTTGAAAATATTCATAATCATACAATTTGTCAGGCTTCATAAGAATGGTATTTATAACATACTCTGTAAAAATCAAGCAAATAGCATTTGTGGTTCACGAGAAAATATATATATATATAATCAAAGCTATCAGACTATAGCAGCCGGTGTATGAAGACACATACGATTATACAGCATTATTTGGCAGCTTCGCAAGACCTAATTTGAAACGTTGTTGGTAAGTTAGATAATTAGTGGGGACCCTCTATTTGCAGTTCTTCCCCTCCATAATTGCTAAAATAAAGTTTTACTGACATTTTATTGACCCTACCACTGCATAGGGCACATCTGTGACATTAACGCTACTGAATGGCACATACATTGAAAACTACGGAGAACTGAGACAAATCCACTTTACACTTCGTAAATAATCTTAAAACGTTTCCAACCAAGGCAACACCCACTTGAAATACGTTCACTCTCATTTTTGGTAAACAAAAAGAGAGACTGTTACATATGTTCCCTATGATGCATCTACAGAGAGAGACAGAGAGAGAGAGAGAGAGAGGTGCTAAGGCACATTTGTAACATAAATTAGGGAACATTTGAAACATGCTTAGGGAACATTCATAAGAACATAAGAACATAAGAAAGTTTACAAACGAGAGGAGGCCATTCGACCCATCATGCTCGTTTGGTGTCCATTAATATCTAAGTGATCCATGGATCCTATCCAGTCTATTTTTAAATGTTCCCAAACTTTCAGCTTCTACCACTTTCCATCTTGAATGCCTTGAAGCCCAATTTCCATTTGTGTCCCCTGGTTTGTGTGTCCCTGCTGATCTGGAAAAGCTCCTCTGGTTTGAGGAACCTTTCATGATTTTGAAGACTTGGATCAAGTCCCCACGTAATCTCCTCTGTTCCAGGGTGAAAAGGTTCAGTTCCCTCAGTCTCTCCGAGTAGGACTTTCCCTTCAGACCTGGAATAAGTCTGGTTGCTCTCCTCTGAACTGCCTCTAAAGCAGCAATATCCTTCTTGAAGTGTGGTGCCCAGAACTGTACACAGTATTCCAGATGAGGTCTAGCGCATTGTACAGTCTTAACATTACTTCCCTTGTTTTAAATTCTACACTTTTGACGATATACCCTAGCATTCTGTATGCCTTTTGTATTGCTTCCCCACATTGTTTGGATGGAGAAAGTGAATCCACATAGATTCCTAGGTCTTTCTCATGCATTACTTCATCTAGATCTGTACCTCCCATAGTGTAATTATAGTGGACATTTTTGTTTTACTGCATGTATTACCTTGCACTTGTCCACATTGAATTTCATTTGCCAGGTGTCAGCCCACAACTGAATTTATCTAAGTTCCTCTGAATAGCATGTGCTGCCAAGATTGTATCTGCTAAGCCACCTATTTTAGTATCATCTGCAAATTTGACAAGGTTGCTAAGTATCCCAGAGTCCAGATCATTAATATAGATTAGAAAAAGCAAAGGCCCTAGTACTGATCCCTGTGGAACTCCACTAACAACCTCACTCCAGTTAGAAGTGACTCCTCTAATCTGTTTCCTATACATCAACCAGTTCATAATCCATCTACTTACATGACCCTGAATGCCTACAGCTTCCAATTTGAGGATCAGTCTTTGGTGTGGAACCTTATCAAAAGCTTTTTGGAAATCTAAGTATATCATATCATATGCTTTCACGTGATCTACAGCTGCAGTTGCATGTTCAAAAAAATTTATTAACTTAGTAAGACATGATCTGCCTCGTCTAAACCCATGTTGACTATCTCCAAGAATATGGTTTTCATTGAGATGCTCCTCTATTTTCTCCACTTTCTTGTGGATTGGTATGAAATTTGCTGTTTTCCAGTCAGTGGGAACATCCCCTGTTCTAAGTGTCATTTGGAATAATCGAGTTAGCGGCCTATACATAATTTCCCTCATTTCTTTAAGAACTGTTGGAAATATCCCATCTGGCCCAGGTGATTTGTTTGATTTTAATTCTGCTAGTCCCTTTAGTACCTCCTCCTTATTTATCCTCATCTCTCTTAGGGTTTGACTGGATTGATTGTCAACCTGTGGCATGTCATCTGTTTTTTCTTTTGTAAAAACCTCTGTGAAATACTCATTTAGAATATTTGCCACATCTTGTTCGTTTTCCAAGATACCTCAATTTTTGCCCTTTATCTGTTTCACCTCCTCCTTAATTGACCGCTTGCTGTTGTAATTTTGAAAAAAGCTCATTGCATTGGTTGTAGCTCCAAGAGCTATGTTTCTTTCTATTTCCCTCTTTGCTTTCCTGATCCCTTTCTTAAGATCTCTTTGCAGCTCAACATATTCTATGTATTTTGTTTCATCACCATCCCTTTTGTATGTGCTATACAACATTTTCTTCCTCTTTATATTTTTTTGCATGCCTCTGGTTTGTATGTATGTATGTATGTATGTATGTATGTATGTGTGGAAGGAAAGTTAGAAATTCTTTTCTCACAACTGTTTTTCTTTCTTGTATACTTAAGAAAGATAAGGTCAAGCTAGAAGGTCAGGACAATGTCAAACAGAATGACCTATGTGCCTGTTCCCTAATACCATGTGTAGACCTATGAACTCTGTTCTATAATGATATATGTTCTGCTTAGTTAGCCTTTAAGATAGCATAGTAATGACTTTCTAGCATGTATGTATGTATGTATATATATATATATATATAAATGTATGAATGTATGTATGTCCAATTGCTTTGACAATACAAATGAATTGAGAGGGAGAGAGAGAGAGAGAGAGAGAGAGAGACAGACAGACAGACTGACAAACAGAAAAACAGTCACACACACAAACACACACACACACAGAGCCAGCCAGCCCGCCAGCCAGCCAGCCAGCCAGCTCAGCGATGACATCACGAGCCTCTCTCAGCTGACTGCTATGACATCACAGAGCACGTACATTCCGTTGCTTGCCGTCTGACAACCACTCAGTCACTGCCAGCCAGACTGGCTGGCTGGCTGGATGTGGGGGATGCTTGCTGCTGCTGCGTACCTTAGCTAGCTTATTTGCTTGACCGGCCTTCCTACTCCTCTGCCCACATGCCCACCTATGCCCGATCTGCTGTTCACCTGGATCACAGCTCCGCCCCAACAAGGCAGATCCTCCCAAAAATGGTACAAACTGATCCACGTTCCCCTCCACGGAAAACTTTAGCCCAAAATAAGGGACACATTCTGTAACAACATAATGGATGCCCACCCAACCTGTGACAAAACTGAGAAAAAAGAAAAACACTCAGTCCTCCTGGGGGAGGGACACACAGTCACCCTGGCTGCCCAATATGTCAGCGCCTACCACAGCCTGAGGGACACAGTGACACACGAGCACCGGCTGTAAATATAATGTAAATACTCGTTTGTAATGCATGTCGTTGTATTTCAAAAAAGGAATCTGGAAATAGTAAACCTATTTTCTTTATTTGTATGTATTAAAGATATTAAAGAATAAAGATTAAAGATCACATTTTATTACATTTTCTTTTTCTGTACTTGATTACATGATTCATAATTCTATTATTCATTTTCCGTGTATATGTATATATGTATGTATGTGTGTGTGTGTATATATATATATATATATATATATATATATATATATATATATATATATATATATATATATATATATGTATATGTATGTATGTCCAATTGCTTTGACAATACAAATGAATTGAATTGAGAGGGAGAGAGAGAAATAGAGAGAGAGAGAGGAATATGAGCTCCTAAAAACATTTGTTTTTATACATAAGCAGATTTAATTTGTCATTTACAAATGAATATATAGCACTATAAACATACACAGAAGACATGGAATAGAAATTCAGATGAAAAAGTATTCAAAAAATAATAATTTTAAGAAAAACACAAAAAGAAGAAAGCAGAGAGACAGTTCTGGAAGAAAAGTGAGAAAAGAAAAGCTGAAGACAAGAATTGGAGGTAAGACCTTTCACCTATAGAGACAAATTATTAAACAAAACAATATATATTAATAAAATAAATAAGCATTCTCAGTAGTTGACTCAGCCAATGAAAATGCAGAGCTCCGATTTGAATAGAGTGACAGTAGGAGAGAGCCCAACTGCCACTGAGACTGATACAAATCTATCGAACAGCAGTCTGACTGCAGAGCTGCCTTTTGAAATCCGATACCCTGAAGACATTCGCTCTGCACAGGCTAAGAAGGACTACAAACAAGCTGTGATGAGAGCATCTCCTGAGACCCTCATCCTAGACTACACCGGTAAAGGAGAAAACAGGGTCAAGAACAATGTACTGTTCTACACCGCCTTTCACAAAACCCTGTGCCAGACATACCCCAATAACAACAAGAGGGGCATTAGCAGAGGCAGGCAGATCTCAGTGCTGGTAGAGAAAGACACAGACAGTGTGATGCTCACTTTTAATGTATACCACAACGGGACCATCATGGTGCAGGGCAGCGAGAGCAGCCTGGACCAATTAGCTCTCGGCTTCCACACCTCAAAGCAGCAGACTGAGGTAGAGAAACAAGAGCCAGAGCCGGCCACCCTGCAGTCTGCCCCCAGCCACACGGAGCCAGACAGTGCCCCATCTCCCACAGACTGCCCCCCTGTCTCCCCAAACTCTCCAGCAACATTAAAACACTAAAGGAATGCCTATCAGTGCTGGAGCTGGAGTTTGCGGAGTTCAGGGAGCAGACCCTGAGCACCCTGGCCCAGATCTCCTTGTGCGATCAGCTCCGGGATGAGATGCACAGACTAAAGATGCAGCACAAGGCTGAGATCCATGAGCTGAGAGCAGCAGTGAGAGACCTGGAGGAGCAGAGACAAACCCTGAGGACGGAGCTGCGCAGAGCGAGGGAGGAGCTGACCAGGACACCCCAGCACAGCCAGCTAAGGAGCCTGCAGAGCCAGCTGGAGGAGCTAAGAGAGGAGCTACACATCACTGGAGCACAGAGACTGCACTGCACTGAACCCACAACACCTCCAACCCCTGACGCACCCACTGATCCACCCACACTCCCCACCACTCCTGACACCCCCACTATCACCAGACCTGCCACTAATACACAAACCCCTGAAACGCCACTCCCCTAAAACACACCCGCTGCCCCCACCACTCCCGACGCAAACCCGGAGTGGCAGGTCAACACAGAGGTGGTCATTCTGAGCGACTCCAATGGGAAGTTCCAGGATGAGAGGTGCCTCTTCCCTGGGTGAAAAGTGAAAAAGCTTTGGTGCCCGACAGCACAGAGAGCCCTGGAGCTGCTCTCCAAGAGGAGGCTGTGCCAGGTCAAACACATCCTCATCCACACCGGCACTAACGACCTGAGTGCCCGCAGGGGCGATGTGGCCTCAGCCCTGAGACAGGTGGCAACGAAAGCCACAGAGGAATTCCCAACTGCCAAAATCACCATCTCCACACTGCTGCCCCGCACAGACGTGCCCCTGCACATCATCCAGGCCATCAACGCAGAAGTGTCCCGAAGATGTGCCCTCCTCCCCAACGTCCACCTGGCACACCACTGAGACATCCAGCCACATCACCTGTATGACCACATCCACCTCAACAAGACGGGTGTGAGGATCTTCGCAAAGGTCCTCAAGGACACAACCCTGGGCCGAAACCCCACACACCCCCACCCCATATCTTGTTCATTTTCCAAAATACTTCAATTTTTGCCCTCTATCTGTTTCACTTCATCCTTTATTGACCTTGCTGTTGTAGTATTGAAAAAAGCTCTTTGCATTCGTTATAGAGCTATGTTTCTTTTTATTTCCCTCTTTGCTTTCCTGATCCCTTTCTTAAGATCTATTTGCAGTTCACCATATTCTTTGTATTTTGTTTAGTCTCTATCCCTTTTGTATGCGCTATACCACATTTTCTCTCTCTTCAATTTTTTTTGCATACTTCCATTAAACCATTTTGGCCAATGTTTTTTGGTCCTCAATTTGCTAAGTTTTGGTATAAATTTCTCCTGAGCCTCAAGTAGTATATTCTTAAATATACCCATCCATTTTCAACTGAATCTGATCCAGTGTGCTCCAGTCTACCTCTTCCAAGTGTCGCCTCATACCTTCAAGGTTTGCTTTTCTAAAATTGTAGACCATTGCTTTAGACTTGGGCCTTGTTTCTAGAAAGAATGCCTCAAAGATGACCATATTGTGATCACAGTTTGCTATTGATTCTATAACTAATGTCCCTCTGACTCTATCTAACATCTCGGTTATTTGAAGGGAAATCTGTCAAGGTCACTGTTAAGGTACAACGCTTCAGTTGAAGCAGCCCTTCGGATCCCAGTGAATCGGGCAGTCAGGCCAGTCAGCGTTTCAGCTACAGGGGAGACTTTTCAGCAGGAGACGAGCGCTCGGGAAGAAAAATGCACAGACACAGAAGTAGTCCGTTCGTTTATCTTCAGTTTATTTAAAGTTTCACACAGCCTTTATACAGTCTAACAAACATCTTCAGTGATAGTTACGGGGCAGTCCCGATATGTAGTTACACACCATAATAGTACTGATTTTGCAGTGTTCCCACAAGCAGGTACACATGTCATGCCTCGTGGGAATGTTATTGTCCGAGGATGTGTGTAACCCATAATATATTTGTGTTTCGGGAAGGGGAAAATGTAGCACATACTGTACGAACAACATGTTTTGTGTCTGCCACAGCTGCTTGGATTACAAGCAGTTCTGCAAGCTATTTCAGCAGTGTGCATAAGACATAGATAATAAGTAAAGTTATGAATAACTCACAGTTCCTAACTAGTAACTTACTGGAAAGTTTCCTATATTTTCTAACAGTTATACAGTGGGTATATACAATACATAGGAGGCAATTTTACCCCAACAGTCACCGTTGACAATTGGAAACAGCTCCTCAGTGGAATATGCCAGTAATGAGGACATAAGTGTACAAACATAAAGAAAGTCCTGCTATTACAAACTGCCAGCAAATGCATGTAATGCATTACTCATCTATTCAAAATACCTAGTTTACTGCATTACTATGATTATTATTATCCAATATAGAAATATATTAACACATTAGTCTCAGTAACGTGCATTTTTCACCTTTAATTGTGTGTAATTTCCAGGAAAATAGTGTTGATACATTTTGAATAGTCAGTGAAACATATCAATTTTCAAAGACTTCATGTCCCTCTTAACAGCCCTAGCAAACAATGCATTTACAGCATATTAATAAATAAAGAATACTTTAAGGGGGATGGTGTAAAACATCCATAGGAACAGCAGAGAAACTGTAAGTTAAACATGAACCTGAGATATTTCCACAATGTTTCTGGGTTAAAAAATAGGATCACCAAATAAATAAGCAAGTAAATCTTAAAGTACAGCTATAGATAATTCATTTTTGTAAGGATATTATACATTATTGACAATGTTTTCTGTACCAGTTGTTAAAACCCCTAAAAAGAGCACATTATAAATGGTCAATGTGATATATTTCCAGCACACAATCCCCAAAGAAATGACAGGAATTTAGGACTGTGTTGTGGAAATACCATTTTAACTTGTATAAAAGGAAAGCTTTAAAGTTAATCTCTACTTTCTTTGGGTCTCAAATATTTAATTCTTAATTCCCCTAACTGGTCTTGGTTTGTATCGTTGAAATGCAATTTGATCACAGAATTTATCTATTTAACATGTCAAACAGTAGGTGGCAGAGTTTACATTACATTATTTGTCATTTAGCAGACGCTCTTATCCAGGGCGACTTACATTTATTATTATTATTATTATTATTATTATTATTATTATTATTATTATTATTATTATTATTAATATTTTTATTTCTTGGCAGACGCCCTTATCCAGGGCGACTTACAACATAACTGCAAAAATACAGTGAAGTACAATCAATCAATCAATCCATTTTTATTTGTATAGCGCCCTTCGCAGGGTAGCCACAGAGTGCTTTACAGACTGGTAAACATACAACAAACGTACAGCAAAATAAAAAACATAAATACAATAAAATCAAATATAGACCTGTAAACATTTTACATGATCTAGAATAAAGTGAGTGAACATTTAAGTAAATAAAGCATTTAGGAACGGAGGAGAGAAAAACAAGAAAACTCCTAAGGATGGCATGTAGGAGAAAATGAATCTCTGGGGGTCCACGGCCTAGGGCCTAGGCCTAATGGTTGCCTCCCCTCCAGGCAGTATACTTATTACAGCAGCAAGGAGATCAGAAAGTTCTTTATCGGTGCTGCTGGCTGTGGTCTTCCCTGTGGAGGAGGCCTCTCGCTGGCCATCGGGGGTGGAGGGTTTGGACCATCAATAGGCTTTGGGTTGCGATGGTTCATCAAACCTTGGGTGTGGATGCCCCGTTGACCCTCCATTGTGAGGTGCTTCTGGGATGGGTTGTGCCTCATCAGACGGGTAGGGAGGTGCCAGTCCCTTTAGTGCTTTAAATGTTAATAAGAGCACTTTAAAGTCTATCCTGTAGTGCACGGGCAGCCAGTGAAGAGAAGCCAATACTGGAGTGATGTGTTCATGTTTTTATGTTTTTGTTAGGATTCTTGCAGCAGCATTTTGGACTGAAGTGCACAAATAGCTCTGTTTGTGCTGCCTGACAGAATGGCATTACAGTAGTCCAATCTAGATGTAACAAATGCGTGTATCAATTTCTCAGTGTCCTGTAACGAGAGGAATTGTTTTAGTCTAGCAATGTTTCTAAGCTGGAGGAAGGAAGATCTCGACACATTCTGAATGTGTGATTCAAAAGATAGATTATGATCACAGATGACACCCAGGTTTCATGCCATCCCCTTAGGGGAGAAATTAAAGTTATCATTACTCAGTTTTGTTAGTGAATGATGAACAGTTCGATTTTTGTCTCCTAAAATTATGACTTCTGTTTTGTCAGAATTAAGCATAAGAATTTTTTTTCTCATCCATGTTTTAATCTCAGACAGACAGCAGATTCGTTTTTCTAGGTCTATGGTGTTGTTAGGATTTACTGACAGATATAATTGTGTGTCGTCTGCGTAACTGTGAAAGTTAATATTATGTCGTCGAATGATATCACCTAAAGGGAGCATGTACAATGAAAAAAGTATAGGTCCGAGGACTGAGCCCTGTGGGACTCCGTACTTAACCTCAGTTAAATTTGAGTGGTTCTCGTTAATCTGTGCATATTGGAGTCTGTTTGACAGATATGATTTAAACCATGAAAGCACATTGCGAGATAGGCCAATACGGTTTTCTAAGCGGTGTATCAAGATTTTGTGGTCGATTGTGTCAAAAGCCGCACTTAAGTCTAATAAAATAATAACACTGGTGTGCCCTACATTGGAGGACTGAAACACGTCATTCAATACTTTTAACAGGGCCGTTTCTGTACTAAGGCCGGAACGGAAGCCTGATTGAAATTCTTCATAAAGATGATTATCGGTTAAAAAAGCTTGCAGTTGGTTTTCAACTACTTTCTCTAGAACCTTAGAAAGGAAGGGAAGGTTTGAGATAGGTCGATAGTGTTTAAGTTGGTTAGGGTCGACACTGGGTTTCTTAAGAAGTGGTTTAATTACAGCTATTTTAAATGATTCAGGAACAGATCCTGAGAATAAAGAGACATTGATAATATTGTGTATTCTGTGAATAATTCATGGCAGAGATTGTTTTAGCAGTTTAGTGCGTATAGGGTCTAGTGCGCAGGTTGTTGTTTTCATTTCCTGTTCTATCTGTTTTCTAATGCTGTTAACTTTGCTATTGAAATGATCCATGAAGTCACTACAGGTGAAATTGGGGGGGATGACCTCTGAAGGCTTTACCTTCTGGTTAGTAAGTGTCGCTATTGTATTAGAAAGAAAACGCGGGTTATTCTTATGCGTCTCTATTAAATTGGAGTAGTAGGCAGACCTAGCAGAGGACAGGGCCTGCTTGTATCTTATTATACTGTCATTCCATGCCATGTGAAGACCTCTAGTTTTGATTCTCTCCATTTACGCTCACATCTACGGCATTCTGTTTTAAGTGAGCGAGTGTGTTCGTCAAACCACGGTGAGTGTTTTGTTGGTTTTTATTTGTCGTGTCCTTAATGGGGCTACTAAAGCAGTGCTTAGCGTATTGTTGAAATTATTTAATAATTCATCTGCAGATCCTTCTTTTGATAAAGCTAGCATTTGGCAACAGGGTAGTGAATTTATGAATAGCAGTGGGATTTAGGCAACGAGTTTCTATGTTCCTTTCCGTGTGTCTAATTCTACTCCTCCTACAAGGCAATCAATCATTACAAATTAAATTTAGCTAAAACAGCAATTCAAAATAATACATTTTACAATTTTCAATTTACAATTTACACAAGTACAGTAAGTGACATCCTACATCCTTGACAGTGAAAGCTAAGTGCTGTCAAGATGTAGGGTCACAGTCAAGGGCTACGGGAAAGGGAGCAAGGAGGAAAACAATCAAGAACGCGAGAAGCATAATACAACTGTGAAGTGCTATCTAGCAGGGATAGAGGACTAATATTACAAGTGCTGTCGGAAGAGATGCGTCTTGAGTAAGTGCCGGAATGAGGTCAAGGACTCTGCTGTTTTGACTTCGGTGGGCAGGTCGTTCCACCATTTAGGTGCCAGGGATGAGAAGGAGCGGTTCTGGAGGAGGCAGAGTTGGTCTATACAACTGGGTATTTTACTGGAGCAATGTAAGTGAAGTACCTTGCTCAAGGGTACAACAGCACTGCCCCACCTGGGATTTGAACCCAAAACCCACAATATGAGTCCAGAGCCCTAAGCACTACTCCACAGTGTTGCATTAATCACAGACTGTACCAAGGCTCCATGTGATTCTTTATTGCACTTATACTGTTATTATTGTTTATTTGATTTAATTTTAATTATTCACTGATTGAGTCGTGTTCTCAAATTGTTTGTTTTCATTGATTGTATTCACTGATTGATTGACTTTAATTGATATTCACTATTATTGAACAGGCAGAAGCTTTGATCCCCGATGCGGCGCACCTGTATCACTGAGCAGCGGCCGCCTTCCCTCATGGCCACTACACCTGTGGACACTCAGCTGGAGATAAAGGCTGCCCTGCCAGAACAAAGGGGCACGGCGGAGCACCAGCAGGGACAGTGACTGCGGGACGGGTTACAGAGGAGAGGATATCGGCTGTGAGGGTGCCAGCCGGTAGGCACTAACTCCTCGCAGGGTCGGAGCGGGTCCCTGCAGATCGGGAGCTGCCTGGAGAAACATTAGCCGCTGGACGCAGTGACTCGACAGCGACAAGAGGATCTAAGGGACTATTACTGGCCAGAGACATTGACTTGGCTTCTACAAGACTGTATTCCTGGACTTGCCTTCTTGGCTCTGCGGTTTCCAGCTTCTCGGCGATAGACGGCACTTTGGGGCTCCGGACCAGCAGCCGGAGGGAGAAGCACATAGCGGACGGGTGAGAGGGACGCGCTCAATATCCCTGTGAGCTTGTGATCGCAGCACTTGCCAGTGAGCGAGCGTGTCCTCCTCCTGAGACTGCTCTTTGTCCTGGATTGGGGCTGCTTGTGCGGACGAGCTGCTCGTTTGTGAGGATCTCTAGCCTGGGACGGAACCGGAGGCCGAGCCGGGTTGGGACTGTGTAATTGAGACCATTCTCTCGCCATTCTCCATCGTTTCATACATACGTTTTTTGATTGTGAATATAGGGGGTATTGTCTGGGCTTAGTTTTATTTGGGAATTTAGTATAGTTTATTATATTTTCAGCTTTTGTATAGGTTTCTGTATTTTTATTTTTGCCCAGGTGATTAAAGGCAATTTTAATTGTAAAAAAAACATTGAGAGAACGGTCAGATTTCGTGCCCTGCTAGTTGCCCCTGTTGTATTGTACATGGTGAATTTTATTTAATGGACTAGAATAAGACCTTTCTTATTTACTGGTGACGTCTGTCCTGGGACCTTACCTGCAGGGGGAAATAAGTGAGTGGGAGCGAGTCCCCACCTCGCGTAACTCAGTTGGGATGGCGTAGCGAGACTTCATGCGACCCAGTCAGAGGTGATTCTAGGGTATGTGGGGGCCCCAGGCAAAATAAATCCTGATGGTGAAGCCAGGGAGAGCATGGTGGGGTTTCCCATTTGCGACACCCCTGGACCCACTGTTCACTGCCACTCGTGACAATTTTCAGGTTTTTCTGAATGCTTAAACACTAACAGTGATTCTTGAAGTACTATCTCTGAAATAATTAACACTTTTAGGCAATGTATTTAACAAGTGAGCAATGGGTTCAATCAAATATGAGCTGTTATACTGTTGCAGGTATAATTGGGATATTTTGAGATGGAAACCGGTAAGTGCTGTAGTCTTACTGGTACAGTAATATGTACTGTACTTTCATAATGAGAAGGATCTCTCACTACAGTTTCTCAGTCGTTTATACACTGTGACCGAAAGCATGCACAGAGTGATCCGAGGTTCAAGCTAACATCCCAGAACCACTTCTGCAGGACTATGCACACCTTCACCTTGCTTCAACTCAATTGGTGAGTCCAGTTCACTCATGTTGCAAAACATTACTCGCAACTCTCAATGTGTTGGCACAATTGTCATTGAGAAAACACCTGTACCTTTTGTGCAATACATGAGTCATCAGACAAAACTCAAAGTGCTAATGTACTACAACACACTTCACGTCTGCAAACCCATCCATCCATTTTCAAAACACACAATTCCTGTGAGGGTCGCGGGGCAGCCAGAGCCGATCCCGGCAGTGATAGGGCACAAGGCAGGAATACAACCAGGACAGGATGCCAGGCCATCGCTGGGCAACATATACACAGCAATTTAACATAACCTAAACTGCATGTCTTTGGACAGTGGGAGGAAACTGCAGAGCCTGGAGAAAACCCACACGGCACATGGCAAATAATGTGATTAGACTCAGAGAAATCCAAATGTGTATAATAGAGGATAATGGGATGTTTCAGAACATAGACCATGTTTCAATATCCACTATTGATCGTTTGCTGAGAAGGCACAGGATGAGCATGAAGCAAATATATCGTGTACCATTTGAGAGGAACTCTGATCGTGTGAAAGAGATGTGCTACTTTTACATGCAAGTGAGTATGAAACTGTTTCCAGTACTATTGTGCACTTGGAAGAGACAGAGGTCCAGGAAGTGCAGTAATGCACCATGTTCTAATCACTGTTCCTACATGGTCAGAGAATACTCAAGCTTGATGCCAGCGATGACCACATTGAGTTCATCTATGTGGACGAGGTAGGATTCAAGAGGCGGTGCTGGGGAAGGAACATCATTGGCCAGCGAGCAGGTCCCTGGCCAAAGGGGTGGAAACATAACCATGTGGGCTGCTATCAGTCATTGCATTTTGTTGCTTGTTATATATAAATACATTGATAATTTTTGGGTAGGCAGGATCATCCATGCATCCATCCATTTTCAAAACCACTTAGGGTCGCAGGGAAGCTGGAGCTGATCCTAGCACGCATAGGGTGCAAGTCAGGAACACACCCAGGGCAGGATGCCAGGCCAGCACTGGGCAACACACACACACACATACAGGGCAATTTAGTATGGCCAATTAAGCTAACCCACATGTCGTTGGACGGTGGGAGGAAACCCACATGTACCCGGGGAAAACATGCAAACTCCATACAGACAGGCAACCCAAGCTGGGTCTTGAACCTGGGACCCCTAGAGCTGTAAGGCAACACACCACTGTGCCACGACTGGCCAGGATCAAACATTGTATAATATAAAGTTCTTTACTGTCTGTGTTGATGGATTCTTTTTGTTTTCCTACATGAATCTTCCATTTTGAGGAGAGAGTTTTATTTTTCTAAACACAGTGTATTCTTAATGCTCAGTGTGAGAAACAGATATGATGTATGTGTGTGTGATTCTGACCCAATTCTTTGATTTTGAGGGCTGTGTATATAGTTTTTAGGCCAGAATTTTCCCCTGTGTGTGTTTAGCAGATGTGACTTTTTATTATGGGCATTGTGTTAACAGTTTAGGAGTATTGTGGTATAATAGTGTGTATGCAATTGGGAAAAACTATAAAACCATTCAAATGTTTTTAGAGAACTGCAAGAAAACCAGTATCTGGTCGACTGTTCACCCCAGAGCAGGAAACGCACATTGTAAATATAAAATAACTGCATCACACTCAGAGAACTGCAGGACCACATAATGGCAGATAACACACATTCCACAACATCAACAGAGTGAGTCTCTCGGCACTCTCTCGTCTACTGAAACTTAATAGAATTGGGATGAAGCAGCTATACAGAGTTCCTTTCGAACAAAACTCAGACCGTGTAAAACAACTGAGATATGAATATCTGCACGTAAGCTATACTATCCTATCATTGGTACTGGATCTGGAAGTGCACGGTGCTACATCATATTGACTGATCCCTGTCTTTTCATACTGTGCTACATTGTTTTGTCATGGAGCTAGAAGCAGATTCAGTGCATCGTGAGCTAATATATGTGGACGAGGCAGGTTTCAATCTTGCAAAAACAAGCGGCCACGGCAGAAATATCATCGGACACCGTGCAATCATCAACATCCCAGGACAACGTGGTGGCAACGTAACAATGTGTGCGGTCCTTCACCATCATGCAATCCTTGGCCCATACAACACTGCACACATCATCACATTTCTGGACACCCTCCACAAACAGACTAATCCCTAATGACTGGGTGCCAGAAAAGCCCAGGTACGTTATCATCTGGGACAATGTTAGTTTCCACCGGGCTGCTGTGGTCCGCAATTGGTTCACAGGTCACCCACTTTTCATCAAACTCAATCGCCCCCATAATCTGCGTTCTTGAATCCTATTGAAGAATTCATCTCTGTATGACGTTGGAAGGTGTATGATCGCCAGCCCCACCAACGCATACCCCTTCTACAGGCAATGGAGGAGGCTTGTGGAGACATCGATCAGGGGTCATGCCAGGCCTGGATATGGCACTCCAAGCGATACTTTCCATGCTGCCTGGCTCAAGACAACATCGCATGTGATGTGGATGAAGTCTTATGGCCAGACCCACAAAGAAGGTGAGATGTAGCCTAATTTTTTCTGTTCTTTTTCCTAGCACAAATGTCTTTTCTTCTACTGCATTTTTGTTGTTTGAGGAGTGTTAGAACATTGAGAGAAAGAAAAAAAAACATTCCCCTTATTTGTATTGATAATGGGTTACAGTGAGGGAAAAAAGTATTTGATTCCCTGCTGATTTTGTACGTTTAAGAGAGTGCTCCCTTTAAGAGAGTGCTCCTAACCTCAGCTCATTACCTGTATTAAAGACACCTGGGAGCCAGAAATCTTGCTGATTGATAGGGGATCAAATACTTATTTCCCTCATTAACATGCAAATCAATTTATAACTTTTTTGAAATGCGTTTTTCTGGATTTTTTTGTTGTTATTCTGTCTCTCACTGTTAAAATACACCTACCATTAAAATTATAGACTGATCATTTTTTTGTCAGTGGGCAAACGTACAAAATCAGCAGGGGATCAAATACTTTTTTTCCCTCACTGTATGTTCGGGAATACACATTATTAGTATTATTTTTATTTCTTGGCAGACGCTCTTATCCAAGGCGACTTACAAAATAGAAGCGCAATACAAAGTGCAAGAATACAATTCAGTACAAGGCATCAAACATTACAAATTCAAATTTACATTATACAAGGCAATTCAAAACATAATACATTTTACAACTTCCAATTTACACAAGTAAATACAATAAGTAAAGTCATACATCCTGGAAAGTGAAAGCTAAGTGCTGTCAAGATGTTAGGTCCCAGTCAAGGGCTACGGGAAAGGGAGCAAGGGGGAAATCAATAATACAAGTATTAGTAATACAAGGCAAGAAGCATGGTAAAATGTTGTGAAGTGCTACCTTACAGGAGAGTAAAGGGACTAATATTACAACTAATATATCCTTCCGGCGCTAACTCAAGACATCTTTTCAGACAGTACTTGTAATATTAGTCCCTTTAATCCCAGTTAGATAGCACTTCATAGCATTTTGTCATGCTTCTTGGATTATTGATTGATTTTCCTCCTTGCTCCCTTTCCTGTAACCCTTGACTGTACCTTACATCTTGACAGCACTTAGCTTTACTTTCCAGGATGTATGTCCGCACTTACTGCACTTAACTGTATAAATTGGAAGTTGTAAAATGTATTATATCTTGAATTGCTTTGTTTAATGTAAATTTGAATCTGTAATGTTTGATGCCTTGTATTTAACTGTATTCTTGCACTTTGTATTGCACTTATTTTATAAGTCACCCTGGATAAGGGCGTCTGCCAAGAAATAAAAAAAATAATAATAATATTGTGTCGGTATCGGGAGCCAGTGGCGGGAGCGGAGCAGTGGAGTAGTGTGTGCGAGGGAAAGAGATTACCAGGCGAGCCGCAGAGTTCTGGATGAGCTGGAGCGGTGGGTAGTAGTTGCAGGCAGGCCGGCCAGGAAGGAGTTGCAGTAGTCCAGGCGGGAGAGGACCAGTGACTGGACGAGCAGCTGAGTCAAGAAGTTGGTGCGGAAGGGACGGATTCGGCGTATGTTGCTCAGGAAGAATCTGCAGGTGCCTGTCAGTGTGGTGATGTGCTGGGTGTAGGAGAGCGCAGGATCAAGAATGACTCCTAGATTTTTAGCGGAAGAAGCAGGAGAAAGTGTGGTGGATTCCAAGGGGATTGAGATGGGGAGATCAGCAGAAGGTGAGGAAGAGTGGGGGAATAAGAGGAGATCCGATTTAGAGAGGTTGAGCTTGAGGTGGTGTGACTGCATCCAGGCGGAGATAGCAGACAAACAGGAAGAGATGCGAGAAGGGATGAGAGGGTCAGAAGAGGGAAAAGACAGGAAGATCTGGGCATCATCTGCATAGAAGTGGTAGGAGAAACCATGGGATGCGATGAGGGGGCCCAGGGAGCGAGTGTAGAGAGAGAACAGGAGCGGGCCCAGGATGGAGCCTTGGGGTACGTCTATGAGGAGAGGTTGGGGGGTGGATGAGGAACCTTGCCATGTCACTTGGTAGGTCCAGTCGTTGAGGTAGGAGGAGATCCAGGTGAGAGCAGTTCCAGAGATACCGAGGTCAGCGAGGTAGGAGAGGAGGATGGAGTGATCGACAGTGTCAAATGCTGCAGAGAGATCAAGGAGGATGAGGACTGAGGAGAGGGAGGCCGCCCGAGCACACCGGGGGGAGTCAGTGACTGCCAGGAGAGCCGTCTCGGTGGTGATTCTGAGTCTGAGATGTCCAGGGGTGTCACGAAGAGTTGCGAAGGGGAACAGCCTCTAGACAAGATGAGGTCTAACTGGCAGCCTGCTCTGTGAGTGGGTGGAGACGGAGAGAGAGAAGTTAAAGGAGTAAAAGAGAGGAAGAAATCCGGCAGAGTGGGAGGGTTTGGAGAGGATGGTAGGTGAGGACAGCGAGGGGAGGGAGGAGAGAAGAAAGTCGAGTTCATCCAGGAAGGTGGTGAGTGGACCAGGAGGACAGTAGAGAACTAGAAGAAAGAGGTGAGAGGGAATTCAAAGCTGTTGGAGGCGATAGAGGAGAGAGAGGGGGGTGGCACAGAGAATAGCAGAGAAGGGGAGAGCAGGAGCCCTATTCCCCCCCCACCCAGTAAGACAGGGGGAGTGGGACAGGACAAACACAGAGGATAAGGCAGCAGGGGTGGATGAGTTCTCCAGGGAGATCCATGTCTCAGTGAGAGCGAGGAAATCCAGAGAGTGGTGGGAGGCGAAGGCGGAGATGAAGTCGGCCTTGTTGGAAGCATACTTTACACATTTGGATGCCTGTGTGTATGTGTGTTTACTACATGTATGAATAAACTTTATTGCAAACTGCTATGCCCTGTACATGAAAAAGCAAAAGCCACAAGTGTTTTTCATTTATACTATCATTCATGCTTAGTTGGCGCTTTGTGTGCCTATTCAAATAATGGTTTGTGTGTACTGTATTGCATACGCAACCTATCGTTATCTTTCAAGTCGGAAGCACTGCCCAAGGGGGAGGGGTTGCTGTATAACAAAGCCGTCGCAGGGGCGGAGGCAGCGAGCTGATAAGGGAGCCTGCCACGAGGTGCACCGCAAGGGTGCCTAGGCAACACAACTCCAGACAGTTACCTCAGGGATCCCGTAGGGCCGCACCTGAGCCGTCCAGGAGCGAGGACCATAGTCACGCTCTACCGGGAGCTGTCTGCTATCAGCATATACAAAGCGGGGCTACAGAGGTTAACTCTTATGCCCTCCACTTACAAGAACAAGGCCGGCTGCTCTACTAGTGCAGCTAGGAGCGAGGCCGTAATCTACTTGCACAATGTCTGGTGTAGGCAATCAAGCACTTGTGCGGCCTCCGCGCAATATCATGGCAGTGGACCCCTGATCCAATAGGAGCGGGTCACAGACCCAATGAGAAAAATACAATATAATACATAGCTGGCTAATCAGAAAGAGTAGCCGAGCTGAACAATATACAATAAAAACATATCGCATGACAGGAAGACAGGACAGGAAAACTTCGGAGGTTTCAGGAGAAGCATGCAATCTGCCTTAATGTTTCAAAATAGCCCTATTGTAAATATAAACCAAAGATATTAAATGTTGTAATTTCCAAAACAGGGCAGTTGCCATAATATCAGGTACTGTCAAATGTTCTCTAGCCGAAAACTGTTTTTTTCAGTTTGTTACGCCATGGCGTCCAACTCGTAACACCTTTTTTCATTATGTCACCATAGAGACATTTCAAGCCAGGCAGTTTATTAGGTTTACAAATAATAATAAATAATCTAACTGCTGTTTGACGTCTCCCATGTCAGCTTCTCCTTGTACTGCTTCGAGACAGGACAGAAGATTGCTTTAGTTTCTATGTCGCCACAGTTTCAATGAAGGCACTGTTCCTCGGAAGATGTCACAGAAAATATACAGTATCCTCTTGGACTGGGGCTGGTATTGCGAGACCATGACCGTGCAGGCCCCACACCCCCATCTCCACAGCCATACTTCGTCCCAGTCAGCCTCACTGCGGAGACAAAGGAGTCAAGGAAAAACATCCTTGGCAAGAATTCATGAGCTCGGCAGGATGACGCAAAGAAGGAAATACTACAGAGTAACGAAACAATCACCAATCTAGATGTACACGTAATGTCACTTAAGGAAATATTGAAAGTTTAAAGTTTTTAAATACTGATTATCCCCCAGTCCATTATACTGTGGGTGCAAATATTATATTTCCTCATAGTTTACATTTGCTTACAATAGTATGTTTTTCCAAGGTTTTGCATGTAAACAATACATTAGCTGGTCTTCTCTTATAATATTATTATTGTTATACTGTTTAAAGTTATTGGATCCTATAGGGTATAAAGTTAAAAGTCACACATAAAAGAAAACAACAACATGCCAAAAAATGCAACGAAGTATCGCATAACCACAATATGTAATCTTTACATGCAAAAGTTAATAGAAACAAGAATATCGAAGTTGCCATGGTAAGAATACATAATGTCTCCGTATAGAATAGTATTCAAAGTTATACAGTATATCTAACCTTTAATTAGTTATTTTAAATCAAACTTATGTGTAATGATTGTAGGCTATTCATATTGCAGATATTAAACAACTAAAAACATGATCCTAAGTCAAACTCACTAACAAGCCATTCAGCGGTGGTTCTAGCCCCTTTCATCTCGGGGGGCATGGCTGGGGCCAGTTGTAATCGTAGCGGGGCCATCATCGGGGGGGTGTATTGTCCATGATGTTAGTGGTGGGGGGGGTGCTGACAGTGTTTTGTCCACGGTGCCAGTTAGGGGGGCCACAGGGGGTATGTGCCAAATTTGAGGTATGTGCCTATCCTGCGTTTTCTTTTCTTTCTTATTTCTTTTTTTTTTTACATACCAAAGTAAAGCTGTGACCTTATTTGGCAAAGTAGGGTTCAGGATTTAAATTCACAGTGGCTACCTGAACTAACAGTAATGGGGCACACAACAAGTAAACAGAGAAAATAACTACACTATTCCTACCCTCCCAAATCTTACAGGACAGGTGAGATGCCCCTACTCCAAGATACTTATACAATAGAAAAACTATGGTAATAATAATATAGCCCAAGACAAAAAATATTAATCTTTCTAGACTGTATTAAAGTTCAGCACTTCGGAAAAATAGAATTATTTTGTATTTCAATAAAACAAAAATAATTACTGGTATCCACACACCCAACCAATGTAAATGTCACGGACGGTGTTAATTAGCTCCTTAATCACCATTACTTATTATATTTATATTTCACTTCACTTTATGCAATATGGCTTGTGTATTTTGTTTGGTTCTATATTGCCATTATTTTGTGTGGTGATTATCTTTCACTTTATTGTTTAATTTGTTATTCACTTAGTATTATTTTGATTGTTTGCACGTGTGCCTTATTATTTGTGTTTCTTTGAGCCAATCACCACCGCACAACTCACCTGGGTCCACCTGCACTCTTCACACGCGTCCCCACTTAATCACCCTGCCCTGGGAGAGGAGAGGAGGGAGCGTCTGATACGAGCCGCAGAGACCTCCCACATTGGAAAGTGGACTTCAGCAGACAGGAGGGGAGGTGGCAGACCTGGGAGCAGGACCCAGATCAACACGGCGCACAGGGACAGAATAGTGATGTCGTTCGCGAATGTGCCGGGTCCCGTCTGAGAAAGGATGTCTGTTCTTATGTTTTTATTTCTTATAAATGAATACAAGAATAAAAGTATGAATGTTGTGTTGATGTGCTGCGTATGATGACATTGTCCCGGTGCTCCCGTTTGGTGCAGCACACACACCTCAACACAACATTCAGTCAGTGCGAGTGGTGCGGCCGAGCAGTGTGGCGAAAAGTTCATCTTTAATTACGGGTCAGAAAACAAGATGAGTGACAGGCACAAACGAAGTAGCATTTGGATGCATTTTGATAATATAAACAACAAAGGCAGAATGTAAAAATTGTAAAGTATCATATCAAGCAGGGTCTACTAACAACCTTCACAGACACATTAGAATTATAAATCCATCAATGCAGTTGGAAGAAAACAGGCAAGCTAGCATGCCTGCTACTGAAAATGAAAATACCTGTGCGATTACTGGAACCATTGCTGCTGCAGTGCTCACAGCCACCCCTCAGGCATCAGGTACTGCGACCTATTGCAACCCATAGTTCTATAAGCCAATTTATGCCAAAGGCCATGACCCCAGCAAGACCAAACACAATTGATGAGGTATTGGCTAAAATTATTGCAAGGGAATTCCAACCATTCTCAGTCGTGGAGGACAAGGGATTTAGAAGCTACACCCATGCTCTCAATCCAATGTATGTTCTTCCAAGCAGGAAAACACTCTCCCAAACAACTATTCCAAGACTGTATGACAGACAATGTGCTTCACTGCAAGAAAGGGTTAAAAAGGCTACAGCAGTTTGCCTGACAACTGACTGCTGGACATCCAGAGCCACCACTTCCTTCATGTCTGCTACATGTCACTTCATTGAAAATTATAAAAAATGGTGTCCAATCTTCTGGACTGTTTTGAGTTTAGTGGCAGACACACTTCAGATAACTTGGCAGAGGGACTGCTAAGAGTGGCAAGTAGAAAACAAAGTGGATTGCTGTGTTACTGACAACGCAGCTAACATCACCAAAGCTTTTTAACATCTTGAAATGGACCCACCACCCATGTCTCGTGCACACAATCAACCTGGTTGTAAGACATGCCCTGAAGGTGATGAAGCCCACTGTGAACAAAGTGAAGGCGATGCGGGAATTCTTCCATAAGAGCACACGAGCCACAGAGAAGCTGAAGTCTTCTCAACGCCAGATGGGTATGCCTGAGCTGAGGTCCAAACAAGAAGGTGGAATTCAACATTTCATATGCTGAAACGGGTTCTGGAGTCCAAGGATGCAATCATCTCTACCTTGGCCATTATCAATGCACCTGTTGATGCTCTGAGCCAAGAAGAGTGGGAGGAAGTGCGAGAGACATGCACTGTTCAGGAACCCTTTGAGCAGTCACTGTGGAGATCAGTGCAGACAGGTACAATGGACAACTGTTTTTACATTAGTATTACATAATTGCATATTTGAGGTGCATATTAGAGGGGAATGGCAGTAATAATAGACAAGAATAAACTGAACAAAGTCCATATACCACATAATAAAACAAAGCATAATTCTGAGTTTTCTCTTTTTTTTTCAGCTACGTGACAGCCTCCAAAATGCTACTCCTGTGCAAGGGTCTGCAGAGAATAACAGCCCACCACCAGACAGGAGGAACAGTAACCAAAGGGAAAGAGAGAGAGTTGGTGACTGCTCTCTGTGCATCTATGGAAAGAAAGTTCCACAGAATGGAATACAATACTGTTCTCTCAGAAACCACCATAATGGACCCAAGGTTCAAACAGCTGTCCTTCAATGACAACAGAGCTGTTGATGAGGCACCTCAAAGAGTAACAGCAGCAGCAAGATGCAGCCCCAGCAGCCAGCAGGCTACACCACTAGGAGGCCAAGAGGGAGAAGAGGGAGCAGGGGCACTAGAAGTGGAGCCACAAACGTCTGCTGTTTGGAGGTTCTTTGATGAAAGAGCAACAGGAGACACTGCAAGAAGGAATCCCACAGCAGATGCTATACTGGAAGTAAGATCCTATCTTGAAGAGCCCCTTATCCAAAGAGCCACAGACCCGCTGAGCTGGTGGGAGACCGAGGCTTCAGTCTACCCACGACTGGTCAAGGTGATGGCAGGGAGACTCTGCATCGTAGCAACATCAGTCCCTTCAGAAAGAATCTTCTCCAAAACAGGGCAGATAATAACAGAAACCGGATCAGCCCCTGTAAGCTGAGGCACTTAGACTTTCTTAATGCCAGTCTGCACTAAAGACAAGGTCACTGGTAATATATACATCTAGAACTGTTGGATGCTGCCGTTATGCGCATTGTAATTCATTTTTTATTTGTTATATGGTTCCATTTTGAGTGTGGTTTGCTTGGAATGGTTTGTGTTTTGGATAGTTCAATATAAATAAAACGTTCAATACACGTGTAATAGTGTTTGATGTTTTCACATGATTTACGTTTTTTTTTTAATACAAAACATGTAAATTATGGTATTCTGGAAATTATAAGATTAAGTATAATTACATTGAATAAGTGATGTATGTGCACACATACCAATCATAGGTCCAAACATTGCTAAATTTGCCTGAATTATAAAAGCCAGAAGTGGTACTAAATGAAGAGCCATTTGGGAGCCGAAAGAGCCCGCTCTTATTGCTGAATTGAGCCAAATGGTCTGGCTCACTGAAACCAGCCGGAATTCCCATCACTAGGACAGAAGCAGAGAGAGATGGATTCCTCTGGAGGCTACAGTGAGTGCACCTTTGGTTTCGCTGATTTCCATGGAGTGTGGAAACGTAGAGAAGTTTAAGACGCCAAGCTGCGAGTGATTTCCTGCTGTGCCCACCCCTCTCCCCTCCTTGGATTATAAGCGATCGAGGAAAGACATTGAACATTACAGTGTCTGTTTACATACTGGACCTACTAACCTGGGCGCTGTGTTGCTTGGGTATTCCTCCGTGCAGTGGGCAGGGCAGCTGGAAACCGGCAAACAGGGAAACCGGCAAACAGAGAAAGCGAGAAGAGGGTTAACATTAACGTTAACGAGGCTGACCCGGCAGTCCACTGTCCACATTCCGCCCTGCAGTGAGATGGTGCTGTGGGCACAGGTGCCAGAGTTCCCCCACATAGCGGAATACTGTGTCCTGATCGAGGCTTGGGATGAGGAGCGAGAGCGGCAGGTGGCACGGACCATCACGTGGGTATGCCAGGGTAGGGTCCCGTTGCCAGTGTTAAATCTTTTCCCCTACCCTGTAGATGTGCCCCAGCGCTGCCCACTGGCTAGACTCTCCCGTATAGACCAGCAGGACATTATCACTGAGGATGAGGCGACATTCCAGTTCCGATATCCAGACATGGTAGAAGTGGGGGTCCGTCCGGTCCAGACACAGGGGGTGACAGGGCCCGTGGACTGGACAGGGGGAGCCACCGACTTGTCCAGGGAGCAGTGAGGATGGTTAGGCCCTGTTGCAAAAGTGGTGTTGCGTCTAGTAATGTAACCATTCCTTATATCCCAGGACATTAGTTTATAGACACTGTTGCACCGTTTGTAGTAGAACACTTGCATTTACTCATAAGGCAGTTCCCTAATCTCAATCCCTTACACTGGTTTATTTATGGACTTCCTTCCTAATTGATAGGGTATTACTGTTTGTGAAAGAACTATTTCCATACAGTCAAAGTTTCATGACATTAGACTTTAAACTAACTCATATCTCATTCAATTATTTATTCATTTATTCTACATCAAGTTATATCTTCAGTAACGTCCATATTTTCCCACGTTTCATTCAATCACCATCAGAAGCTCTCTGTGCTAAAAGTGGCAGCACATTTGTCTCACACACATCAAACTCGCCTTTTCCTGCTTCCCAAGCCTTATCAACTTACTCAGACCCTCGTCAACTTACTCAAACCCTCTTCAACTTTGGTCAACATTGCTCTGCATTCTAACAGCTATTCTTTCTCCTATTCTTAATTTCTTACAAGAAATGTATTCAGGTTTTTTTATCAATATGTTTTATTTATATTTATACAGATGTCACTCCATTATTCGTTTATTGAAGTCATATATGTACCTAACAAAATATTAGCCAATAGGCCATTGATCTCAATAATGATTCCCATAATCCTAGGACACCTTCTCTTTTACTCTTCCTTTCCATTCTTCCTTTTCTCCTGTAAAGCATTTTATATTACTTGAGCTTACTTATTCTATAGTTGTAATCTTATACTTCTGCGGTATCTTACCCTTTTCCTACATCACTCATCTTAAAACCATGGTCTACTTTGACTTTCATTTCAGGTATTATATGCTAGGCACCAATAACCAAACATTTTCTGAAAGACTGTAACATGTCACCAGACTGTTTACATTCTCCTGCTTTCACAGGCTGTCAGGGCTGCACCAGGCTCTCTTCTAGCCTTTCGTTTCCTTGAATTTGACTTTTGACAGAGCTTGTCCATAACATGATGTTTAACAAACAAATTCTGGTTCTTCTTGTGGAGACACCATGACTATTCATGTATTACTATTATTATCCATCTGTTTATTCAATGTATATTTTGGATTACTTTTCTTATAATAGTCTTTCTTTCTGATTTCTGATGCTTGAGGCACTCTGTATAGAGCCAAAGATCCTCATGAATATGATAAATCTGTTGTTACATTTTTAAATATAATTCTAAAATGATTGCCAAAACATAGACATTTACCTTATATCACCTTCAAACTATACATATTCATAAACACACAAAGCACATACACATTGATATCTAAAGATAATTCAGATATCCGATCTGTGGCATGTTTTATTGACCCTGCAGTGTCTCAAACAGCCCTTATAACTTATTATTTAAGCTTATGATTATTTAGAATAAAATGTCAAATAATCCCACTCGATTATTTCATTATTTCACTATCTCAGTTTTCTTGATCCATTGTGAAAAAGTTCTGTTATTTCCTCCTCATCTGTAGAGGCTACATTAGCCCACTCCCCGGTCTGATATTCTCGTAGTAACTGTATCCAAATGTTGGGCGGACATTTAGCCTTCACGATGATGTGTACATCGTGCGGGTGAAGGAGGTGAATAACCATCTTTTCATCTAGAATATCCCAAAAAGTTGTGTTACCCTGGTTTGGTTTTAATTTTGGGAGGGACGCCCATATCATTTCTTTTTCTCCTGGGGAGAAGGGGACATGGGTTTTAGTCGTATAGACTATTGATTGACCTTCCTCTTTACTCTGTCTAGTTTTGACTTGCATGGGTGCAGCTGGGACCGTTTTCAGAGCGGTCAGATCTGGATACAATGTATTATTATAACCAAAATCAGTGATTGATTTATATTCCGGATTATATGGGGGAGGAGCGCTAGCAAAACCTCCTTTTTCATATTCCCATGCTTTGCGATCTAAATCATCCCAATCGGGCCTGTCGTCCTCGGAGTGATCTGTGTCGCGACGCGCTCCTAACACGGCAGCACATCGCGCACCTACACCTTCACCTTTTCTGACCACTTTTCTTGCCCTTCTAATTTGCCTTGTAGTTCTATTAATTCTATCGTATTTTTCACAACTTCTTCTCTCAATTCACATTACTGTTTATGATGATCTTCCATTTCTGTTATTTTCTTTTCTTGATTCTCACCAACCTGACACAATATCACAATTCCTTTCTCTGTCTTATCTGGTTGTTGTTGCTTCCACCAGTCCCGGTGCTCCTTCGAAGACCAGTCTTTCTCCCAACTTCCTTCCAACATTTTCTTCTCTACATTCTGTTTTTTTATTTCTCAAAAAACCAATAATGCTGGTGTCACTCACTGTGACGATTTATCTGAAATATTACATTATTATATATTATATTATGTATATATATTATAATAAAAACAAACACTCCAGTAAGGTACGGACACCCGTACATGACACTGGCTAAGGTAAGGGAACCCATAAACAACCATAAGCACCCCCGGACCTAGGACAGACTGTAACTTGCTAACTTGCTAACTGTTTTGTTTGCTTCTCATCGTTTTCTGCTAGTTGCATGCCAAACGAGTTCGTTCTGTCCAAAATATAAGCTTTTTTTCTTCTAATAAACTCAATACAAATACAGTGCACTAGCAACTATTTCCCTTTCAAAAGTTGTAGTCCCGTTTCAGTTAAAACAAAATGTGTGCTTCAAAGAAAGAAAATACTATTTTACTACTATACTTATCACAAAGCTTCTCAACACAATCTCAGGTGCAGGTGCACTCTGCGCTATCCTTTGCCCGAGCTTTGTCCAGGAAAACTCACTGTAGCCATCTTAGTTCAACACGGGCTCTCCTTACCTGCGAGTCACACGGGTCCAGTTCACTTTGCAAGTGAACAGTCTCTTCTCAGAAACAATAAGGAAACTTGGAAAGAAACACAATCCCAGGTCGGTGTTAAAAAAAAGTTCTTTGTTTTCATATTAAAAGAAAACATTTGTATTTTCTCTGCACACTTCACAGCTCCAATTAGCACACTCAACTAATCCCTGCCCCCCTCAGAACAGTCACTAAAGAAAGGTACTCACAGTCATTTTAAATATGACATCCTGTAGTGTTTCATTTCAAAATATGATCTTATTATCACTTGAACCAAATAAATCCTTTGACCCACTAATACCAAATTACAGTTAGGGGGGCCACAGGTGTGATTTGAAAATACGATCTTCCATGTCTTTCTGTTGTGTTTTGACCTGGGGATCTGTAATTGTCCAAGTGGCTACTGCACATGTACTTATTTAATATTAAATGTGTTATTTAATTAGGCTTGGTTCTGGTGAGCATGTACAAGACGTCAGCTTTTTAAATAACTGTGTGTATTGGATCATACACATTTTAGAAATACTCTCTCAAACTTCCCGCATTGGTACCTCACCAGGGAGGTAGAAAACAGCAATAGCATTGAAAAAGTGTGATTGTAGTTCTGCTCTTCTGCAATATATTTCTACAAGATCTTTAACATCTTCTTTAACATTGTTTTAAAGGCTGGGACCAATATGGTGGAATATCTCCAACACACGGACATTGAGAGACTCGACCCCTTTGTGCTGCTGCTCAGAGACCAACTCTCAGTTGTCTCTGAGTAGGCTATGGATCAACTTCCTTTCCTAATATGAAGGAGACAATGGATACAAAACCTATAGGCAACTATGAAAAACAGGTGATTATTGTTATTCTTCTCATTATAAACTACTTAATACATCTCTCGCATAAAGTACAACAGGATAGTGGTGATGTCATTCAGGATTGGATTGCCATTGGTCAAAAGCCCTCTGAGAGAAATTGTGTGGCGACACTCCACACTCTTAGAAGAAATTGTTCTGCACAGAACCATAAAGGGTTCCTCGAGTAATCGCTCTGGTGGATCCCTTTATGGTTCTATGTAGAACCCCTTCAAAGGGGTTACATGAAGAACCCCCAAACATAGCGTTCTACACAGAACCATTCGTTTTAAAATGTTATATATAGAACCCATTCAAAAGGGGGACACGTGCTATAACTGAATTTGTTTTCCAAATACAATCTTTAAAAAATGTATGAGTTCATATATACAAACACACATACACAACGTAGAAATCGCACTACTAGTGAAGTAACTTCATTTACATTATATGCCACAACTCCTCAATTTGGAAAGCAAAAACAAGACATCTGATGTAAAAGTGTAAACTAATTACGAACAGCACTTTTGATTTTTATCTTCAATTCAGGGGCTACTTATTCGAACAGTAAACTGTATTCTCTCTTCAGAGTGACTGGAATGTTTTTGCCTACATTCAACTTAAATATGAAAGTTTCCAAAAACGGCATAGTTTTCTTTAAGGCTATTCAATGCCAAACACAAAATTCTCTCTGCTTTCAGTGCTTGTCCTTCAGCACAATTACACAGGTTCATGATGTTCTCATTTCAATACATTGTTTTCTTATTTAAACTATTTGACTTTGAGCTTACATTGAGAATAAAATCACTTTTGCAAGTAAAACCTGGCCAAGAAAGGAAGCAGCACTACAATAAAACAATACACAGAATACAAAGCAGTTCCTTCAAAAGTGAAAGTGATAAAGAGTGATGTCTGTCAGTAAATTACGTTGAGATACATATTGGTTATTTTGAATTAGGAGTCCAACTTCAATATCTTCTATTAACAAGCCAAAATACAGATCAGAATTACGGGTAATTGAAAATAATATGTAGCGCCTAGGTAAGCTTGGATGTGTTCAGAGAAACACTAAAAACGGATTGGCTTTATTTGTGGAATGCAATCCTGAAGAGTATTTGATATTTTGGGTAATAAGCTGACCGAAAATATTAGGAGAGCCATATGCACAAAATAGTATAGTCTCCTAGTGCACGTCACCGCCCTCTATTGCATAATCTACAACACCTTATACATCAAACCCAATTTACTAATATTATTGTTATGCATTCATTTGTCACATCTGCCTTTGCTGGCAAGGATAACAGTACAGGATCATCAATATGTACTGAAACGAAACCTGTCCTAGTAAGGTCGTGTCCTAACTGGATTTGACAGAGGAGCGTGTAGCTGCCACCACCTTTGGTTTACCGGACGGTCTGGTCGAATAACCCTGGAAGCTAAAATTAGTGATGTTAAAGGGAGAGTGAAAAGCCAAGAGGAAGTATATAACCAAGTCTTTTTAATAACCAATTTAATACGCTGGGTACACAATGTGCAATTTAGGCAAATAGAATAACAATCACAGTATCACTAAACAATCCATAAAAAGTAAATATCCATTAAACAGTTAAGTTAATTTCTCCCTCAAATACATACGACCAATTAATATAATAAAACCGCAATTGACCTTCATTAAAGAAATACTAAAATAAACCATACAATAAACACCAATGTAAGTGAAAAGAAACCACAATATAAACATCAGATAAACCATACAATAAACACACCAATATAAGTTACCACAATTACAACAGCAATTTCAACTATAAAATCAAAATACAAACTCTTCAATGTAAAGCCAAAAAAACACAAAAAACGGGTTAATTGTTGTTTTAGATCAATTGATTGGAATATAGCTAATAGGATCAGCACAATCCAATCAATCAATCACTCACTTGGCCCTGTTACACAGACTGATTAATAGCAGTATGTTTAAGTCTAACCATAAATTCATAAATTAGAGCAAAGAAACTGTTACTATGTTTAAACTTGGTTTTATACAAGTCCTTGCCCAATGAAAACATGTAATCAAATACACATAATCCCACAAACAAACACATATAGATTTAAAATAGAGTCAGAGAGCTCCCGTCAACTGAACAGCTCCCCAGCATTTGGCGCACACTGCACACTGCACACTGCACACTGCACACTGCACACTGCACATGTAAAAACAAGCAGCCCCCTATTATCTGCACACAAACCAACACAAGCAATGCTAGCCGTAGAAAGAGTCTCTCTTGTGTCTTCTGAGCACTGCTTATATCCCCATCTGCTCCCGGTATGACATCCCGTGATTGGTCGCAATGCTCAGTCCAATTAGGGTTAATAAGAGCCAATTCAATCAGTGACAGAGCCGACTGGCTCATCACAGTACTACTATATTTACAGCATGACATAACAGCGCGGCGCTGGAGCGGGAAAGTGCGCTTCTTTTTGCACATCGTCTACATGCGCGAAAAGCCTGGACACTTGGGCTAAAAAAAAGACAAACATAGAAAGTGTGAAATATGAACGTTAACATTGTAGCGCAAACATTGGGCTTCGAGCCACGTGTAACAGACAGTGCGATTCAGAACAAAGTCAAAAATAGCTTCTGCACAACAATACAACTCTTAGCTAGTAAATTCATGTGGAAAATGGACGCCCCGTCTACAGGGCTGCGGCAAGTCGTGGCCTATTTGTTGGGGAAGGATGTTGAGCTCGGTTTTCCAAACGAGCCGCTGCATATTGACCTATGTCTATTGTCTAAATGTCTATTTATTTATTGATGTATTCATTTATTTCTTTCAACATGTATTGATTCATTGATGATTTTCTCTGTGTATTCATTTTTAATTCTGGCATGGATTATCCTGCATACAAAAGCAAAGGCCCGGGACAGTGCGAGCATGACTTATACAGCGCAGTGCAATCATGGTCGCTGCTTGACATCGTCCTGCAAATAAAAAAACATTGGCTGGATGTCAAGTCACACATTGCCGGGCCAGACCTCGAACCCGGATCCTCCGGATCGTCACCCTGCTGCTCTCCAGCTGAGCTACTCCGGCAACGGAGCATCGGCGCGGAAGGGCGCTATTAACTGTGCGCTGTTTCTGCCGTCACTCATCTCCTGCAATGCCGTGTTTATGTGAGAGCTGTGACGCGCTGTAGCAGCAACTACATGTTTACTACATCTCATCTCCTCTGGGGTTTCAGTGTTTGTGAGACGGTGACACTAAACGCTGAAGTATAATGTCGGCCAATAAGCGCACTGGACACCGCCCACTGGCTGTGATTGACACAGCGGGCTTGTATGACGTCATTCACTGCTACAATGATCGAGCGCAGAGATACACCGTGGTCGTGCAAAAATGCTTTTTCTACTCTTGCGGTTTTTATTTTACACTACAGGAATAAATAACTAAACCAATATTAAATACATAGATACATGTCCCTGCCGATTCCAATGTTGGCGATTCATTGAACATGTAGCACTATTTGCACATGCATGTATTTATTGTCTCACATTAGAGATGAGATGTAGAAAACATGTAGTTGCTGCTACAGCGCGTCACAGCTCTCACATAAACACGGCATTGCACATGCCTGTAGCCAAAGTCCGTTTTTTTGTCTTCATTAAAATGATCCTTTACAGGAGTATTACATGCGAAGCCAAGGCCGGCCCTATCGGAACAGGCAAATGCTAGGGGCGCCCGAAAGAGTGAACATTTGTACGGAGGTTTGTTGCACTCAGTGCTTGTTATTGTGTGGAACCAAGTCACAGCAATTCCTGGTTATTAGCCAATAGGATGTGAGTGTTAATATGGGATGTCCTGTATAGAGCTGCTGTTAGGGAGTCAGTCAGTGAGTTGACTGCGCGCAGATTCCCTGCTCTCTCTGCACTGGGCAACAGCGGCACTTTGTACTGTCAAAAACAACACAAACACAGCTATTGGGTTTTGCTGATTTCTATACATAAGCAGCTAAAATTGGACATTGTCAACCTCGCCTCTAAAATATAAAAGTGCGCACACGACCGGGGGTCACGGTGCCATAGCTTGTGTTCACCTAGAAACTCGTCCGGCAGCGGCGGACGCAGCGGATTTCAGTGCAGACGCGTTTCAGCAGCGACACGTTTCCATCACACCCACCGGCACCGCGTCCAGTTTGCATATATAATGTTGCTTGATATGGGATTTTCCGCTGCTGATGTGTGGTTGTGAAGCAAAGATATGTTTGAGTCCAAATCTGCCTGATTTCATGGAGATTTTGAGCTGTTTTTTGACTTGTCTCCAGTTGTTAACATCTTCCCCAGAACCCGCACCCTGAATTACTCAATCGTCTTCGCCCTCATTTTTCAACACTAATTTTGTGCAGTGCACAGTGGGACAAAGGGAAATGGTACAGACTTTAATCTAATAAGACACAAAATGCTTGAAAGTTTCTATTATGTTTATCTATATGACTACAATAATCTTTAACAAATTAAAATGTAAGTGGTCTGAAACCGTTTTAATACAAATATATACATTTATTTAACCAGTTGATTTTTGTACTTTGTGAAATGAATGTACTAAATATAAGCAACGGGGTAAATGACTAATTCACAGATTTAGTCCATGTCTGGACCTTGACTATACCTTGACCAAGAAATGTGGACCCTGACACAACATAATTGACTACCCCTGCTGTAGAACATTGCTACATTATGCATATTGCACTAAGGTGTCTGTAATATCGTTTTTTCGTGCAATACTTTTTTAATACTGTATTTATAATTCATTTTATGTCACTTGTTTCTTTAATACTGTTTTTATACTGTTTGTGTGGGGGTTTTGTTTCTAAAATAAAGAAGATCTCAAAGACATAAAGCTATGCAGTCTGTGAGTGTATGAACACAATGACCCTGCGATGCAGGGGGCACCACTTAAAATCTTGCCTAGGGCACCAAATTGGCCCTGTGCGCAGCAACTGACGTTATGCAAACGACATCAAGCTGGATAGTGAGTATGGGGTGAAAAGAGCAGGAGAGACGGGAGAGAAAGCAGGCAGCAGCGTCATTGTCGCAGAATATTGAACATATGTTCAAAAACACTGCCAAACAGGGTAAGGTTGTTATATTTACTACCTAATCTAACAGTTGAGATAGATAACGCTAACTACGTGCTAGCAAACAGTCGTCAACTCCACGCAGAAGGTAGCTAATGTTTTTACTCGTGTGTGTCTGTGTCTGTCAGATTACACAAAAACTACAAGACCGATTTTCACGAAACTCAGTGGAGGGGTGTAGCATGGGTCAAGGAAGAACACAGTAAATTCTGACCATTATCCATCCAGTGGGACTAGCTAGCTACAGTGACCGATTCAGAAGATTTTTACCCTGAATATGTGTGATGTGTCGGCGCTCCATTCACGTGTGTGTGTGTGTGTGTGTGTGTGTGCGTGTGTCTGTGTGTCTGCGTGCGTGCATGCGTGTGTTTGGACTGAAAAAGGTGGTACATGATCTTGGTAAGCAATTTGACAACATTGTAGTAAATATTTTCGGTGCATCAAAAAGCGTCCTCGTTAAGATACCAGCAGACAAGCTAATCCAGCACAAATTAGTGCATAAAAAGTAACCAAAATGAAGTATTTAAACCTCATAATTGAATACAAAATGAGGGGAAAAACTGCAAAAAGGTCCACTTTTTGAAAAAAAGAACCCCCCTTCCACTAGGCTGGCTACGGGCCTGTTGCAGGAGATGAGTGACAGCAGAAACAGCGCACAGTTAATAGCGCTCTTCCGGGTCTTTCCGGAGTTGCCCGAGTAGCTCAGTCGGGAGCGCGTCAGACTGAAGGTATGAAGCCCCAGGTCCGATCCCTGGCTCTGGCAATGAGCTACACTGTTTCCACTTCCACACTTTTACTCTGCACAACAATCTGACGCAGAGCAACCATGATTTTACAGCAAAGTGAAATCATGGTCACTCTGCTTCAGATTGTTCTGCAAAGTAAAAGCTTTCATTTCATGTTGTGTAAAAAAAGTGCAAAAGTCCAAAAGTGTCTTGACAAGTGTTGAAATTAAAGCTAGACCCACGCTAACGCGATTCTTTAAATCCCAGACGATATTTAAAATGGTGGGCTGCTCACATTTAACGACAGGCAGGATTTCACGGAATTTAGGTCTTTTGCATCATGATGCCCCAAAACAACTATTGTTATTTGAGGTATTTGAATCAATACTTATGAAAGTCAAAATCAAAAACTCAAAATAATGTAACTTGTTTTCGTGGATGTGCTCGACTCTCATTGGCTGCTGCCGGTCTCGGACCCGAGTCGCATCTTTAATATGAATTGTGTTGGATCTACTCGCCTGCCTGGCGAGCTGCAGGTTTGAGCAGAGGGCAGCGGCTCATCGGTTAGGCCCCGACCTGCTTCTTTCTGTTCAACCGGACACTCAATGACTCCATTGAATGAACAACCGGCTTAGATTGTACTTTTCAAATTGTGTAAAAAATAGTTGGTTCTTTAATATGTTATTCATACAATTCTATGCTTAACTTAAACCCTCTACAGTTAAAAATAATGAAAATGCTCTGATTAAGGTTCAATTAAGCAATCGAGAGCTCTGTTGGAACAGATACCACAGGCAGTGCCCATCTTGCCCATCTTGCCAAAGACTATCAACATCAATATTATTAGCATTAGTAATGTAACTATTCTCAATTTCCCAGCTGAGCTCACAGACACTTTCACTGACCCCCCCCTCCTTCCTGGGGGGTGAATCCCTTCCTAATTGATAGGGTATTTCTGTTAGTGAAAGGACTATTTCCATACAATTTCATGACTTTAGACTTTAAACTATATCTCATTCAATGATTTATTTATTTTACATTAAGTTATACCTTCAGTAACTTCCTTATTTTCCCTCATATTCCATTCAACCACCATCACAACTCTCATGCTGAAAGTGGCAGCACATGTCTTTCACACATATCAAACTCCCTTTTTCCAGCTTCCCAAGCCTTATTAACTCTTAAACCCGTCGTCAACTTCCTCAAACCTTCCTCAACATCGCTCAGACCCACTAAATTGCTCTGTATCCTAACAGCTGTTCTTTCTCCTTTTCCTAATTTCTTACAAGAAAATTCAAGTTATATTTATTGACATGTATTATTACTATTTATACACACATTTCACTCCATTATTTTAACTAAAATATTTACTTAACAAAATATCTTTTAGAAAATAAGCCTTTTAATTGATTTCAATAATGATTCCCAGGTACCTCAGGAAAACAAAGTTTCAAAAAATGTGTCCAGTCAATGATTTCCCCAATGAAGAGTTTGCGTGGGCACTAAGACTGTCCACCTGCGCGGCTCATATGTCCTTATTGTGTCAACTTCCTCCTATTGAAGTCCAATCTACACCGGTACATGTTCAGAAGAACTGTTCCCGAAACTAGGTTGAACTGATCAATAGTTAATTTCTTACCTACACATTGTATTTAGGGATCTTATATCTGGGAATTTCAAAAACTCTTCATTGTGGAACTCACAGCTACCAAACGACCCTTTAATTTCCTGGAGTATCTGGTTATCTATTGAAGACTCTGTATAGGAAGTTGAAGAAAGTGTTTTGTGATAATTATATAATGTTTTATATTAATACTAGCATTAGAAGTAGTTTGTATACAGACTGAGCAGATTAGATTTAGCAGCACAAGTAAAGGGTCAACAAGGTTGATTTGTTAGAAACTCCTGTCAGAAATGAAAGATCACACAGTGCCGAAATAGCCTACAGATGTCTGCTGAGAATTTGTTTATGACTTAATCGTTTCTCCAGATAGGCAGGAATTGTTTCTGTTAACGAGCGATTGACACTAGGTAAATGACGACCGTGGGATCGCATCTTCCTAGTGCACATCAAAGACGGACATCTGCTTTGGATCCATCACCTCTTCACGGGAGGACAGATCATAAAACGGACCCGGACCTGTATCTTCTGATTGGATGAACGGCCATAAGATGTTACGTCATTTTCCTATAAAGCTGCACTCATGTTGGTAAACATTAAGTTCTCACTGAAGGAATTATTCCTGACGTGGGGCTTCCGAGCGGCTTGATTAAAGTTCTATTTGCTTTATCTCCACGATTTCTCCACTTATTTCCGAGACGGTTCTACATCTATGTATTCATATCTTCACCATATTTTACTGTTTCCTCAGATTCCCATTTCAGAAATTAGCTCAAATTCAATTTTCAACATTTTATTTTGTATTTCTGGGTTGTAAAATAGTATTTTATTTTTATTTTCTCCTTTAAATGGTTCAATGTTAATTTAGCTCACTTCTTCAATGCTTGTCATTTTATATTTCTATTGTATCCTTCAAATTCGTACCCTTTGACTACTTCACTCATCTTAAATCCAAGGTCTAATTTATTTCAGGTATTTTATGCTGGCCCCAAACATTTTCTGAAAATAAGACTATAATATATCACTATTCTGTTTACATTCTCCTGCCTGGATTTTACATCAGGCTGTCAGGGCTGCACCAGAGTGCTGCTCCTGTGGATGTCAGCCTTTCATTTCCCTTTAATTTGACTTTATAGAATTTGTCCATAATATGATTTTTAACAAACAAATCCTTGTCCTTCTGGGTCTTAGACGACACCATTACTATTTATTTACTTTATTATTACTTTATTTTTATTATTTAGTGTATATTGTGTATTACTTTAACATTATTCTCATAATAGAATATATAATTTATTTATAATTTGTGATGCCTTATGCACTCTATATGCACTCTATATACAGTTAAATGTTTAGATCCAGCCTGGAGCTGAACCTCTGGAGCCACTGGGGAGCTGTTCAGTTGACGGGAGCTCTCTGACTCTATTTTAAATCTATATGTGTTTGTTTGTGGGATTATGTGTATTTGATTACATGTTTTCATTGTTTAAACTTGGTTTTATACAAGTCCTTGCCAATAGTAACAATGTCTTTGCTTTAATTTATGAATTTATGGTTAGACTTAAACATACTGCTATTAATCAGTCTGTGTAACAGGGCCAAGTGAGTGATTGATTGATTGGATTTTGCTGATCCTATTAGCTATATTCCAATCAATTGATCTAAAACAGCAATTAACCCGTTTTTTTTTTGTTTTTTTTTGGCTTGTTGTGAATTTTGGCTTTACATTGAAGAGTTTGTATTGTGTTCTTTTGTAGTTGAACTTGCGGTTGGAAGATCGTATTTTTTTTTCGCCACACTGCTCGGCCGCACCACTCGCACTGACTGAATGTTGTGTTGAGGTGTGTGCTGCACCAAACGGGAGCGCCGGGACAATGTCATCATACGCAGCACATCAACACAACATTCATACTTTTATTCTGTCTTTTTTTTTTTTTTGGCTTGTTGTGAATTTTGGCTTTACATTGAAGAGTTTGTATTGTGTCCTTTTTTAGTTGAAATTGCTGTTGTAATTGTGGTAACTTATATTGGTGTGTTTATTGTATGGTTTATCTGATGTTTATATTGTGGTTTCTTTTCACTTACATTGGTGTTTATTGTATGTTTTTTTTTAGTATTTCTTTAATGAAGGTCAATTGCGGTTTTATTATAATAATTGGTCGTATGTATTTGAGGGAGAAATTAACTTAACTGTTTAATGGATATTGACTTTTTATGGATTGTTTAGTGATACTGTGATTGTTATTCTATTTGCCTAAATTGCACATTGTGTACCCAGCGTATTAAATTGGTTATTAAAAAGACTTGGTTATATACTTCCTCTTGGCTTTTCACTCTCCCTTTAACATCACTAATTTTAGCTTCCAGGGTTATTCGACCGGACCGTCCGGTAAACCAAAGGTGGTGGCAGCTACACGCTCCTCTGTCAAATCCAGTTAGGACACGACCTTACTAGGACAGGTTTCGTTTCAGTACATATTGATGATCCTGTACTGTTATCCTAACCAACAAAGGCAGATGTGACAAATTAATGCATAACAATAATATTAGTAAATTGGGTTTGATGTATAAGGTGTTGTAGATTATGCAATAGATCTCAACGTAATTTACTGACAGACATCACTCTTTATCACTTTCACTTTAGAAGGAACTGCTTTGTATTCTGTGTATTGTTTTATTGTAGTGCTGCTTCCTTTCTTGGCCAGGTTTTACTTGCAAAAGTGATTTTATTCTCAATGTAAGCTCAAAGTCAAATAGTTTAAATAAGAAAACAATGTATTGAAATGAGAACATCATGAACCTGTGTAATTGTGCTGAAGGACAAGCACTGAAAGCAGAGAGAATTTTGTGTTTGGCATTGAATAGCCTTAAAGAAAACTATGCCGTTTTTGGAAACTTTCATATTTAAGTTGAATGTAGGCAAAAACATTCCAGTCACTCTGAAGAGAGAATACAGTTTACTGTTCGAATAAGTAGCCCCTGAATTGAAGATAAAAATCAAAAGTGCTGTTCGTAATTAGTTTACACTTTTACATCAGATGTCTTGTTTTTGCGTTCCAAATTGAGGAGTTGTGGCATATAATGTAAATGAAGTTAGTTCACTAGTAGTGCGATTTTTTCGTTGTGTATGTGTGTTTGTATATATGAACTCATACATTTTTTAAAGATTGTATTTGGAAAACAAATTCAGGTATAGCACGTGTCCCCCTTTTGAATGGGTTCTATATATAACATTTTAAAACGAATGGTTCTGTATAGAACGCTATGTTTGGGGGTTCTTCATGTAACCCCTTTGAAGGGGTTCTACATAGAACCATAAAGGGATCCACCAGAGCGATTACTCGAGGAACCCTTTATGGTTCTGTGCAGAACAATTTCTTCTAAGAGTGTGGAGTGTCGCCACACAATTTCTCTCAGAGGGCTTTTGACCAATGGCAATCCAATCCTGAATGACGTCACCACTATCCTGTTGTACTTTATGCGAGAGATGTATTAAGTAGTTTATAATGAGAAGAATAACAATAATCACCTGTTTTTCATAGTTGCCTATAGGTTTTGTATCCATTGTCTCCTTCATATTAGGAAAGGAAGTTGATCCATAGCCTACTCAGAGACAACTGAGAGTTGGTCTCTGAGCAGCAGCACAAAGGGGTCGAGTCTCTCAATGTCCGTGTGTTGGAGATATTCCACCATATTGGTCCCAGCCTTTAAAACAATGTTAATGAAAGGTACTCACAGTCATTTTAAATATTACATCCTGTAGTGTTTCCTTTCAAAATATAATCTTATTATGACTTGAACTAAATAAATCCTTTGACCCACTAATACCAAATTACAGTTAGGGGGGCCACAGGTGTGATTTGAAAATACGATCTTCCATGTCTTTCTGTTGTGTTTTGACCTGGGGATCTGTAATTGTCCAAGTGGCTACTGCACATGTACTTATTTTATATTAAATGTGTTATTTAATTAGGCTTGGTTCTGGTGAGCATGTACAAGACGTCAGCTTTTTAAATAACTGTGTGTATTGGATCATACACATTTTAGAAATACTCTCTCAAACTTCCCGCATTGGTACCTCACCAGGGAGGTAGAAAAAAGCAATAGCATTGAAAAAGTGTGATTGTAGTTCTGCTCTTCTGCAATATATTTCTACAAGATCAAGAACGGGCTCTGAAAACACTGAGGGTACAGGACGAGGACAGCGAAGCAATGAGCAACACTTGATACAGGATAAGAGCAACGGATACTTAGAATTTATAGGTGTAGGCCCCGTAGTAAAATATTCCCATCCGTTTTCATGGTACAATACTTTGATAATGACCCCCAATAGTCTTTCAAATGCCTGAATATCTGAAAAACATTTTTTTTTTCTGAATTGAAAACCCTAGCTGGCTATGCATTCGTTTGGCACCATCTAACATTTCGGAATCTGTGCATTCTTTACCCTTCCACAGGCGGTACACACTGGCAGCAAAACATAAATTGTTACCTTGGTTTATGTCTATTATTTTACTAAATAAAATACCTTTTAAGCGCCTCCGCGCACCACCACCACCTTGCATATTTCTAATCACAGTGACCGTTATTCGCAAACTCACATGTGATAGAATTTTGTTGTGACTTTGTAGTAAATTAGCTATGCTCTGTAAGAAATCTGCAGCGTCCAGCTCCCCCACATTTCGCCTCCTCGATTAGAAAAGATTATTTAATGACCCCGAGCTCGGTCTCAGCTGTACAAAATCATTAGGACCCACATTGTGTGATATTTCATTTAGCAATCCTTGCACAGCTCCATGCACAATACGGACAGCATTCATATAAGATTGTACCAGATCCAGGTTCACAAACCTGAATTCTTCATAAAACTCCATACCCTGAAACCTATTAATTTCTCGGTCATAGCGACGAATAATCTCCAAAAACCCCCGAGGAGGGTCCCCGCCAACGCCACCCTCAGCCATTTGTTCATCATTTTCATTATTCATCTCTAACATTGCAGCATCACCACCCCCGATCTGATTATCATTGTTATTAGCTACCGATGCTAGTTCCTTAGATACATCCTGATCTATATATTCCTGAATTTCCAAGTTTACCGGATGGCCTCCCGTCTGGAGAGTGTGCAACAGTGTCTGTGACCGTGCTAATTGTGACACATTTGTTCTAAATTTAAGCCTACGCAGCATTCTTTTCGCAGCATTAATTTTATTTCGCATTACCCCCCTAATTACACAAGCAGACTGACAGATTTTGTGCTTCTCCTTTTTCATTGTTTGTCAATTGTTGTTTTCAGAATTGGTTGTTTTTTGTAACAACCCTTCTCGATCTTGCAGAGACTGATTGATTCACAGTGTGAATTACAGATTCATCAAACTCTCATCAGAAACGGGGCAATTCCCTATTTGTTTTAACAAATTTGTCAAAACATGTATTATGCACTGAGCGGTGTTTAACGCCTCCACAAGCTGACTGCATATCTTGCTAAACACCAGGGCCCTACAATCACCAGGGGTCTGTATGTCAACACAGGGTGATTGATCACATTTCATCTCAGTATCCCCACTAGTGGTGGCTTTAACCGTGCTTTTACCCCGTTTACCTCTTTTTACAGTAGCGGAGCTCGGTCGGTTCACTTTCACACATTGCACCCCCACATCGGTGGTGTCGTGTGCCACCCGGTTTGTCTTACTCAGGGCTTTTCTGGGCGCTGTGTTTCCCCTTTGTGTGACTGGTGGCTGTCTCCCCCGCTGTAGAACGGACCTCCCTTTATCAGCACGATCGGATCTCTTCACCTGTTTTCCACTTGACAAGCCTCTCAAGCAGGGCAATGCAGGCTGTGCCGCATTTTTAGCTATAATAAAACAAACATGTCAATTACACTTTATACAGTGACTTTTCACTACATTTCGAACAAATACAAAATATATTATTATTATTATTATTATTAATAACATTGGTAAAAACGGTGAATGTTACACACCTCCATTCAAAGTTTGCTCTGTGACTTGGGGTGGGTGGGGGAGTGTGTAGTTATGTGGGTTAAACAACTGTCAAATCAAAAAACAAACATAACAAACATAAATGTACACGATATTATGTTTTAGAAGATGTAATTAATTCATAATATGTAACAACTTGTTCTATGGCATACCATGAAATCTGAATAAAACTGGCCATTAAACACATTGCTTTGGCCCACCTTCAGAACACGTGTCTCCTGCGGTTTGGAAGGCGCTGTTCGGGACGTAGGCGTTGGGGGTTGTGAGTTCCACTCTCCGTGGTCCCCTGCGGGGTGCTCGGCCCGACAGTCTCGGCTCTGTTATTCTGTGCTGTAATATCTCGGTTCTCTCTCACCTTAAATTATACAAACCATGAACTATGCATGATATACTAACACTTTTAAACCCAACTCTATTACTATAAAAAACATTCTTACCATCAATACATGATAACGCATTTACTAGCTCTTCCTCATCAAATGGACCCCAGTCAGATGCCATTATGAAGAGTGTGTCCCTTCATATATTATATTGGATGTGTAAAATTAACTGCTTGGAGCGGCTTATTTATGGGGGGGCAAAATGGTATTTCATAATTTTTCTAAGAATCACACAAAATTGTATTCCACATAACATACCAGGAAACCGCCAAAAATGTTGTTCTTATTACAGAATTCAGTTGGGGCGGTATGTTGGGGTGTCTATTTCACTCCGATAAAGTTGATCTCCAACAGACATCTGTATCTATGCGTGCTATGGTCATGGTCTCACGTTCAAAACAACGTGTACACACTGGGTGAGGTGACCATTTGGAGAGATAAATTGTTATCACATATTTGTTATGGACACGAGCCTAATGGGTACAAATGACTGTACCCACGTGGCACCCATACACGCACCCAACTCCGCCCACACTCCTCCTCCTCTGTAGAGCCACTGCCCCCCATTTACCCACGTGTCCCCACACACGCCCCCAACCCCACCCACACCCCGCCTCCTCTGTAGAGCCGCCGGCCACCATTTACAGTATAAAGAGCATGCTGGTAAACACAGAAAACATGTCACCCGTTCGGGACAGAACAGGTCTGCGGTAACTGGTGGAAACCCCCATAGCGCACTATGGCTACACCAGCTAAGAAGACACCCCCTAGCGACCACGCTGCTGATGAAGATGCGGGGGCACCTAACACAAAATTAAGATGGTCGGAAGACAGGGACCCAAAAGAGGTAACACTTTATTTTACTTTAAAAATGTGTTTAGAATATTATTATTAATTTTAAACGTATGCCGGTGTTTACATGCTGTTAGGCCGTATGTGTGTATATATACATTTCAATGCAAAGTGAATTTAAATGCATGTTTTCTTCTTTGTATGTTTATCAAAAGAATAGTGTCAGCGCTCCTCCTCCGAGCCCCAGGGATGCTCTCCCAATGTCTGATGAAGACGAAGGTGTCAACACTGGTGATGAATCTGAAGATGATGACAAGGACCATGAACATGGCAGGGAGGATAAAACCTCAGACACTGATGATGGAGTTGGACCATCAATGGAAAGAGAGGTAAATATAGAGGTCCTACAACTGTGTATAGTTGTGTACTTCTTTACTGACCGACACACATTACAGTTTTAAGTGTTATTTTCTTTTCTCTTCATTAGAATAGTGGAGTACCAGACACCAGTGATATGGATTCCTCTGTCAACTCTTTAAGACCCCGAACAAGATTGAACATTGCATGCTTCTGTTCTTGCCTTGCTAGAACCCACAAGAGTTTTGATTCAGACAGGGAAGTTCCGAGATATAATTGTAAAAACTATGATGATCATGTAACACTAGTGATGACACACACCATAAAGGGCATTATTGCGCTAGTGTTACAACATTGTATTGGCCGTGAATTAGTTGATAAGTGTGAGGCCTGTCTGATAGGTGACCCCAGCCAAGCACAGCATCTCTGTCTAACTTTAGATCACGAGCAAGGGAGTGTCTGGAGTAGTGTCGCTCTTATATGTAACAAAATAAGTGTCACCCACTTTCTAAATGTTGTGTTATGTGTTGCACGTGCCCTATGTGGGCTATGCATCACCAGACAGACTGAGAAAGAAGTGAAATCTCTTTTGCATAGCTTAGAAACATGCACTCTACCTTCGAGATGGTTAAGTGACTTGTTGGAAAGTGTAGATGAGTAAGTGATACAATTAATTGAGAAGGTTATAAATAACAAGCCTTATAAGATGTTTTACAAATTTGTTTTGCAATAAGACATTATATATATTTTTTCCAGAGAAAGAAAACTCCTGCTGCCGTGGGTTTATGTATACGTATGTTTGAGGAATCTCTGCTTGAAGATGCCATCCTCACTCTAATAGCTCACAAGTTTGGTGATTTGTATGACACTGGTAATCCTAATGTGACATTGCTGGTTGAGGATATTGTGAAAACAGTGGATGCCCTCCCCAACATGCTCAAGAGAATGCTGTATAAAGATCCACGTCCTGGTGTACCTGCTTTTACAGCTGTTCAAAAAGTTCTCCAGAGTTCTTTTGGAAACACCATCCCTATCATGACCAAGTCCAATATATATGTGTGTATTTAAAACTTGTATTTTTTAATTTACTAAAACAGTATCATAAGACAATATAACCTTAAAAACACAGTTTATGCTATAAAACATTACACCTCCACACAAGCAGGGTGAGGTACACTCGGACCCTCACCATGATGGATGTCACCCTAGCAAAATGGCTACCATCTTACCAAATGACCTATGACCTTACAAATGGTAACAAAATGGCTCCCATCTTACCAGATGACCTATGACCTTACAAATGGCTGACATCCAATATGGCCGATATCATCCAAGATGGCTGACAAGGGAGGGTAAAAGGGTAACCCTGGGGGTGATGGGAAGGAGAGAGAAGTTCCGGTTCAAAGGTGGGGGTAACCGGAAGGTGAGGTGGGCCTTCCGGTCTATGGTACGTAGGGAGGGCGGGACTTCCGGCTGTCAAAATTGTAAGTGATGCTGCCATCATACCGTTTGACATTGTCTCCAAGGTTCTCATCGTGAATAACAAACAAAATTCAAACTACCTTCTGGCCTGACCTTCTAGCTTGACCTAATCTTTCTTAAGTATACAAGAGAGAAAAACAGGTGTGAGAAAATAATTTCTAACTTTCCTTCCATACATACATACATACATACATACATACATACATACATACATACATACGGAAAATAAATAATAGAATTTTGAATCACAATAAGATGTTATCAAGTACAGAAAAAGAAAATGTAATAAAATGTGATCTTAAATACATACAAATAAAGAAAATTGGTTTACTATTTCCAGATTCCTTTTTTGAAATACAATGACATGCATTACAAATGAGTATTTACATTATATTTACAGCCGGTGCTCGTGTGTCACTGTGTCCTTCAGGCTGTGGTAGGCGCTGACATATTGGGCAGCCAGGGTGGCTGTGTGTCCCTCCCCCAGGAGGACTGACCGTTTTTCTTTTTTCTAAGTTTTGTCACAGGTTGGGTGGGCATCCATTATGTTGTTACAGAATGTGTCCCTTATTTTGGGCTAAAGCTTTCCGTGGAGGGGAACGTGGATCAGTTTGTACCATTTTTGGGAAGATCTGCCTTGTTGGGGCGGAGCTGTGATCCAGGTGAACAGCAGATCGGGCATAGGTGGGCATGTGGGCAGAGGAGTAGGAAGGCCGGTCAAGCAAATAAGCTTGCTAAGGTACGCAGCAGCAGCAAGCAGCCCCCCCATCCAGCCAGCCAGCCAGTCTGGCTAGCAGTGACTGAGTGGTTGACAGACGGCAAGCAACGGAATGTACGTGCTCTGTGATGTCATAGCAGTCAGCTGAGAGAGGCTCGTGATGTCATCGCTGAGCTGTCTGTCTGTCTGTCTGTCTGTCTCTCTCTCTCTCTCTCTCTCTCTCTCTCTCTCTCTCTTCCTCTCAATTCAATTCATTTGTATTGTCAAAGCAATTGGACATACATACATACATACATACATACATATATATATATATATATATATATATATATATATATATATATATATATACATACATACAAACATCCATACATGCTAGAAAGTCATTACTATGTTATCTTAAAGGCTAACTAAGCAGAACATATATCATTATAGAACAGAGTTCATAGGTCAACACATGGTTTTAGGGAACAGGCTCGTAGGTCATACCGTTTGACATTGTCTCCAAGGTTCTCATCGTAAATAACAAACAGAAATCAAACTATCTTCTGGGCTGACCTTCTAGTTTGACCGTATCTTTCTTAAGTATACAAGAGAGAAAAACAGGTGTAAGAAAATAATTTCTAATTTTCCTTCTACACATATATACATACATACATACATATGTAGCGTTATGTTGGGTGTATTTGGATAAGAGCATTTGGGCTCTGAGCTGAAGCACGGATCTAAAGAAGACCTCTCCCCCCCCCAAAGTTATCAGATTTCCTTAGCTCATCAGCTTGGAACTGGTTTGCATCAAAGTGACAGTTTTGGGGAGGATGGCACCGAGAAGAGGCCAAATAGTTTGGAATTCTGCTATGAGATGTCTGGAGAAAGGGGCCTGTAGGTGATAAAAACTCTTTGAAGTGGACGAGAGCCGAAATCCCGACATAGAGCTACGAACCCGGGCCAACCGGCATTTCCAAAAGATGGCATGGATTGACATCAGTCATAAATCAAGCCCCCCTCCAATAGGACACTGGGGGCTGAAACCGAAATCCAATCTCAAGAACTCAGGGACCAATCACCTACTGATCTGACAGACTTTAAGGAACAGCGGACAGTCTTTCTCTCTCTCTTTCTCTCACCTGAACCAGAAACTCGCTGCCACAGCTCAACCTGTAGCTCTGTTGCCAGAACCGGAATCAGAAACCAACCAAGTCTTTGCCGGCAACAGAAGAGTTAAACTGGGAGAAGGAGATTGAGCCGTACGAAGAATTCTTTTAAAGGACTTTATTAAATAAATAACTTTACAGACCCACCTGATCAGTGGAGTTATACAGCTGGACAATTGACTAAGTCGACTGAATACGAAAGTGTCAGTCACTTAAATAGCTATTTGAGTCTTAAGAAACTTGACCCTTGGAATAAACAGGGCCCTGCTTTCCTCAAAGACTTTGTCTTCAAGTAACTACGGTGGAACCCTGCTTACAAAGAAGATTTTGTGCACAACCTTGGAGCATTCAAACCAGTGGAAAATCTGTTTGGAAAAGACTCTACATTCCCGAAACCCCAACTTACAGGTGCATCGACTGAGTGGAAGTTCTTGGACAAAGCCGAACCAGACTGCCTTTGTTCCAAACCACACAGACCTCGTGCCGAGTGCTGTTATCTGAGCCCGAAGCCAGAGAGGCCTCTCTGCGACGAAGTTCACATAAGTTTAACAGTTTGGAGTTTGTGATTCATGACATTTGAGAAATCAATTAGAAATGTTAATCTGTGATTCATAACTCTAGAATGTGTAATATCATTTAGTTTTCTTAAATATAAATGTGTGTTGCATTAAACTGTTTTGTTGATAATTTTAGAAATAAAATCTGTCAACCCCGAGAAATATCTTCTCATTCCTGTTTAACTGTTTAGTCTGAAATTGACACAAGTTAATAGACATTAGATTATTGGTGGCCCTGCCTATCCTTAATCATTGAATAATAATCAGTTAAGGGAAATTGTGGTAACAAATAGGATCTTTCTCGGCACCTAAACGTAAATGAGACTGATATATATATAACGAGAAGTTACCCGACATAAATACTAACCTGCGTAGTTATTTAATGTCTGACTAATAATACTAACGAGAGACTCACCTTCGTCTTACTAACCGGTATTGTAGTCAATGTGTTTATAACCTTTTTGGTTTAACGATTTGTTAAACGGAATGTACGTGCTCTGTGCTGTCATAGCAGTAAGCTGAGAGAGGCTCGTCATGTCATCACTGAGCTGGCTGGCTGGCTCTCTGTGTGTGTGTGTGTGTGTGTGTATGTGTGTCTCTCTGTCTGTCTGTCTGTCTGTCTCTCTCTCTCTCTCTCTCCCTCTCAATTCAATTCATTTGTATTGTCAAAGCAATTGGACATGCATACATACATACATACATATATATGGAAAATAAACAATATGTGTACATCTCTTTCGGCATTAGTGGTGCCCTCACAGATGTGCAAGTTACATGACAGACAGACAGACAGACACACACACACTTTCACACACAGACAGACAGACAGACAGACAGACACACGCATATTATGGGTCTTTGTTGGGTAGTGAAATGGGTAGCATCAGTCGCAGTGTGGGTAATGTCAGGGAGCCAATCATAGTCCCCTGTATTTGCATATCGTGGCGCAAAGCATTCTGGGATAAGCAACTAAACACGTTTAGTCATGTATTTGTCCATAGTTTACACATGAGATGAACGAGACAGTATGACGTATTGAGCACCTGGGATTCCTCATGTGTATGTGAGGGGCAGAGGAACCGGATCCCAAGTGTGCGTCCCAGGTGCTATAGGTTTCAAAGCATGCAGGGGAATAGGCACCCCACCCTGACACGTATATAAGATTGGATAGGGAGATATAAATAGCAATGGGGAGACTCTTGTACTTGGTGTGGCTCTATCCATATAGTGGGGCCAGCAGCCACTTAGCAGGTGCAGCAATAGAAGCTCAGCCTGGGGAGACTGGATTTAGCATTTCCTCTCCATTTTGATAACTATCCAAAATCATTTCTGCAAAATACTTCTATGATACCTATGTATGTTTTTTACTTGTACTATATTATACTATCAAGTATCAGTGTACACATACAATGTGACCTGTTACATTAATACAGAGGCCACGGAAGGCCAGATCACTAATAGCCACTGTCCCCTGATATTACACTTTTTTACAATCACTTTGGCACTCATTTCAGAACCTTGATGTCATTTTTCAAAACTCTAGACACTAAACTCACACCCGATGATCAAAATGCACATTTTTCAAAACTCTAACACTTTTTTACAATTGCTTGGATACAATACACATCAACCTCAGATCATTTGTTCATTGAACTAAAATGACACAACTTAACATCAAAGTATTACCATTTCAAAATGCAATTCACACATTACATCTGAGATCACTGTCTATTCATTTCATTACAAAGATCTAACTATCAATTGATACAGCTGCTCAAAATGATAAGTGACTGTTGCATTACTCTTAATGCATAGTTTTATGGAAACTGACAAACAGTATTCCATGTTTCGATCATGAAAGTTTCAGGATAATGAGATCCATTGACACCAATAACCGAGGAGCATGGTTTCTTAGGGTTACCATAGACTTGACTGTGTCTTCTTGTTTGTGAAGGAACAGGACTGCATTTTCCTGTCTGGGTTCCCGCAGGCTTAAGTGGGTTTGACCTACTATTAGAAAAAAAAAAAAAAAAGGAGCGCTAATTAATTGTTCAATATCTGATACGCCGGTGATAATATAAAATAACGTGTTTATAGTTTATAGAAGTTTATAGTGTTTATGGTAAATGAAGAAAAGTCATTAAGTTATATACAAGTTCTATAAATGCAAACATTGAAAAGCATGTTTGTTGTTATTCCTATATAGGATTTAGTATTATTTGTGTTTTCTTGTTTTTTGCTATGTTTTCTCCCCTGTCGTTTATTGTTATTTTGCGGGCTTGCACGCCTTGGTTGTTGTGTACAAAACGATACATAGAAAATGGGAAAACGTGTTACTGTGTGGGAACAGCTCTAGTAAGACGGGCGACCCGCCACTTAAAGGTACACATGTAAGGTACATGTATGATAACTATGGAGTGAAGCGGTGCGTTTGACTGGACAATAGGTGACAGAAAATTAAGGTTTCCAGAAGATGGGACTTTTGATTCAGATAGACTTGAGCACCTAAAAACGGTTTTGCAAAATAGGAATACAAAGCATTAAGAAATGAGAAACCAAAGCTAGCTATCTTAAAACATTTGTTAGAGAAAAGAAAGAAAAGACAACAGGCATAATTCAATCTGAATGCCCCGAAGACAAATTAAAAATATATATATACAGTGAGGGAAAAAAGTATTTGATCCCCTGCTGATTTTGTACGTTTGCCCATTGACAAATAAATGATCAGTCTATAATTTTAATGGTAGGTGTATTTTAACAGTGAGAGACAGAATAACAACAACAAAATCCAGAAAAACGCATTTCAAAAAAGTTATAAATTGATTTGCATGTTAATGAGGGAAATAAGTATTTGATCCCCTATCAATCAGCAAGATTTCTGGCTCCCAGGTGTCTTTTATACAGGTAACGAGCTGAGATTAGGAGCACTCTCTTAAAGGGAGTGCTCCTAATCTCAGCTCATTACCTGTATAAAAGACACCTATCCACAGAAGCAATAAATCAATCAGATTCCAAACTCTCCACCATGGCCAAGACCAAAGAGCTGTCCAAGGATGTCAGGGACAAGATTGTAGACCTACACAAGGCTGGAATGGGCTACAAGACCATCGCCAAGCAGCTTGGTGAGAAGGTGACAACAGTTGGTGCGATTATTCGCAAATGGAAGAAACACAAAATAACTGTCAGTCTCCCTCAATCTGGGGCTCCATGCAAGATCTCACCTCGTGGAGTTTCAATGATCATGAGAACGGTGAGGAATCAGCCCAGAACTACACAGGAGGATCTTGTTAATGATCTCAAGGCAGCTTGGACCATAGTCACCAAGAAAACAATTGGTAACACACTACGCCGTGAAGGACTGAAATCCTGCAGCGCCCGCAAGGTCCCCCTGCTCAAGAAAGCACATGTACAGGCCCATCTGAAGTTTGCCAATGAACATCTGAATGATTCAGGGGAGAACTGGGTGAAAGTGTTGTGGTCAGATGAGACCAAAATCGAGCTCTTTGGCATCAACTCAACTCGCCGTGTTTGGAGGAGGAGGAATGACCCCAAGAACACCATCCCCACCGTCAAACATGGAGGTGGAAACATTATGCTTTGGGGGTGTTTTTCTGCTAAGGGGACAGGACAACTGCACCACATCAAAGGGACGATGAACGGGGCCATGTACCGTCAAATCTTGGGTGAGAACCTCCTTCCCTCAGCCAGGGCATTGAAAATGGGTCGTGGATGGGTATTCCAGCATGACAATGACCCAAAACACACAGCCAAGGCAACAAAGGAGTGGCTCAAGAAGAAGCACATTAAGGTCCTGGAGTGGCCTAGCCAGTCTCCAGACCCTAATCCCATAGAAAATCTGTGGAGGGAGCTGAAGGTTCGAGTTGCCAAATATCAGCCTCGAAACCTTAATGACTTGGAGAGGATCTGCAAAGAGGAGTGGGACAAAATCCCTCCTGAGATGTGTGCAAACCTGGTGGCCAACTACAAGAATCGTCTGACCTCTGTGATTGCCAACAAGGGTTTTGCCACCAAGTAATAAGTTGAAGGGCTCAAATACTTATTTCCCTCATTAACATGCAAATCAATTTATAACTTTTTTGAAATGCATTTTTCTGGATTTGTTTGTTGTTATTCTGTCTCTCACTGTTAAAATACACCTACCATTAAAATTATAGACTGATCATTTCTTTGTCAGTGGGCAAACGTACAAAATCAGCAGGGGATCAAATACTTTTTTCCCCCACTGTATATGTTTTTCAGTATAAATGACAGTCCTCAAGATACTGAAGGAAAATTACTAGATAAGTAATAAATAAGGGTAGTTTGAGACACTGCAGGTCAATATAACATGCCAACCAAAACCATGGTATCTGAATTTACTATGGATATAAATTAATATGTGTCTCTTTGTATGTTTGTACGTTTTCAGTTTGCGCAAGGTAAATGTCCATATTTTGACTTTTTCATGTACTGTATAGTCCAGAATATGACTAAGAGAGTCATAAGTCACAAATAGTTACAGAATGATAGCTAAAAAACGCCAGTTAAATATGTTGTAATAACAGACCTACAAGAAAGTCAGCATTTAACTGTACACAGAATGCTATTGCAAACAGAAATAATAATACAAAATTAAGTTATTTAAATAGGTCTTACGAATACAGAAGTTAAAAGTAACATGTTAGAAATGGAATTAGAGCCAAATTTAGAAATAGGAATCCGAGGCAACCACAAACATTCGGTGAAGGTTTCTTACATATTGATAAATAGATAACCAGATACTCCAGGAAATTAACGATGTGCTCATTTGGAAGCTATGAGTTCCACAATGAAGAGTTTTTAAATCCCTAGTAATAGATCCCTAAATACAATGTGTAGGTAAGAAATTAACTATTGATCAGTTCAATCTGGATTCGGGAACAGTTCTTCTGAACCTGTACTGGTGTAGATTGGACTTCAATAGGAGGAAGTGACACAATAAAGACATGAGCCGCGCAGGAGGACAGTCTTAGTGCCCACGCAGGTTCTTAGTTGGGGAAATCATTGACTGGACACATTTTTTGAAAATGTGCTTTCCTGAAGTACCTGGACATCATTATTGAGATCAATGAAAAGGCTTATTTTCCAAAGATTAAATACATTCATTAACTACAATAATGTAGTGAAATGTATATAAATAGTAATAATACAAATCGATCAAATATAACTTGCATTTTCTTGTAAGAAATTAGGAATAGGAGAAAGAACAGCTGTTGGGATGCAGTGCGATGTTATCCAAAATTGAAAGCGGTTGAGAAAGGAGAGTTTGTTCTGTGTGAGACAAATGTACTGCCACGAGAGACTCTGATGGTGATTGACTGGAATATGAGGGAAAATAATGAAGTTACTACAGGTATAACTAAAGGTGTAACATAACTAATTTAATGAAACATAGTCATGGCAAGTTATAAAACTGTTTGGAAATAGTCCTTTCACAAACAGAAATACCCTATCAATTAGGAAGAGGGGGGCAGGGGGCAAGGGCCGTATGTGCTCCTCTGCTCCCCCTGTTCGCCTGAGCAGACAAGCAGCCTGAGATGAGAGAGAGAGAGAGAGAGAGAGAGAGAGAGAGAGAGAAGGCAGAGACTGTAAGTACGTGTAAGGGTTCATAACTTATTACAAACAGAGCAAGAGTGTAATGAATGGTAATTTACACTGCTTGTATTAATAATGATAATAATATTGATGTTGATACAGACGAATACGTCACATACTAGATGACAACCGCATAAAACTAATAATAATGAAAATAGGAATAATAGGAGTATGGAAATAATTTCAAATTATGGTTTATTGGTAAAAAATGAATTGAGAAACAAAGATTAATAACTGCCATCATTTACCCAACTACTATTAACTATGGTGTTGAAGGAGCTGCTGTAATAGTTATTGTAATGGTCTCAGGTATTTAAGTTAGATAAAAGGACAAAGATAAGCACATTGTTTTGAAACTTTGACAACTCCACACAAAAAGAGTATCTACACTAGGAAGTAAAGCTGATTCAATAAACACAGGAGATATGATGCTGCTGACGACAGCTGAGTGCTGTACTGAAATAATTTGATAAATGAGATAAATTGGAATCAAGATTATTATTATTTTGAATTGTCCCTTTACTAGAAACCTTATAGATTGTGCGAATGTCAACTAATGTGATAGAGATGCCTTTTATAAGGACGATCTCTGATGTTGTGTGAACCACACATTGTGTCTTCAGACTGATTTATTCCACATGGCAGATATGCATATTATGAATCGTGTCCTGAAGGAACCGATGTCTGACCCATATGGAGAAGATGCTGGTGTTCTTGTTGAGACACAGTAGGCCAAGGGCGCGGCTTTAAAGACAGCCTCACAGCAACTTGAACAGACCAATGCTGAGGTCCACTACGCTGAAGTGATGCTTGACTCAGTGGAGAAATAAGTTAAAATACTATAATTAAAGGTTTTCCAGATTATAGGAATCTACAATATATTGTGAAACTGCTCAGATGACGTCCGCAGTAGCACATATTCTTCTATTGATAGTTTAATTTATAATGTACTATTAGTGGAGATGTCACATTATTCAAATGAATAGAATGACAGCCATGAAGTCAGAATCAGTCCATTGCCCTTCACTTAAGATTTGTACAATGTATAATGTTTATAAATCAAAACGCAACAAATATATGTACAATACAGTTTACAAACTGAATTTGTAAAAAAGAATGTTTTGCTGACTTTTGTATTCTCTTTGAAGCAACAAAATGTATGTGTTATGTATGTCGTAACTAGGGTTTGACTTTTATGACCTGGGGCTGGATGAAATTTAATTTGAGATGCACTGTAAAAGCTCCAGGAAATTGCAACTGGCCACTGCACCTTCCATAAGAGAGCTCAAACATTTGCTAATGCATTGGTTGCCTCACAGGCACTCTTTCCCTGGTTTGCCCATGTGGCGCATGGTGTTGGCCACACGGGCAAAGGGGGGATGTGTGCATCAGTCTTTTAAATTGGTTTGCCCCAGGTTTTATAGTAACAGCTTAGCAATATTGTAGAACTTGCCACATTTGTCAAGCTCATAATCCTGCAATATGCAAATAGATTGTGTTCAAGAGCTTAAATGTTGTGGATATGAATATATACTTGTAATAATATATAGGTGTTCTAAATGGGTTGAAGCCTATCCCGTAGGAAGGCTGAAGTAGTAAAAGTAGCAAAAATACAGTTAAGGGATGTTATATGTAGATTTCGCATTCCAGGGAAATTTCCAGTGATAGGAACACTCACTTCACTGGGACAATAGTGCAGGAACTATGCAAAGCCCTGCGAGGTAAACAACATTTTCACTGCCCCATCAGGCTCAGTCAGCTGGAGCAGTGGAGAAACAAAATGGGATATTAAAGAATAAGCTGTCTAATATATGCAAACAAACAGGACTCAAACGTCCAGATCCCCTTCCTATAGTCCTAATGACAATGAAATCGTCAGCAAATTGAGAAAAACAGGTCTTTCTCCGTGTGAGATTATTATGGGATGACTTATGAGACTCTCCATCACTCCTCCATTGTCTGTAAGGGAAATGGACATCCACTTGATGGATGATGCTATGTTGTCTTTTTGTATGGGACTAACACGTGCTTTCGAAGCTGTCCATTCACAGATGAAAGCCGCCCAGACTGAACCATCCCAGCAGGTTTACCACCCCTTCCAGCAAGATGACTGTGTATATCAAAGCACACAAGAGAAAGTCCTCCCAACAGCCCAGGTGGACAGGGCCCTACCAGGTGCTCCTGACCACCCACACAGCTGTGAAGTGCCTAGGAACGACGACATGGATCCACTCCTCACACTGCAAACTTGCCAATCGAGGCGATCAGCACAACCCTGGTGGAGAACAGAGGGATAAAGGAATTGTTCTTCCACATCAGATTTGACATTACTGTATGTATGCAGGCCCTTGTAATTGCTTTTCCAATACTGCCAACTGGTTATTGATGATTGATTTCACATTGTGGTACGAGTATCGAGTGAAATGCGTGCTATCCACCTCAACAACACAGCGATAACATGGAGCCGGCAGGTGATCCAGGTCACAATAGAGGTCAAGCAGTGGGAGGAGGAAGACGTGGTGGTCAAAGGTGTAGCGTAAGGTACACTTATAAAATTCAATTAAAGAAGTGAATTTATAGTATCACCTTATCACGAATCCTGGAATCTTGTAGAACTCATTTTCTGTAATAATTGGATGCAGACACCAATTCCAAAGATATAAATTGTCAAATTTATTCAAAAACAAAGACTAAATGTAGCACTACACTAATTATACAAAAGGGAAAAACTAATTAAAATTCAACTCTAGATCAACAAATCAAAGACAAATCACTTCCGTGACCAAATCAAAGACCATGGGATCGCATATGATAACACACAAATCATTAAACAAAAAAGGTTATAAACACATTGACTACAATACCGGTTAGTAAGACGAAGGTGAGTCTCTCATTAGTATTGTTAGTCAGACATTCAATAACTATGCAGGTTAGTATTTATGTCAGGTAACTTCTCGTTATATATATATCAGTCTCATTAACGTTTAGGTGGAGAGAAAGATCCTATCATTACTTGTTACCACAATTTCCCTTAACTGATTATTATTCAATGATTAAGGATAGGCAGGGCCACCTATAATCTGGTGTCTATTAACTTGTGTCAATTTCAGACTAAACAGTTAAACAGGAATGAGAAGATATTTCTCGGCGTTGACAGATTTTATTTCTAAAATTATCAACAAAACAGTTGAATGCAACACACATTTATGTTTAAGAAAACTAAATGATATTACACATTCTAGAGTTATGAATCACAGATTAACATTTCTAATTGATTTCTCAAATGTCATGAATCACAAACTCCAAACTGTTAAACTTATGTGAACTTCGTCGCAGAGAGGCCTCTCTGGCTTCGGGCTCAGATAACAGCACACGGCACGAGGTCCGTGTGGTTTGGAACAAAGGCAGTCCGGTTCGGCTTTGTCCAAGAACTTCCACTCAGTCGATGCACCTGGAAGTTGGGGTTTCGCGAATGTAGAGTCTTTTCCAAACAGATTTTCCACTGGTTTGAAGGCTCCAAGGTTGTGCACAAAATCTTCTTTGTAAGCAGGGTTCCACCGTAGTTACTTGAAGACAAAGTCTTTGAGGAAAGCAGGGCCCTGTTCGTTCCAAGGGTCAAGTTTCTTAAGACTCAAATAGCTATTTAAATGACTTTCGTATTCAGTCGACTTAGTCAATTGTCCAGCTGGATGGCTGGGCACAGGCGGGCAGCGCAGTCTGTAAAGTTCTTTATTTAATAAAGTCCTTTAAAAGAATTCTTCGTACGGCTCAATCTCCTTCTCCCAGTTTAACCCTTCTGTTGCTGGTAAAGACTTAGTTGGTTTCTGGTTCCGGTTCTGGCAACAGAAATACAAGTTGAGCTGTGGCAGCGAGTTACTGGTTTAGGTGAGAGAGAGAGAGAGATGCCGTGCGTTACCCTTTATACGCCTGTCAGATCAATAGGTGATTGGTTCTTTAGTTTGTGAGATTGGATTTCGGCTTCAGCCCCCAGTGTCCTATTGGAGGGGGGCTTGATTTATGACTGATGTCAATCCATGCCATCTTTTGGAAATGCCGGTTGGCACGGGTTCGTAGCTCTGTGTCGGGATTTCGGCTCTCGTCCATTTCAAAGAGTTTTTATTTCCTACAGGCCCCCTTCCCCAGACATCTCACAGCAGGGATTCCAAGCTATTTGGCCCATTCTTGGTGCCATCCTCCCAAGACTGTCACTTTGATGTAAACCAGTTCACATGCTGATGAGTTAAGGAAATCTGATAAATTTGGGGGGGAGAGGTCTTCTTTAGATCAGTGCTTCAGCTCAGAGCTAAAATGCTCTTATCAGAATACACCCAACATAACGCTACACTGGTTAATTCTGTTCTGGGAAAACCACAATCCTGCAGGTTTAATAAGTCTCTCTACACATCAGTCCCTGAGTACCTTCAACCAATGGTCATTTTGACCAATTAAGCCCAAGAATTGAGTCAATTAAGTTGTCATGGACTACCCAGTGAAGACGTGAACTCACGACTAGGTCACACTGTGAGCTCACCAGAGCAGACATTACACTGAGCTCACTGTGAGCTCACTTAGCGCTTTTCCAGCGACATGGTGCCGGTGCTGGAGCCGGAGCTGCTGCTCGGCCTGGGATCCAGCTGATCTTTTTTGAACCGGCCCGCTTTTCCACCGGTTTTGACGTCACTGGATGTGGGCGTTCCCAAGCATGGAGTAGAAGTGGAGAAACACAGCAATAGTAATCAGCACCGAGGCGACTGCGTCTTTAAACCCCATTTAACATCACAATCAAACTCATTCCGCGTCTATGGCAAATCGTAACCCTAATGTTACAAATGTTCCCTAAACACCTATTTTGCAGGATCAATAAAAAATTATTAGGATTTTTTAAACTTTTACTGACACACATAGTTAATAGCAATGTGTTATAACTTTACCGAAAATAATAATCTGTATATCTGTAATTGTTTAGACGTTATTAAGATATAATGCATCTTTCACATAGGGATCATTTGTAACATGTTAGGAAAAACAAACAAATGATTTGAAAATATTCATAATTACAGCATACAATTTGTCAGGCTTCATAAGAATGGTATTTATAACATACTCTGTAAAAATCAAGCAAATAGCATTTGTGGTTCACGAGAAAATATATATATATATATATAATCAAAGCTATCAGACTATAGCAGCCGGTGTATGAAGACACATACGATTATACAGCATTATTTGGCAGCTTCGCAAGACCTAATTTTAAACGTTGTTGGTAAGTTAGATAATTAGTGGGGACCCGCTATTTGCAGTTCTTCCCCTCCATAATTGCTAAAATAAAGTTTTACTGACATTTTATTGACCCTACCACTGCATAGGGCACATCTGTAACATGAACGCTACTGAATGGCACATACATTGAAAACTACGGAGAACTGAGACAAATCCACTTTACACTTCATAAATAATCTTAAAACGTTTCCAACCAAGGCAACACCCACTTGAAATACGTTCATTCTCATTTTTGGTAAACAAAAAGAGAGATTGTTACATATGTTCCCTATGATGCATCTACAGAGAGAGAGAGACAGACAGACACTAACTCTCTCTCTCTCTCTCTCTCTCTCTCTCTCTCTCTCTCTCTCAGCTAGGAGTGTGTGGGAGGGGTCTGCAGTGAGCGGGAGTGCTGCTGAGAGCTCTGTCCTTTGGCTGCGTTTTTTTGTTGCTTTACTTTTTTCAGTTTGTTTATTTTGTCTTCTGTTTTCAGTGCTTTTCTTATTGTGGGGGAACAGGGGAGGGGAGGGGGGAGTACCGGTAGTTCTTCCCGGGTCGGGGGGTCGGACCCCCTGAATGCATCTTTTGAAAAACTGACCCGACGCCATGGAGTCAAGATCGCTCCGGTGCAGTTCTGCCCCCTAGAGCAGTGTGTGTTAGCGGTTGGGGAGGTAGCAGGGTGTGAAAATATCAAGTCTGCTGCCATTGTTATCTTCTTAAAAACCACTGATCTGCTCAATCAGCTAGTGGCTAATGGCACAGTGTTAGACGACACTTTCACCCCGGTGTTGCCGCTCGCTGCTCCTGCCCGGAAGGTAACGCTGTCTAACGTCCCTCCGTTCATCCGCACCGGCTCGGGCAGCTGATGTCCGGCATTAAGAGGGTCCCGCTGGGCTGCAAAGCCCCGCAACTGAAACACGTCGTGTCCTTCCGAAGGCAGCTGTATATGATCCTCAATAACATCAATGAGGATCTTAATGTCTCCAAAGTTGGATCTCTCTTGCTGCCACCACCACGAAGATTGCTCTTTAGTAATGTTGGAAAGTCAAAGACAGCAACCGTCAGGGTTCTTGCATATGACGTATTCGTGCTGCAGCTCTCTGCAAGGATCCAGGACAGTTTGTCAATGTAAACTCCAGTGCCTGGGAATATTTCCACCTAAAAGACAATGGTAAATAAAAAACAAGTTTATCCCCAAACTATTCTTATATTATGTTAAGTGGAATACATTATCAGTAAGGCTGTGATTTTGTTACAGAAATGTGTTATTAAAGACCACAGTATGTCTCAATTCTAAGTTTATTAATTTACAGACATAATAAAGTCAGTGAATCTGTGACACCCATAATTCAATTACATTCTTATTATCAACTATAACTATGAATATAACTGATAATGTAGCATCATTAGATTGTTTACAACCAATATTTGTTTTCAATATATATATTTTTACCTTGTCTTTGTAATATTGTAGACCAAGAGTGTTATACCTGTTTTGGTGATTCTTTGTCAGATTCAGAACAATTTGCTGTGGGGCTGTCAGAACCACTTGATGGTGACACACTTTTGTCTTCATCGCTGATAAATGTGGCTTTTGTTACAATTTTTTTCAGATTGTCCAAAAGGTCTGGAATCTCTGGAGAAAAAAACCTTAGTATTAAATGATAATCATTTCTAGTAATATATTTAATACAAAGTGAAAACAAAACCATCAATGCCTGCAATTATACTTGAGAGACTTGCTCTATGTTATTGGCAAACTGACCTTTTTGTGGGTCATTAACATTAGCTACGAAAAAAATAAAAGAGATAAAATACAAGAATTACCAGGTCTAATGTAATGCATATAGTCATTAATGTAGGATTATGAAGTTATGTTGAAAAACTTTATTTAATAATCAGTATTATTAAACTATTAGACAGTGCACATTAAGAGTCTGTATTGTGGTTCTAGATTACTTCAGTATGATCAACTATAATACATTACTCTGGAATCTAAATTACTGAAGAATAACATTTATCAAGGTAAGGAATTATTTGCTATAAATAAAAAAACTTACCATCAACCATACGGTTTCGAAGACATTGGTTTTCATTTTTAAGTCTTGTGATTTCCTTTTCGAGCTGCTTAACGTTTTGCTGTAGCTCAACTTCACTGGACTCTTTAAATGTCTGTAGAATATGACGGGATCTAATTCTTGAAGCTCCATCGGTTTTCTTTCTTATTTTGTGCTGTATTCAGAGAGAAAAAGAGTTTAAAATGAATATATATATATATATATATATATGAAAATGATTTAAAAAACACAATCCTGCAATACATTTATTATCGTCACTGTAATTATCTCACCGGTAACTGTGGTTCATCAAGGTCACTATCATCTGAAATTTGAAGTTTTTTGTTTGGTTTAGGTACTGTCTTCATTTTAGGACAGGGCATTTTTGTTAGGTCATTAAGTTTTCTTCTTAGTTCGCCTTCTTTTCCTAAAATAAAAATAAAATAAATAAAACCCTGCATTATGTCCACAGATATTTGGGGATTATATTTATTTGTCATAAAAATACTGTGCTTTGACCATACAAATTAAGATGAACAGCCAACAGTGAATCAAAACTGAAGTTAAATTATATCTGGTTTAATTTATTTTGTGATTTGGGGGATTTTATTGTAAAGCACAACACACAATAAATCGTTCTTACAAATGCCAGTCAAGTATGACGAGTTTTTAGCGCCCTCACCACCACCTACCATGTTATAAGAGTATGTTAGAAGTACAACACATTAATAACTTAAACATTCATTTCAAATATACTGTGATTGTATATATCAAATAGCATGTAAAGACTTTAATGTTTTTTTTTTTAAATAAACATTGTTACCAGTCATAATGATCTGCGCTTCATGGACAGGCCATCCACCTTTTGGAGGTTTGTTCGTGTCTCTCCACTCTGCTCTGAAGTTTCGAGTCGTCTCTTCGTCATCATCAGCAATGCTGAATAAATCAAAATTGCGAAAGCAAGCAGTGGGAATCACGCTGTAAGAGTCTTTGTCGACCCCGCTTTCCCACTTCACCAACGCGTGCATCACCGCCATACTACCTTCACCTTCTCGTCCGTTTTTTCTGCGCCTTTTTCCCCCGACAAGTCACGGCACAAAAAACAGTCCCGCTCTGCATTCTGGTACTTGGCGTTCTTAATAACACCAACAGGGTGTAATCGCATAGACCACTCGAGTATAAAGTACTACATATCCCATCTGTTACAGTTTTTTTTCTTCTTCTGAAACTGCAAGCGCACTACATAAAGTTTGGCAAATGAAGAAATTTGGATGATGAGTTTACAATCTTATAAACAGTATTTAAGTAAACCTAGATATGCAATTCCAAAAAGAACAGCATCGAGATGGAGAAACAGGATACAAAAATAATAATACAATGTTTATACTTTTTGTATTTTAATTACAGTATGTAATTATTGCCTTTTGATTTACATTTACAGAAAAAGAACGGCGGCAAACGTGGACTACCCAACAAGAAGCAACAAAGTTACTAAAATATCAGATTCTCAGGTAAGCTTCATGCAGCCATACATGTATAATTATAAAATCAATCCAAAAAATAGACCTTGTTTACCCTACAACTGATTTGAGTGTTAATTCTATTTAAGATATAAAAAAATATTTTGTTTTCTGAACTAATAATCTGTGAACATTCTATTATCTCTATAATTTTAATTAATACATTTATTTTATTATTGGTGGAACATTATATTTTTCAGCTCAGATGATTTCACGTACCATCAATTTTTCTGTTAATAAATGTGCAAAAACAAATCAGATGGATAGGCCCCTACATATGAACATTAAGTTAAAGGCCTAGAGTGAGTGTTCTTCACTTCCAGTCATGGCGGGCCACAATCCAGCTCTTTGTAACTCATCAACAACCAAAGACCTGGGAAAAGGGTTAAATGGCTTCAGTTAAGCCAATTAGGTAATTAAGAGCTCAACTGGAAAAAAAACAGCAGGCATAGGGGTACTTTAGGACCACAGTCACTGATATAACCTACAATGTTGTTGTAATGAAAATCAGCAGACAGTGGGCCTCCTCCAGGACTAAGGTTGAGAAGCACTGGTCTTGAAGACCACAATAACAATCGACCTCAAGGGCTAGGGATATTCGAGGTGATGCTAAACCAGTCCTGAATGTTTAAATATAATGTTATTTTCTTGTAGTGTGCCGTTGCTGTTAATGCAACCAGTTATATTGAGCCATCAAATACAGAAGCTGACGAAAGACATCAACATGTAAATTTAGTTGTAAATTTAAAGTGTGTGTGAAAAGTATTTTGTATATGGAGATTAACCCATAGTTTCACAGATAAATTGTGGACCAGTGATATTCAGGATCTTCAAAACAAGTCCTGAATGCTCAAACTTAACACTTCTTTTTTTAGAGTGTCGTTGCTATCAATCCAGCCAGTGATGTGGAGCCATCAGATACAGAAGCTGATGAAAAACAACATGTAAATTTCCTAAATTAATATGGTGCATCAAAATACTTATTTAGCACTTTCAACTGTTTCTTTGTGATTCCTAAAATTACTTTACAGGCTGGGGCTGGGGGAAGACACTGCGCCCGCCTGGAGAAGCCTGTACAAGCCCCCCTCAATAAGAGAGCTGGCAATCTGCAGTGGAGGGTGTTACACACCATTATTGCTGTCAATTCTTTTATTACTGTTCTTAACCCTGCTGTGTCCGACGCCTGCCCATTCTGTGCTCAGAGAGAGACCGTGTTTCACTGTTTCAGCACTTGCTCTCGGTTGTCACCCATTTTTAGTCTTTTAACTCGTCTTTTTACTGATCTTAACCTGATTTTTAACACAAAGGTTTTTATTTTAGGGGCGCGATACACCAGAAGGACCAAACATGTGGACCAGCTGGTAAACTTCTTGCTGGGCCAGGCTAAAATGGCCGTCTATAAGACTAGGAAGAACAGAGTGTGTGGGGAGGGCAGTGAGGATGCAGTGAGAGTGTTTGCCATGCTGGTCAAGTGCAGAGTCAGACTAGAGTTTAACTATTACAGGCTGATGAATGATTTGGAGAGTTTTGAACAGGTCTGGTGTATTAATGATGCCCTTTGTGAATTGTATGACGGGGAGTTGGTTTTTATTATGTAATTCATTTATAGGGTTTAGTATTTGATGGTTGTTTTGTTGTGTGTATTGGGTTGCTTTCTTTAAAAGTGTACAGATCAGTGGCGGAGTTAATGCTTGTTGGGGGGAGACAAACAAAGGGGAACACTATTTTTTATTTATTTATTTATTTTCTTTTGTATGAATTATTGCGTGTTGCAAACAGGCAATGAAGTCTGATAAAAGTCAAAAAGTCTCTCTCTCTCTCACACACACACACACAGCCAGCAAGACACACAGAGCCAGCCAGCTCAGCGATGACATCACAAACATCTCTCTCAGGTGACTCCTATGACATCACAGAGCACGTACATTCCGTTGCTTGCCGTCTGTCAACCACTCAGTCACTGCCAGCCAGACTGGCTGGCTGACTGGATGGTGGGGCTGCTTGCTGCTGCTGCGTACCTTAGCAAGCTTATTTGCTTGACCGGCCTTCCTCCTCCGCCCACATGCCCACCTATGTCCGATCTGCTGTTCACCTGGATCACAGCTCCGCCCCAACAAGGCAGAGCCTCCCAAGAATGGTACAAACTCACCCACGATCCCCTCCACGGAAAGCTATAGCAAAAGGCAAAAGCATTATACGTAATGAAGAGGAACCCGAGTCCAAGACGCATCCGACCAGCCATACATATTTGTGTGTATTAAAGATCACATTTTATTACATTTAGATTTTCTGTACTTTATTACATCTTTTTGTGATTTTTAAATGTATTGTTTCTTTTCCTTATATATGTATGTATGTATGTATGTATGTATGTATGTGTGTGTGTGTCTGTGTGAAAGTGTATGTGTTTGTGTGTCTCTGTGTGAAAGTGAGTGTGTGTGTGTCTGTCTCTGTGTTTGTGTGTCTGTCTCTGTGAAAGTGAGTGTGTGTGCGTGTGTCTGTCTGTGAAAGTGTGTGTGTGTGTGTGTGGGTGTGACAGTGTGTATGAGTGTCTGTCTGTCATGTAACTCGCACATCTGTGAGGGCACCATTTTTGCAGAAAGAGATGTACACATTTTGGAGCAACATATGCTGCCATCCAGACATCGTCTTTTCCAGGGACATCCCTGCATTTTTCAGCAGGATAACGCCAAACCACATTCTGCCCAGATTACAAGCGCATGGTTGCGTAGGCAGAGAGTGCGGGTGCTAGCATGGCCTGCCTGCAGTCCTGACCTGTCTCCGAATTGAGAATGTGTGGCGCACTATGAAGTGCAAATTAAGACAACGAAGGCCCTGTGCAGTTGCGCAGCTGAGGAAATGCATAATGGATGAATGGGGGGAAATCCCACTTGCTAAACTTAACCAAGTGGTGTCTTCAGTGCCCAAGTGCTTAATAAGTGTTATTAAAAGAAAAGGTGATGTTACATAGTGGTAAACAGTCGACTGTCCTAACTTTCTTGATTTCTTTTCACTGCTAATGAGATGCTGTAGAGTGAGTTAGTTATATTGCTTTCAGGAGCTCTAATCGTATTGATGAGTTCATGCAGCATTTGTAATTGAATTTCAAAAAGAAATCCTTGCTGTCTGGCCTGTGTGTATGAGATGTACTCTGTCAATCTTTGGCTAACAACTGAAACATTGGTAGAACAGAAATGGCAACATAAAAAAGAAAAGTACATTTTAAAAGAGCACATTAAATAGGATGAATATACAGTTTTTTACAATCACTTTGTCACTAATTTCAGAACCTTGATGTCATTTTTCAAAACTCTAGACACAAAACTCAAAACGGTCATCACTTGTAACACAGGCTGTCCAATGTTCAAAACATTGCATTGTGCATTCATATCTTTAAAGAAACCTTGCACTTGCAGACTTGTTGGTTCAAATAATTCATTTATCATGAAATACCATAGTAACATTTATTTAGATCACCCACACAGAAGATACCGATAGTTTCACTGTGTAGTTGTTCGTACAATCATTAAATATTGTAGTACAAAATATGTGATACATGTTTCATTATGGTACTACACATAAATACATCACTGTAAAAGGACTAGTAGAGAGAATACTACAGACACAGTGGAATCATTGAACAAAATCTGAAATGTATTGATGCAATACAATCAAATCACACCATAGGTTTCTTTGAATCCATGCAAAAATAATTAGCTACAAAAACGAACAAAACTACAGTAAAATGTCAACTGCAGTGTTCCTCACCTGGCTTAGTGTAAAAAGCAAAACAAAGGATTGATTACTGTACTTCTAAATTTCCAACAGCCCTGTGTTCAGGTTCAGGTTCTCACAACCATTTTTCACAAGAGGCATCTTGAAACTGAACATACCTGAACATACTCAGTCATCAGCTGCTTCACTCTGTCTGCATTTCTTTCAAAAGGCACACTATACTCTGTGCTACACATTGGTATGCAGTATACAGTCATTTGACAATTGAGAGTAGCCTAATGTTTAGTGCATGCTGAAGACTTGCCGCTTCTCAGTACGGACATTTCTGATGATTGAGGCCACAGTTGATCCTGAGTTGATTCTGAGGTTTGATTGAATCATTGTAGCTGCCTCAGTCATGGTCATGCCATGATTTACAACATGTTCTACAACTATTTCTCGGATTTCACTGGACACTATTTGCTGTTGCTGCCGCTGTCTGGTCCGTGGCCTTGTCCTCTACCACGTTCCCCCAACACCTCTCAAATGAGGCCCATGGCTGCCTCTCTGGTGAGGCCTAAGCCCTCCTCTATGACGAGGCCCACGACCACCTCTCAGAAGGGGTGCATGTCCCCTTCCATTCCTTTGACCACCACGTCTTCCTCCTCCCACTGCTTGACCTCTATTGTGACCTGGATGACTTGCCGGCTCCATGTTATCACTGTGTTGCTGGGGTGGATAGCACTCATTTCACTCGATACTCGTACCACAATGTGAAATCAATCATCAATAACCAGTTGGCAGTATTGGAAAAGCAATTACAAGGGCCTGCATACATACAGTAATGTCAAATCTGATGTGGAAGAACAATCATCTTCAACCAGGTTGGAGCGTTAGTTGCAATGCCTTTAATACACGCAGCGTGGAGAGGAACAGTGACTCAAGAAGATCCCAAAGTCGCTCTGCCTTCATTTTAACAGTCAGAGCTTTTATACACAAAAATCAAAGAGCTGGTTATAATCAGAAAGTCATTACTATGTTATCTTAAAAGTTAGCTAAGCAGAATTTATATCATTATAGGACAGAGTTCATAGATCAACACATGGATTAGGGAGCAGGCACTTCAATCATACTGTTTGACATTGTCTCCAAGATTCTCATCGTAAATAACAAGCAGAAATCAAACTACCTTCTGGCCTGACCTTCTAGCTTGACCTTATCTTTCTTAAGTATACAAGAGAGAAAAACAGGTATTAGAGAAAGAATTTCTAACTTTCCTTCCACACTGAAAACATGGTGTGGAAAAGTGCTACATGATGATGAATGATGATGAAATATTACATCCATAGATAATGTAGTCCAACTGGTTCATGCTCCTCGGTTATTGGTGTCAATGGATCTCATTATCCTGAAACTTTCATGATCGAAACATGGAATACTGTTCGTCAGTTTCCATAAAACTATGAATTAAGAGTAATGCAACAGTCACTTATCATTTTGAGCAGCTGTATCAATTGATAGTTAGATCTTTGTAATGAAATGAATAGACAGTGATCTCAGATGTAATGTGTGAATTGCATTTTGAAATGGTAATACTTTGACGTTAAGTTGTATCATTTTAGTTCAATGAACAAATGATCTGAGGTTGATGTGTATTGTATCCAAGCAATTGAAAAATGTGCATTTTGATCATCGGGTGTGAGTTTTGTGTCTAGAGTTTTGAAAAATGACATCAAGGTTCTGAAATGAGTGCCAAAGTGATTGTAAAAAAGTGTAATATCAGGGGACAGTGGCTATTACTGATCTGGCCTTCCGTGGCCTCTGTATTAATGTAACAGGTCACATTGTATGTGTACACTGATACTTGATAGTATAATATAGTACAAGTAAAAAACATACATAGGTATCATAGAAGTATTTTGCAGAAATGATTATGGATACTTATCAAAATGGAGAGGAAATGCTAAATCCAGTCTCCCCAGGCTGAGCTTCTATTGCTACACCTGCTAAGTGGCTGCTGGCCCCACTATATGGATAGAGCCACACCAAGTACAAGAGTCTCCCCATTGCTATTTATATCTCCCTATCCAGTCTTCTATACGTGTCAGGTATACAAGTGTGTGTGTGTGTGTGTGTGTCTGTCTGTCTGTCTGTCTGTGAAAGTGTGTGTGTGTGTGTGTGTGTGAAAGTGTGTGTGAGTGTCTGTCTGTCTGTCTGTCATGTAACTTGCACATCTGTTAGGGCACCATTAATGCAGAGATGTACACATATTGTTTATTTTCCATATATATGTATGTATGTATGTATGCATGTCCAATTGCTTTGACAATACAAATGCACTGAATTGAGACAGAGAGAGAGAGAGAGAGAGAGAGAGAGGTGCTAAGGCACATTTGTAACATAAATTAGGGAACATTTGAAACATGCTTAGGGAACATTCATAAGAACATAAGAACATAAGAACATAAGAAAGTTTACAAACGAGAGGAGGCCATTCGACCCATCATGCTCGTTTGGTGTCCATTAATATCTAAGTGATCCATGGATCCTATCCAGTCTATTTTGAAATGTTCCCAAACTTTCAGCTTCTACCACTTTCCATCTTGAATGCCTTGAAGCCCAATTTCCATTTGTTGTCCCCTGGTGCGTGTGTCCCTGCTGATCTGGAAAAGCTCCTCTGGTTTGAGGAACCTTTCATGATTTTGAAGACTTGGATCAAGTACCCACGTAATCTCCTCTGTTCCAGGGTGAAAAGGTTCAGTTCCCTCAGTCTCTCCGAGTAGGACTTTCCCTTCAGACCTGGAATAAGTCTGGTTGCTCTCCTCTGAACTGTCTCTAAAGCAGCAATATCCTTCTTGAAGTGTGGTGCCCAGAACTGTACACAGTATTCCAGATGAGGTCTAGCGCATTGTACTGTCTTAACATTACTTAAATTCTACACTTTTGACGATATACCCTAGCATTCTGTATGCCTTTTGTATTGCTTCCCCACATTGTTTGGATGGAGAAAGTGAATCCACATAGATTCCTAGGTCTTTCTCATGCATTACTTCATCTAGATCTGTACCTCCCATAGTGTAATTATAGTGGACATTTTTGTTTTACTGCATGTATTACCTTGCACTTGTCCACATTGAATTTCATTTGCCAGGTGTCAGCCCACAACTGAATTTATCTAAGTTCATCTGAATAGCATGTGCTGCCAAGATTGTATCTGCTAAGCCACCTATTTTAGTATCATCTGCAAATTTGACAAGGTTGCTAAGTATCCCAGAGTCCAGATCATTAATATAGATTAGAAAAAGCAAAGGCCCTAGTACTGATCCCTGTGGAACTCCACTAACAACCTCACTCCAGTTAGAAGTGACTCCTCTAATCTGTTTCCTATACATCAACCAGTTCATAATCCATCTACTTACATTACCCTGAATGCCTACAGCTTCCAATTTGAGGATCAGTCTTTGGTGTGGAACCTTATCAAAAGCTTTTTGGAAATCTAAGTATATCATATCATATGCTTTCACGTGATCTACAGCTGCAGTTGCATGTTCAAAAAAATGTATTAAGTTAGTAAGACATGATCTGCCTCGTCTAAACCCATGTTGACTATCTCCAAGAATATGGTTTTCATTGAGATGCTCCTCTATTTTCTGTCTAATAATTTTTTCCAACATTTTACAGGTGATGTAGGTGAGACTGATTGGTCTGTAATTTCCTGGCTCAGTTTTGTCCCCTTTCTTGTGGATTGGTATGAAATTTGCTGTCTTCCAGTCAGTGGGAACATCCCCTGTTCTAAGTGTCATTTGAAATAATCGAGTTAACGGCCTATACATAATTTCCCTCATTTCTTTAAGTACTGTTGGAAATATCCCATCTGGCCCAGGTGATTTGTTTGATTTTAATTCTGCTAGTCCCTTTAGTACCTCCTCCTCATTTATCCTGATCTCTCTTAGGGTTTGACTGGATTGATTGTCAACCTGTGGCATGTCATCTGTTTTTTCTTTTGTAAAAACCTCTGTGAAATACTCATATAGAATATTTGCCACATCTTGTTCGTTTTCCAAGATACCTCCATTTTTGCCCTTTATCTGTTTCACCTCCTCCTTAATTGACCGCTTGCTGTTGTAATTTTGAAAAAAGCTCATTGCATTGGTTGTAGCTCCAAGAGCTATGTTTCTTTCTATTTCCCTCTTTGCTTTCCTGATCCCTTTCTTAAGATCTCTTTGCAGCTCAACATATTCTATGTATTTTGTTTCATCACCATCCCTTTTGTATGTGCTATACAACATTTTCTTCCTCTTTATATTTTTTTGCATGCCTCTGGTTTGTATGTATGTATGTATGTATGTATGTATGTATGTATGTATGTGTGGAAGGAAAGTTAGAAATTCTTTTCTCACAACTGTTTTTCTCTCTTGTATACTTAAGAAAGATAAGGTCAAGCTAGAAGGTCAGGAGGCCATAAGGTAGTTTGATTTCTCTTTGTTATTTACAATGAGACCCTTGGAGACAATGTCAAACAGAATGACCTACGTGCCTGTTCCCTAATACCATGTATAGACCTATGAACTCTGTTCGATAATGATATATGTTCTGCTTAGTTAGCCTTTAAGATAACATAGTAATGACTTTCTAGCATGTATGTATGTATGTATATATATATATATATATATATATATATATATATATATATATGTATGAATGTATGTATGTCCAATTGCTTTTGACAATACAAATGAATTGAGAGGGAGAGAGAGAGAGAGAGAGACAGACAGACAGACTGACAAACAGAAAAACAGACACACACACAAACACACACACACACAGAGCCAGCCAGCCCGCCAGCCAGCCAGCCAGCCAGCCAGCTCAGCGATGACATCACGAGCCTCTCTCAGCTGACTGCTATGACATCACAGAGCACGTACATTCCGTTGCTTGCCGTCTGTCAACCACTCAGTCACTGCCAGCCAGACTGGCTGGCTGGCTGGATGTGGGGGCTGCTTGCTGCTGCTGCGTACCTTAGCAAGCTTATTTGCTTGACCGGCCTTCCTATTCCTCTGCCCACATGCCCACCTATGCCTCTACTCCAAGATACTTATACAATAGAAAAACTATGGTAATAATAATATAGCCCAAGACAAAAAATATTAATCTTTCTAGACTGTATTAAAGTTCAGCACTTCGGAAAAATAGAATTATTTTGTATTTCAATAAAACAAAAATTATTACTGGTATCCACACACCCAACCAATGTAAATGTCACGGACGGTGTTAATTAGCTCCTTAATCACCATTACTTATTATATTTATATTTCACTTCACTTTATGCAATATGGCTTGTGTATTTTGTTTGGTTCTATATTGCCATTATTTTGTGTGTTGATTATCTTTCACTTTATTGTTTAATTTGTTATTCACTTAGTATTATTTTGATTGTTTGCACGCGTGCCTTATTATTTTTGTTTCTTCTTTCTTTCACAACTCACCTGGGTCCACCTGCACTCTTCACACGCGTCCCCACTTAATCACCCTGCCCTGGGAGAGGAGAGGATTATCTGCTGTAGTCCACTTTCCAATGTGGGAGGTCTCTGCGGCTCATATCTCATTCAATTATTTATTCATTTATCCTACATCAAGTTTATTTATTTTCCCACGTTTCATTCAATCACCATCAGAAGCTCTCTGTGCTAAAAGTGGCAGCACATTTGTCTCACACACATCAAACTCACCTTTTCCTGCTTCCCAAGCCTTATCAACTTACTCAGACCCTCGTCAACTTACTCAAACCCTCTTCAACTTTGGTTAACATTGCTCTGCATTCTAACAGCTATTCTTTCTCCTATTCTTAATTTCTTACAAGAAATGTATTCAGGTTTTTTTATCAATATGTTTTATTTATATTTATACAGATGTCACTCCATTATTCGTTTATTGAAGTCATATATGTACCTAACAAAATATTAGCCAATAGGCCATTGATCTCAATAATGATTCCCATAATCCTAGGACACCTTCTCTTTTACTCTTCCTTTCCATTCTTACTTTTCTCCTGTAAAGCATTTTATATTACTTGAGCTTACTTATTCTATAGTTGTAATCTTATACTTCTGCGGTATCTTACCCTTTTCCTACATCACTCATCTTAAAACCATGGTCTACTTTGACTTTCATTTCAGGTATTATATGCTAGGCACCAATAACCAAACATTTTCTGAAAGACTGTAACATGTCACCAGACTGTTTACATTCTCCTGCTTTCACAGGCTGTCAGGGCTGCACCAGGCTCTCTTCTAGCCTTTCGTTTCCTTGAATTTGACTTTTGACAGAGCTTGTCCATAACATGATGTTTAACAAACAAATTCTGGTTCTTCTTGTGGAGACACCATGACTATTTATGTATTACTATTATTATCCATCTGTTTATTCAATGTATATTTTGGATTACTTTTCTTATAATAGTCTTTCTTTCTGATTTCTGATGCTTGAGGCACTCTGTATAGAGCCAAAGATCCTCATGAATATGATAAATCTGTTGTTACATTTTTAAATATAATTCTAAAATGATTGCCAAAACATAGACATTTACCTTATATCACCTTCAAACTATACATATTCATAAACACACAAAGCACATACACATTGATATCTAAAGATAATTCAGATATCCGATCTGTGGCATGTTTTATTGACCCTGCAGTGTCTCAAACAGCCCTTATAACTTATTATTTAAGCTTATGATTATTTAGAATAAAATGTCAAATAATCCCACTCGATTATTTCATTATTTCACTATCTCAGTTTTCTTGATCAATTGTGAAAAAGTTCTGTTATTTCCTCCTCATCTGTAGAGGCTACATTAGCCCACTCCCCGGTCTGATATTCTCGTAGTAACTGTATCCAAATGTTGGGCGGACATTTAGCCTTCACGATGATGTGTACATCGTGCGGGTGAAGGAGGTGAATAACCATCTTTTCATCTAGAATATCCCAAAAAGTTGTGTTACCCTGGTTTGGTTTTAATTTTGGGAGGGACACCCATATCATTTCTTTTTCTCCTGGGGAGAAGGGGACATGGGTTTTAGTCGTATAGACTATTGATTGACCTTCCTCTTTACTCTGTCTAGTTTTGACTTGCATGGGTGCAGCTGGGACCGTTTTCAGAGCGGTCAGATCTGGATACAATGTATTATTATAACCAAAATCAGTGATTGATTTATATTCCGGATTATATGGGGGAGGAGCGCTAGCAAAACCTCCTTTTTCATATTCCCATGCTTTGCGATCTAAATCATCCCAATCGGGCCTGTCGTCCTCGGAGTGATCTGTGTCGCGACGCGCTCCTAACACGGCAGCACATCGCGCACCTACACCTTCACCTTTTCTGACCACTTTTCTTGCCCTTCTAATTTGCCTTGTAGTTCTATTAATTCTATCGTATTTTTCACAACTTCTTCTCTCAATTCACATTACTGTTTATGATGATCTTCCATTTCTGTTATTTTCTTTTCTTGATTCTCACCAACCTGACACAATATCACAATTCCTTTCTCTGTCTTATCTGGTTGTTGTTGCTTCCACCAGTCCCGGTGCTCCTTCGGAGACCAGTCTTTCTCCCAACTTCCTTCCAACATTTTCTTCTCTACATTCTGTTTTTTTATTTCTCAAAAAACCAATAATGCTGGTGTCACTCACTGTGACGATTTATCTGAAATATTACATTATTATATATTATATATATATATATATATATATATATATTATAATAAAAACAAACACTCTAGTAAGGTACGGACACCCGTACATGACACTGGCTAAGGTAAGGGAACCCATAAACAACCATAAGCACCCCCGGACCTAGGACAGACTGTAACTTGCTAACTTGCTAACTTGCTAACTGTTTTGTTTGCTTCACATCGTTTGCTGCTAGTTGCATGCCAAACGAGTTCGTTCTGTCCAAAATATAAGCTTTTTTCTTCTAATAAACTCAATAAAAATACAGTGCACTAGCAACTATTTCCCTTTCAAAAGTTGTAGTCCCGTTTCAGTTAAAACAAAATGTGTTCTTCAAACAAAGAAAATACTTGTGTTTCTTTTCCCTCTTTACCTGCTCTTATCACAAAGCTTCTCAACACAATCTCAGGTGCAGGTGCACTCTGCGCTATCCTTTGCCCGAGCTTTGTCCAGGAAAACTCACTGTAGCCATCTTAGTTCAACACGGGCTCTCCTTACCTGCGAGTCACACGGGTCCAGTTCACTTTGCAAGTGAACAGTCTCTTCTCAGAAACAATAAGGAAACTTGGAAAGAAACACAATCCCAGGTCGGTGTTAAAAAAAAGTTCTTTGTTTTCATATTAAAAGAAAACATTTGTATTTTCTCTGCACACTTCACAGCTCCAATTAGCACAACTAATCCCTGCCCCCCTCAGAACCGTCACTAAAGAAAGGTACTCACAGTCATTTTAAATATGACATCCTGTAGTGTTTGTTTTCAAAATATGATCTTATTATCACTTGAACCAAATAAATCCTTTGACCCACTAATACCAAATTACAGTTATGGGGGCCACAGATGTGATTTGAAAATACGATCTTCCATGTCTTTCTGTTGTGTTTTGACCTGGGGATCTGTAATTGTCCAAGTGGCTACTGCACATGTACTTATTTAATATTAAATGTGTTATTTAATTAGGCTTGGTTCTGGTGAGCATGTACAAGACGTCAGCTTTTTAAATAACTGTGTGTATTGGATCATACACATTTTAGAAATACTCTCTCAAACTTCCCGCATTGGTACCTCACCAGGGAGGTTGAAAACAGCAATAGCATTGAAAAAGTGTGATTGTAGTTCTGCTCTTCTGCAATATATTTCTACAATATCTTTAACATCTTCTTTAACATTGTTTTAAAGGCTGGGACCAATATGGTGGAATATCTCCAACACACGGACATTGAGAGACTCGACCCCTTTGTGCTGCTGCTCAGAGACCAACTCTCAGTTGTCTCTGAGTAGGCTATGGATCAACTTCCTTTCCTAATATGAAGGAGACCATGGATACAAAACCTATGAAAAACAGGTGATTATTGTTATTCTTCTCATTATAAACTACTTAATACATCTCTCCCATAAAGTACAACAGGATAGTGGTGACGTCATTCAGGATTGGATTGCCATTGGTCAAAAGCCCTCTGAGAGAAATTGTGTGGCGACACTCCACACTCTTAGAAGAAATTGTTCTGCACAGAACCATAAAGGGTTCCTCGAGTAATCGCTCTGGTGGATCCCTTTATGGTTCTATGTAGAACCCCTTCAAAGGGGTTACATGAAGAACCCCCAAACATAGCGTTCTACACAGAACCATTCGTTTTAAAATGTTATATATAGAACCCATTCAAAAGGGGGACACGTGCTATACCTGAATTTGTTTTCCAAATACAATCTTTAAAAAATGTATGATTTCATATATACAAACACACATACACAACGTAGAAATCGCACTACTAGTGAAGTAACTTCATTTACATTATATGCCACAACTCCTCAATTTGGAACGCAAAAACAAGACATCTGATGTAAAAGTGTAAACTAATTACGAACAGCACTTTTGATTTTTATCTTCAATTCAGGGGCTACTTATTCGAACAGTAAACTGTATTCTCTCTTCAGAGTGACTGGAATGTTTTTGCCTACATTCAACTTAAATATGAAAGTTTCCAAAAACGGCATAGTTTTCTTTAAGGCTATTCAATGCCAAACACAAAATTCTCTCTGCTTTCAGTGCTTGTCCTTCAGCACAATTACACAGGTTCATGATGTTCTCATTTCAATACATTGTTTTCTTATTTAAACTATTTGACTTTGAGCTTACATTGAGAATAAAATCACTTTTGCAAGTAAAACCTGGCCAAGAAAGGAAGCAGCACTACAATAAAACAATACACAGAATACAAAGCAGTTCCTTCAAAAGTGAAAGTGATAAAGAGTGATGTCTGTCAGTAAATTACGTTGAGATACATATTGGTTATTTTGAATTAGGAGTCCAACTTCAATAACTTCTATTAACAAGCCAAAATACAGATCAGAATTACGGGTAATTGAAAATAATATGTAGCGCCTAGGTAAGCTTGGATGTGTTCAGAGAAACACTAAAAACGGACCTTCCTCACACCCGTCTTGTTGAGGTGGACGTGGTCATACAGGTGATGTGGCTGGATGTCTCAGTGTGTGCCAGGTGGACGTTGGGGAGGAGGGCACATCTTCGGGATACTTCTGCGTTGATGGCCTGGATGATGTGCAGGGGCACGTCTGTGCGGGGCAGCAGTGTGGAGATGGTGATTTTGGCAGTTTGGAATTCCTCTGTGGCTTTCTTTGCCACCTGTCTCAGGGCTGAGGCCACATCGCCCCTGCGGGCACTCAGGTCGTTAGTGCCGGTGTGGATGAGGATGTGTTTGACCTGGCACAGCCTCCTCTTGGAGAGCAGCTCCAGGGCTCTCTGTGCTGTCGGGCACCAAAGCTTTTTCACTTTTCGCCCAGGGAAGAGGCGCCTCTCATCCAGGAACTTCCCATTGGAGTCGCTCAGAATGACCACCTCTGTGTTGACCTGCCACTCCGGGTTTTGCGTCGGGAGTGGTGGGGGCAGCGGGTGTGTTTTAGGGGAGTGGCGTTTCAGGGGTTTGTGTATTAGTGGCAGGTCTGGTGATAGTGGGGGTGTCAGGAGTGGTGGGGAGTGTGGGTGGATCAGTGGGTGCGTCAGTGGGTGCATCAGGGGTTGTAGGTGTTGTGGGGTCAGTGCAGTGCAGTCTCTGTGCTCCTCTCTTAGCTTCTCCAGCTGGCTCTGCAGGCTCCTCAGCTGGCTGTGCTGGGGTGTCCTGGTCAGCTCCTCCCTCGCTCTGTGCAGCTCCGTCCTCAGGGTTTGGCTCTGCTCCTCCTGGTCTCTCACTGCTGCTCTCAGCTTATGGATCTCAGCCTTGTGGTGCATCTTTAGTCCCTGAACTCCGCAAACTTCAGCTCCAGCACTGATAGGCATTCCTTTAGTGTTTTAATGTTGCTGGAGAGTTTTGGGGAGACAGGGGGGCAGTCTGTGGGAGATGGGGCACTGTCTGGCTCCGTGTGGCTGGGGGCAGACTGCAGGGTGGCCGGCTCTGGCTCGTGTTTCTCTACCTCAGTCTGCTGCTTTGAGGTGTGGAAGCCGAGAGATAATTGGTCCAGGCTGCTCTCGCTGTCCTGCACCATGATGGTCCCGTTGTGGTATACATTAAAAGTGAGCATCACACTGTCTGTGTCTTTCTCTACCAGCACTGAGATCTGCCTGCCTCTGCTAATGCCCCTCTTGTTGTTATTGGGGTATGTCTGGCACAGGGTTTTGTGAAAGGCGGTGGGGTACTGAGTGTAGAACAGTAGATTGTTCTTGACCCTGTTTTCTCCTTTACCGGTGTAGTCTAGGATGAGGGTCTCAGGAGATGCTCTCATCACAGCTTGTTTGTAGTCCTTCTTAGCCTGTGCAGAGCGAATGTCTTCAGGGTATCGGATTTCAAAAGGCAGCTCTGCAGTCAGACTGCTGTTCGATAGATTTGTATCAGTCTCAGTGGCAGTTGGGCTCTCTCCTACTGTCACTCTATTCAAATTGGAGCTCTGCATTTTCATTGGCTGAGTCAACTACTGAGAATGCTTATTTATTTTATTAATACATATTTTTTTGTTTAATTATTTGTCTCTATAGGTGAAAGGTCTTACCTCCAATTCTTGTCTTCAGCTTTTCTTTTCTGACTTTTCTTCCTGAACTGTCTCTCTGCTTTCTTCTTTTTGTGTTTCTCTTAAAATTATTATTTTTTGAATACTTTTTCTTCTGAATTTCTATTCCATGTCTTCTGTGTATGTTTATAGTGCTATATATTCATTTGTAAATGACAAATTAAATCCGCTTATGTATAAAAACAAATGTTTTTTAGGAGCTCATATTCCTCTCTCTCTCTCTCTCTCTCTCTCTCTCTCTCTCTCTCTCTCTCTCTCTCTCTCTCTTTCTCTCTCTCCCTCTCAATTCAATTCATTTGTATTGTCAAAGCAATTGGACATACATACATATACATACATACATACATACATACATACATACATACATCTACACGGAAAATAAATAATAGAATTATGAATCACAATAAGATGTAATGAAGTACAGAAAATGAAAATGTAAAAAAATGTGATCTTTAATACATACAAATAAAGAAAATAGGTTTACTATTTCCAGATTCCTTTTTTGAAATACAGTGACATGCATAACAAACAAGTATTTACATTATATTTACAGCCGGTGCTCGTGTGTCACTGTGTCCCTCAGGCTGTGGTAGGCGCTGACATATTGGGCAGCCAGGGTGGCTGTGTGTCCCTCCCCCAGGAGGACTGGCGTTTTTCTTTTTTCTCAGTTTTGTCACAGGTTGGGTGGGCATCCATTATGTTGTTACAGAATTTGTCCCTTATTTTGGGCTAAAGCTTTACGTGGAGGGGAACGTGGATCAGTTTGTACCATTTTTGGGAGAATCTGCCTTGTTGGGGCGGAGCTGTGACCAGGTGAACAGCAGATCGGGCATAGGTGGGCATTTGGGCAGAGGAGTTGGAAGGCCGGTCAAGCAAATAAGCTTGCTAAGGTACGCAGCAGCAGCAAGCATCCCCCACATCCAGCCAGCCAGCCAGTCTGGCTGGCGGTGACTGAGTGGTTGTCAGACGGCAAGCAACGGAATGTACGTGCTCTGTGATGTCATAGCAGTCAGCTGAGAGAGGCTCGTGGTGTCATCGCTGAGCTGGCTGGCTGGCTGGCTCTGTGTGTGTGTGTGTATGTCTGTGTGTGTGTGTGTGTGTCTGTTTGTCTGTTTTTCAGTCTGTCTGTCTCTCTCTCTCTCTCTCTCTCTCTCTCTCTCTCCCTCTCAATTCAATTCATTTGTATTGTCAAAGCAATTGGACATACATACATGCATACATGCTAGAAAGTCATTACTATGTTATCTTAAAGGCTAACTAAGCAGAACATATATCATTATAGAACAGAGTCCATAGGTCTACACATGGTTTTAGGGAACAGGCACGTAGGTCATACCGTTTGACATTGTTTCCAAGGTTCTCATCGTAAATAACAAACAGAAATCAAACTAGCTTCTGGCCTGACCTTCTAGCTTGACTCTATCTTTCCGCCTTATATACTTGGTGAATAATTGAGGAAGTAGCACCAAGTGACCACATTAGGCTGCCTGAGGGTTTCTGGGGAGTGTAGTTGTCTAGGGTCGGTTTTCTACCCTAGAGTGCAGACCTTGCAGCAGACCTGGCCTGACATGTCTGCCATGTATGACCCTGCCCCTTGGTTTGTCCCACATCCTCCCCCCCAGCTGCGACCCCATAGGTCGAGCGACAGCCGCAAAAAAGCATGCACCCGGGACAGCCCATCAACATTCCCCATGGCCTTCCCTGGCCTGTGCTGCAGGGTGAAATGAAAATGTTGGAGACTCAAAAACCACCTCATCACACGGGCATTCCTGTCTTTCGAACGATGCATCCAAGTGAGGGGGGCATGGTCAGTGATCAGGGTGAAGTGCCTGCCCAACAAATAGTATCGAAGACTGTCCAAAGCCCACTTCACTGCCAAACATTCTTCTTCAACTACCAAATAATTTATTTCATTGGATTCCAACTTTCTGCTAAGGAACAACACCGGGTGTTCGTGATCACCCATTCTTTGGGACAAAACCACTCCGATCCCCACCTCAGAGGCGTCCGTCTGGACTATAAATTCTTTCTGAAAGTCAGGTACCATTAAAACGGGGTTGCGGCAGAGCGCCTCCTGTAGGCTCCGGAAAGCCCGGTTTGCTGTATCACCCCATCTAACCATATTGGGTTCTGTAGCCTTAGTCATATCAGTCAGAGGGGCCACTAAGGTAGCATAGTTGGGAATAAACCTCCGGTAATACCCAGTTAACCCTAAAAATGCCCTAACCTGCTTTTTATTGACAGGCCTAGGCCAAGAGTTTATGGCTTCAACCTTGGATATTTGGGGTTTCACCATACCCCTCCCTACTGTATAGCCCAAGTATTTGGCCTCTTCCAACCCCAAATTGCATTTGGTTGGATTAGCCATCAGGCCTGCTGCATGTATTGAATCCAATACCGCTTGGAGCTGAGACAAATGTGATTCCCAATCTGGACTGTGAATGACCACATCATCTAAATATGCTGCCGCATACGTCCTGTGTGGTCTAAGTATGTGGTCCATCAACCTTTGAAAGGTGGCAGGAGCACCATGCAGGCCAAAGGGCATCACTGTGTAGTGAAACAGACCATCTGGGGTTGCAAAGGCTGTTTTTTCTTTGGCACCCGGGGTCAAGGGAATCTGCCAGTAGCCCTTGGCTAAGTCAATAGTTGAAATATAGCGAGCATTCCCAATATTCTCTAACAATTCATCTACTCGGGGCATTGGGTATGCATCAAACTTTGAAATTTCATTAACCTTTCTAAAATCATTACAGAATCTCCAGGAGCCATCAGGTTTGGAAACCATGACTATAGGGCTGGACCACTCACTGTGGGATTCTTCAATAACCCCTGCCTCCAGCATTTCCTTAACCTCATTTCTAATAGTGTTCCTGCGAGCTTCTGGTACCCTGTAAGGCCTCATATTTACCTTCTTTCCTGGGAGAGACACAATGTTGTGAGAGACTAAATGGGTACGCCCCGGTATGCCTGAGAAAACTTCCCTATTACGTATTATCAAGTCGTTCACCTCCTTCAACTGGTCAGGTGACAAGGCAGCTGCAATATTCACCTTCGGTGTCCCTAGTGGCTGAGGGGGGTAAGTCAACATCAACACTTCCCTGTCCTTCCAGGCTTTTATTAAGTTGACATGATATATTTGTTCTGGGGGTCGGCGGCCGGGTTGCTGAACCTTATAGTTCACTTCCCGTATTCGCTCTATAATCTCATAAGGTCCCATCCACGTAGCCAGAAATTTACATTCTACAGTGGGAACCAACACCAACACCCTATCACCAGGCTGGAACACCCTCAGTGTAGCCTGACGATTATAGGCGAATTGTTGGTGTTCCTGTGCCTGCCTTAGGTGCTCTCTCACAATGGGAGTGACTGTGGCTATTCTCTCTTGCATAGCATTGATGTGCTCGACTACACTCCGGAAAGGAGTGGACTCGTGTTCCCACGTTTCACGGGCTATGTCTAATATCCCCCTGGGGTGCCTCCCATATAACAGTTCAAAAGGCGAAAAGCCCAGGGAAGCCTGTGGGACTTCCCTAATGGCAGACATCAAGTAGGGCAGCATGAATTCCCAATTTTTCCCATCCTTATCGATTACCTTTCTTAGCATGGACTTCAGGGTCCTATTAAATCTCTCAACCAACCCATCTGTTTGTGGGTGGTAGACTGATGTTCTCAACTGCTTAACCTGCAACAATTTACACAGATCGGTCATAACCTTAGACATAAAGGGTGTGCCCTGATCTGTTAATATCTCCCTCGGTATCCCCACCCTACTACACATCAACATTAGCTCTTTTGCAATACCTTTTGAAGCCATGGTCCGCAGTGGAATGGCTTCTGGGTACCTGGTGGCATAATCCAAAATAACCAGTATATACTGATGCCCTCTGGCTGATTTCGGGAGAGGTCCCACCACATCCATAGCTATCCTAGCAAAGGGGGTCTCTATGATGGGCAAAGGGACCAGTGGGCTTCTGAAGGCTGGTTTAGGAGCATGTAGTTGACATTCAGGACATGAGCTACAATGTTCTGTCACGTCTGCATGTACGCCTGGCCAGTAAAACCTCCTCAGGAGTCTATCCTTGGTTTTGTCCATCCCCAGATGTCCCCCCAGGATATGCCCATGTGCCAGATTGAGAACTGTTCGTCTGAATGGGGTGGGAACTAGCAATTGCTCCACAATGTCCACCCCTATCTTATTTACACGGTACAATAGGTCATTTTTTACCATAAAATAAGGATAAGCTGTTGGCGGGTCTGCAGTAGTCATAGGGGTCCCATTTACTACCTTCACATTTTCTTTAGCATAGTGTAGAGTGAGATCTCGCACCTGTGCGCTGCCAAAATCAGTGGGGAGTCCCTCTAACACTGACACTTCTACATTGTCAGCTTCAGGGGTCTCTATGAATGGATTCTCACCCACCCTGCTAGTGCTGGGTTCCTCACCCTCCATAGGGTCATCTACGTCACTACATTCCACCCCTATGTTTTCAGTTTAATTTTCCCCAACCAAAACCTTCACTGTCGACTCAACTGGAACCAGGTCTACTTTTAGCTCTAGTTGTGGGATCGAGGCAACTTCTGGCTTACAGTTTTCAGTGTGCATTTCCAATTTACTATGTTTTCTATCTAGTTTTCCAAAATTAGGAAAATATCGTCCCAGTATCACATCATATGGCATGTTGGGTACCACACCGACTTCGTAATCTAGTTTCCCGGCCTCTGTCTGTATGTTTACAAGGGCTGTGGGATAGGGGCGTGTGTCACCATGTGTGCATGTGATACTGAGCTCCTGATGTCTATCCAGCTTGTTGGTCGCTACTAGTTTTTCTGTGACCAGTGTAACCATACTGCCAGAGTCGAGTAGAGCAGCCACTTCTTTCTCATCGACTATCACTGTACACATGTGTTTTGGATTAGGTACTCCGCCTATGAAAACATCCGTCCCAACAGGGCAGGCATAAAATACCGGTTTCTCTTTCCCCATATCACACACATTACATTGCATTGGTTCCTCTCTACCTGGGCAGTGGGCCGCAATATGTCCTACTTTGTCACAATTGTAGCAGACAATTGGTTGTGATGGTGACCCCCTATAACCCTTAGTCTCGGCTTTAGGCCCCACCTTTGCCCCCCCCAGTCTTGCTCTTTTCTTCCAACCCAGCGCGTCATGTTTCCCAGAGTACTTTGGAACCATCTTACCCGGTCCGCTGGTTCGTCATGGCCTGGGGAACGAGTTTTTAACCTCCGGTACATGCTCTGCTGCTCCGGCTGTATAGAACCGCTCTACAATGGCCACCAAGGTGTCAGCGGACAGCACCTCATTCTGGCCAACCCAGCGTCGAACATCCTTGGGCAAACAGCGTTGGTAGTTGTCAAGGACTATGGCCTCCACCACCTCGGCTGATGAATGGACCTCTGGCTGTAGCCATTTCCTGGCCAGATGGATCAGATCAAACATCTGCGTTCGGATTGGTTGTCCTGGTTGGTAGGCCCACTGCTGAAACCGATGTGCCCTCACTGCGGTGGTCACGCCCAATCGGGTCATTATCTCCGCTTTCAATTTATCATAGTCCTGGGCGTCCTTCAGCTCCAGATCAAAGTACGCTTTCTGTGCATCCCCTGCCAGATAAGGTGCCACAAGCCCTGCACAGGAATCTTTTGGCCATCCCTCTCTCCGCTGTCCTCTCAAAGGTCATAAGGAAGGCCTCAACATCGTCCTGTTTTGTCATTTTCTGCAGAAAGTGATTGGTGCGGGGAGTGGAATGGGTTGCAGCCCCCTGTGGCCCAATCCTGGTTGCAAGTGCTTCAACACTCTCTTTCAGCTCTTTAGTCACCTTTTCCTGCTCTTCTCTAAACATTTTATTTGTATCATGCTGGACCTGCAGTGCTTCCTGATGCATCCGCATAGCATCCTGGTGAGCCACCTGCTGCACCCTGGTCGCTTCCTGTTGGGCTATTACAGCCTGTAGTTTTTTTTTTTTTGGATAAAAAAATTCACTCAGCCAGTCTGGGTTTCATGAGGTGCTGCCCGCATTCTACACCAAATGTGACAAAACACCTTGGCTGTACACATGTGCGGGTCTTCTCTGTGATCTTCTTAGGAGTAAAAACCAGTCATGACCCAGGGAGGAGGTTGCAAATACAGGGCTGTGCCTGTATGTTTACTTCAAACAAAACAAATCTGAAAACAAAACCTAACTCACACTGGAGTTGTAACTAATCTTACATAATCATTCTATTTTAAACAAAGTCTGGAATAAATAAGTCTTGGCTTTCTCCTTATGAGCTACCTCTGTTTTCCAGATAACTCACCCTATTGTCTCTCACTTCTCTCTCTCTCAGGCCCGCCTTATATACCTGGTGAATAATTGAGGAAGTAACACCAAGTGACCACATTAGGTGCTAGAATGGCTGCCTGAGGGTTTCTGGGGAGTGTAGTTGCCTAGGGTCGGTATTCTACCCTAGAGTACACACCTTGCAGCAGACCTGGCCTGACATATCTGCCATGTATGACCCTGCCCCTTGGTTTGTCACATTACATACATACATACATATACACGGAAAATAAATAATAGAATTATGAATCACAATAAGATGTAATGAAGTACAGAAAAAGAAAATGTAATAAAATGTGATCTTTAATACATACAAATAAAGAAAATAGGTATACCATTTCCAGATTCCTTTTTTGAAATACAATGACATGCATTACAAACGAGTATTTACATTATATTTACAGCCGGTGCTCGTGTGTCACTGTGTCCCTCAGGCTGTGGTTGGCGCTGACATATTGGGCAGAATGTGTCCCTTATTTTGGGCTAAAGCTTTCTGTGGAGGGGAACGTGGATCAGTTTGTACCATTTTTGGGAGGATCTGCCTTGTTGGGGCGGAGCTGTGATCCAGGTGAACAGCAGATCGGGCATAGGTGGGCATGTGGGCAGAGGAGTAGGAAGGCCGGTCAAGCAAATAAGCTTGCTAAGGTACACAGCAGCAGCAAGCAGCCCCCCCATCCAGCCAGCCAGCCAGTCTGGCTAGCAGTGACTGAGTGGTTGACAGACGGCAAGCAACGGAATGTTCATGCTCTGTGATGTCATAGCAGTCAGCTGAGAGAGGCTTGTGATGTCATCGCTGAGCTGGCTGGCTGGCTGGCTGGCTGGCTGTGTGTATGTCTGTGTGTGTGTGTGTGTGTGTGTGTGTGTGTGTGTGTGTGTCTGTTTGTGTTTGTCAGTCTGTCTGTCTGTCTGTCTCTCTCTCTCTCTCTCTCTCTCTCTCTCTCTCTCTCTCTCTCTCCCTCTCAATTCAATTCATTTGTATTGTCAAAGCAATTGGACATACATACATACATACATACATGCTAGAAAATCATTACTATGTTATCTTAAAGGCTAACTAAGCAGAACATATTTCATTATAGAACAGAGTTCATAGATCTTCACATGGTTTTAAGGAACAGGCACGTAGGTCATACCGTTTGACATTGTCTCCAAGGTTCTCATCGTAAATAACAAACAGAAATCAAACTACCTTATGGCCTCCTGACCTTCTAGCTTGACCTTATCTTTCTTAAGTATACAAGAGAGAAAAACAGGTTTGAGAAAATCATTTCTAACTTTCCTTCCATACAATAATACATACATACATACATACGGAAAATAAATAATAGAATTATGAATCTCAATATAATGTAATGAAGTACAGAAAAAGAAAATGTAATAAAATGTGATCTTTAATACATTCAAATAAAGAAAATAGTTTTACTATTTCCAGATTCCTTTTTGAAATACAATGACATGCATTACAAACGAGTATTTACATTATATTTACAGCCGGTGCTCGTGTGTCACTGTGTCCCTCAGGCTGTGGTAGGCGCTGACATATTGGGCAGCCAGGGTGGCTGTGTGTCCCTCCACCAGGAGGACTGAGCGTTTTTCTTTTTTCTCAGTTTTGTCACAGGTTGGGTGGGCATTCGTTATGTTGTTACAGAATGTGTCCCTTATTTTGGGCTAAAGCTTTCCGTGGAGGGGAACGTGGATCAGTTTGTACCATTTTTGGGAGGATCTGCCTTGTTGGGGCGGAGCTGTGATCCAGGTGAACAGCAGATCGGGCTTAGGTGGGCATTTGGGCATAGGAGTAGGAAGGCCGGTCAGGCAAATTAGCTTGCTAAGATACGCAGCAGCAGCAAGCAGCCCCCCCATCCAGCCAGCCAGCCAGTCTGGCTGGCAGTGACTGAGTGGTTGACAGACGGCAAGCAACGGAATGTACGTGCTCTGTGATGTCATAGTAGTCAGCTGAGAGAGGCTCGTGATGTCATGGCTGAGCTGGCTGGCTGTCTGGCTGGCTGGCTCTGTGTGTGTGTGTGTGTGTGTGTGTGTGTGTGTGTGCGTGTGTCTGTCTGTCTGTCAATTCATTTCAATTCAATTCAAAGGTGCTTTATTGGCATGATCTATAACAATATTGCCAAAGCAGATACAAATGTTCTATCAATCAAGACAAAACATTGCAATACAAGATTCAGTGGAACAAATATAGTACACATTGAAATAAAATTAAGTAGGATATAAACCATATTTGTTGTTTGTATCAAAATGTGTGTCATGACATCAGAAAAATCACTGTTTTTATTTTGTTTTGCAAATGGAGTGCCACAGGCTGGTGTCTACACACTGTCTCGCAGGCTGTGGCAGGTGGATACATATTGCGCTGCTAAGAAGGCAGTGCGCTCCTCCTCTCCCAGCAGGACGGGGAGTTTGCAGCAATCGGGGATCATGCTGAACTCAGGGATATGCATTTTTAATATTTTAAAGTATGTCTCCCTGATTTTTGTGTATTTAGGGCAGGACAGCAGGAAATGCGCCTGTGTTTCGACCTCCCCTAGGTCACACTGGCTGCACAGCCGCTCTTCTCTGGCAACCCAGAATTTTCTGTAGCGGCCTTTTTCAATGGCGAGGCTGTGGTCACTGAGCCTGTATTTAGTTAGATTTTGTCTCTCTTTTATATTTTGGATTTTTAAGTATTCAGCCAATGTAATGTTTCTATTCAGGGCCCGGTAGCATTCCAATTTGTTTTGTAATTCTAATTCGTGTCTCTAATCTTTTGTGTATTTGCTTTTCAGGTACATGTCAATTTTCCCAATTGTTGTTGTTTTGGTCATTGTGTGTTCGGGCTCTGTGAGCCTCAGAGCCGTGGGGGCGTTTCTGTGTACGTGTAAGATGTTTTTATTAAATTCTAGGTGGAATATTTCCATGGGGCTTTTGTCCCAATTGTTGTTATTGAGGTTCATGAGGGGACCCCACACTTCGCTCCCATATAGCAGGATTGGTTGGATGATGGAGTTTAATATTTTAATCCAAATAGTTATTGGTATTGTTGTTTTCCCAAATTGTGTCTTTATGGCATAAAATGCCCGGCGTGCCTTGTCTTTTAATGCGTTTATAGCCAGGCTGAAGCTCCCTGACGCACTGATGGTCAGGCCAAGGTAGTTGTATCTGGTGCAGTGCTCTAATCCAGTGCTGCCCAGAGTGAAGCGGTACCTGTTTCCCTGAGATGGGGCTTTTTTCTGGAAAACCATAACTCTGGTCTTGTCCAGATTGACTGCCAGGGCCCATTTCTGACAGTACTGCTCTAGCAGCGCCAGGTTCTGCTGAAGCCCCTGCTCTGTGGGCGACAGCAGCACCAGGTCGTCTGCGTAGAGCAGGAACTTGATCTCTGTGTCATGGAGAGTTAGGCTGCGGGCGTCAGACTGCTCCAACACTGTGGCCAACTCGATGATGTAGATGTTGAACAGTGTTGGACTCAGACTGCAGCCCTGTCTCACTCCCCGCCCCTGAGTGAAGAACTCTGTTCTTGAGTTGCCAATTTGAACTCCGCATTTGTTTTCAGAATACATTGGTTTAATGATGTCATAAACTTTACCCCCTACACCACTCTGTAGAAGTTTATAAAATAATCCCTTGTGCCAGATTGAGTCAAATGCCTTTCTAAAGTCTACAAAACAGGCAAATATTTTTCCTTTATTGTTTTGGGTATATTTATTTATGAGGGTGTGTAGAGTGTAAATATGATCGGTTGTGCTGTGTTTTGGTAGGAAGCCAATCTGACTCTTATTCAGGACACTGTGCTTGGTAAGGAAGGCCAGTATCTGGGCGTTGATGATACTGCAGAACACCTTCCCCAGGTTACTGCTCACACAGCTGCCCCAGTAGTTATTGGGGTCTAATTTGTCTCCACTTTTAAAAATCGGGGTGATCAATCCTTGATTCCCGACCTCAGGGAAACACCCGGCTCTCAGCACCAGGTTAAAGAGTTTGAGCAGAGCCTCCTGCAGCTGCGGGCTGCTGTGCTTCAGCATCTCAGGGCTGATGCTGTCGGGGCCGCTGGCTTTCCTGGGTTTGAGGATTTTGAGTTGATGTTTTAGTTCCTGTATTGTAAATGGGTTATCTAAGGGATTTTGGTTATTCTTAATGATTTCTTCCAATTTATTTAGGTTTTTTAATATTTTAACCTGTTCTGGCTTTGGATTGTTTTCAACATTTTGGTAAAGTTTTTCAAAGTGTGTTTTCCAGATTTCTCCATTTTGAATTGGTATTTCATTTTTTGTTTTTGGGGTATTTATTCTGCCCATATAGTGGTCTTTTTTCTTACTGAGGAGTTGCTTGTAGTGCCGCAGGGCCTGGCAGTAGCTGAGGCGAGCCTCCTGGTTGTCGGGCTCTCTGTGTTTAGTGTTGGAGAGATGTCTCAGGTGTTTCCTAGAAGTTTCACACTCCTGGTCACACCACTGTTCTTTTTTTCTTTTAGACGATTTCATATTTTGGTTTTTAATTGTTTTAATGTTTGATTTTAAAGCCAGTCTCTCAAATATTTCATTCAGTGTTTTGGTGGCTGAGTTTATTCCGTTTTGGTTTATTTGATAGTGTGAGGATTGATATCTGTCTAACATGTTTTCAATCTCATCACTATTCAGGGCTCTTGTGTAGTTCTCTGTGCTGGGCTCTGACCATCTCTAACTGGGTGGCAGGGAGACCAGTTTTGTGGGAAGTTTGGCTCTGACTTGTGGCTGCGCTGATCTTTTTAGGTAAAGTGTTATTTGGCTGTGGTCTGATAGTGGAGATTGTTGTCTGACTATAAACGCATTGTTGGCTTGTGGGTCCAGGTCAGTTATGGCATAGTCCACCACACTGCTGCCCAGAGCCGAGCAGTATGTGAATCTCCCCAGAGAGTACCCCCTGGTCCTGCCATTGATGATATATAGACCCAGGCTTTTACATAGGCGCACTACCTGCTTCCTGCTCTTGTTTACCACGCTGTCGTGGCTGTGTCAGTGTGGAGGTGTGTGTGTGGCACAGCGGGGAGTCTCCGAACAGGTGTGTGTTCCCCTCTGTATTGATGTAGTCCATCTCTCTGCCAGTCCTGGCATTGAGATCGCCACACAGCAGTACAGAGCCCAGGGTCTGGAAGTGGCAGATTTCGTTTTGAAGCTCATGAAAGCCTTCCTCATTATAGTAGGGGGAGTCTGCGGGTGGCATATAAATTGCACATAGGTATATATCTGTGTTATTTTGTAGGGTGTCTTTTCTGATTTTCATCCACAGGTGTGTGTCTCCTCTCTGTACTGGGCATAGGGCTGCTCGGAGCTCCTCCCTGTACCACACGATAATCCCCCACGAGGCCCTGCCACACCTGACTTTGGGTTTTTTATAGGAGGGCACAATCAGCTCCCTGTATCCATTGTATCCATCCAGTGTATAGACATATCTGCACAGCACCAAGTCTCTACAAGAATGAAAATATCTGAACTATTTACAGTGTTGATCAGTTCAGGGCCTGTGCTCTTCATTCCAAAAGTTGAGGAGCGTAAACCCTGCATATTCCAACTGCTTATTTTAAAGGACATGTTAATATATTTTATTATACTTGTCTCTTCTACATAAGAAAGTTTAATTTGTGGTCTACAACTGATATTATATTACTATTAATAATTATATATGGATATACATAATAATCACTCAAAGATTTTATGTTTGCATCAAAATATCAGAATAATTAAATCACATTTTTTCTTACTCTCCATCTCCACAACCATATATATGTGTGTTGAGGCTCAGTTAACTCAGCAGTGTGGAACAGATGACACTGAGGAGTTGCCTTATCTGGGCCAGCTGGGCAGCATCGGGCCTCCAGGCTCTGGAAGCCGCTGCTGCGTGGCTGTGTGGCTGTGCTGGTCCCCGGCTGTCCGCTCTGCTGTGCTGGACGGGCCCTCTGGGGATGGGGGGGTGGGGAATGGGGCCGCGGGGTCTCAGGGGCTGGGGCTGGGGTGGAGCCGGTGGCTGGGGATGTGGCCGGGGGCTGGGGGGTTTGCTCCTGGTCTCGAGGTGGGGGTGTGTGGGGTTTCGGCCCAGGGTTGTGTCCTTGAGGACCTTTGAGATGATCCTCACACCCGTCTTGTTGAGGTGGACGTGGTCATACAGGTGATGTGGCTGGACGTCTCAGTGGTGTGCCAGGTGGACGTTGGGGAGGAGGGCACATCTTCGGGACACTTCTGCGTTGATGGCCTGGATGATGTGCAGGGGCACGTCTGTGCGGGGCAGCAGTGTGGAGATGGAAATTTTGGCAGTTGGGAATTCCTCTGTGGCTTTCGTTGCTACCTGTCTCAGGGCTGAGGCCACATCGCCCCTGCGGGCACTCAGGTCGTTAGTGCCGGTGTGGATGAGGATGTGTTTGACTTGGCAAAGCCTCCTCTTGGAGAGCAGCTCCAGGGCTCTCTGTGCTGTGGAGCACCAAAGCTTTTTCACTTTTCGCCCAGGGAAGAGGCGCCTCTCAACCACGAACTTCCCATTGGATTCGCTCAGAATGACCACCTCTGCGTTGACCTGCCACTCCGGGTTTGCGTCGGGAGTGGTGGGGGCAGCGGGTGTGTTTTGGGGGAGTGGCGTTTCAGGGGGTTGTGTATTAGTGGCAGGTCTGGTGATAGTGGGTGTGTCAGGAGTGGTGGGGAGTGTGGGTGGATCAGTGGGTGCGTCAGGGGTTGGAGGTGTTGTGAGGTCAGTGCAGTGCAGTCTCTGTGCTCCAGTGATGTGTAGCTCCTCTCTTAGCTCCTCCAGCTGGCTCTGCAGGCTCCTCAGCTAGCTGTGCTGGGGTGTCCAGGTCAGCTCCTCCCTCGCTCTGCGCAGCTCCGTCCTCAGGGTTTGGCTCTGCTCCTCCAGGTCTCTCACTGCTGCTCTCAGCTCATGGATCTCAGCCTTGTGCTGCATCTTTAGTCTGTGCGTCTCATCCCGGAGCTGATCACACAAGGAGGTCTGGGCCAGGGTGCTCAAGGTCTGCTCCCTGAACTCCGCAAACTCCAGCTCCAGCACTGATAGGCATTCCTTTAGTGTTTTAATGTTGCTGGAGAGTTTTGGGGAGACAGGGGGGCAGTCTGTGGGAGATGGGGCACTGTCTGGCTCCGTGTGGCTGGGGGCAGACTGCAGGGTGGCCGGCTCTGGCTCTTGTTTCTCTACCTCAGTCTGCTGCTTTGAGGTGTGGAAGCCGAGAGCTAATTGGTCCAGGCTGCTCTCGCTGCCCTGCACCATGATGGTCCCGTTGTGGTATACATTAAAAGTGAGCATCACACTGTCTGTGTCTTTCTCTACCAGCACTGAGATCTGCCTGCCTCTGCTAATGCCCCTCTTGTTGTTATTGGGGTATGTCTGGCACAGGGTTTTGTGAAAGGCGGTGTAGAACAGTAGATTGTTCTTGACCCTGTTTTCTCCTTTACCAGTGTAGTCTAGGATGAGGGTCTCAGGAGATGCTCTCATCACAGCTTGTTTGTAGTCCTTCTTAGCCTGTGCAGAGCGAATGTCTTCAGGGTATCGGATTTCAAAAGGCAGCTCTGCAGTCAGACTGCTGTTCGATAGATTTCTATCAGTCTCAGTGGCAGTTGGGCTCTCTCCTACTGTCACTCTATTCAAATCGGAGCTCTGCATTTTCATTGGCTGAGTCAACTACTGAGAATGCTTATTTATTTTATTAATACATATTTTTTTGTTTAATTATTTGTCTCTTACCTCCAATTCTTGTCTTCAGCTTTTCTTTTCTGACTTTTCTTCCTGAACTGTCTCTCTGCTTTCTTCTTTTTGTGTTTCTCTTAAAATTATTATTTTTTGAATACTTTTTCTTCTGAATTTCTATTCCATGTCTTCTGTGTATGTTTATAGTGCTATATATTCATTTGTAAATCACAAATTAAATCCGCTTATGTATAAAAACAAATGTTTTTAGGAGCTCATATTCCTCTCTCTCTCTCTCTCTCTCTCTCTCTCTCTCTCTCTCTCTCTCTCTCTCTCTCTCTCTCTCTCTCTCTCTCCCTCTCAATTCAATTCATTTGTATTGTCAAAGCAATTGGACATACATACATATACATACATACATACATACATACATACATACATCTACACGGAAAATAAATAATAGAATTATGAATCACAATAAGATGTAATGAAGTACAGAAAATGAAAATGTAAAAAAATGTGATCTTTAATACATACAAATAAAGAAAATAGGTTTACTATTTCCAGATTCCTTTTTTGAAATACAATGACATGCATAACAAACAAGTATTTACATTATATTTACAGCCGGTGCTCGTGTGTCACTGTGTCCCTCAGGCTGTGGTAGGCGCTGACATATTGGGCAGCCAGGGTGGCTGTGTGTCCCTCCCCCAGGAGGACTGGCGTTTTTCTTTTTTCTCAGTTTTGTCACAGGTTGGGTGGGCATCCATTATGTTGTTACAGAATTTGTCCCTTATTTTGGGCTAAAGCTTTCCGTGGAGGGGAACGTGGATCAGTTTGTACCATTTTTGGGAGAATCTGCCTTGTTGGGGCGGAGCTGTGACCAGGTGAACAGTAGATCGGGCATAGGTGGGCATGTGGGCAGAGGAGTTGGAAGGCCGGTCAAGCAAATAAGCTTGCTAAGGTACGCAGCAGCAGCAAGCATCCCCCACATCCAGCCAGCCAGCCAGTCTGGCTGGCAGTGACTGAGTGGTTGTCAGACGGCAAGCAACGGAATGTACGTGCTCTGTGATGTCATAGCAGTCAGCTGAGAGAGGCTCGTGATGTCATCGCTGAGCTGGCTGGCTGGCTGGCTCTGTGTGTGTGTGTGTATGTCTGTGTGTGTGTGTGTGTGTCTGTTTGTCTGTTTTTCAGTCTGTCTGTCTCTCTCTCTCTCTCTCTCTCTCTCTCCCTCTCAATTCAATTCATTTGTATTGTCAAAGCAATTGGACATACATACATTCATACATACATATATATATATATATATATATATATATATATATATATATATATATATATATATATATATATATATATATATATACATACATACATGCATACATGCTAGAAAGTCATTACTATGTTATCTTAAAGGCTAACTAAGCAGAACATATATCATTATAGAACAGAGTCCATAGGTCTACACATGGTTTTAGGGAACAGGCACGTAGGTCATACCGTTTGACATTGTTTCCAAGGTTCTCATCGTAAATAACAAACAGAAATCAAACTAGCTTCTGGCCTGACCTTCTAGCTTGACTCTATCTTTCCGCCTTATATACTTGGTGAATAATTGAGGAAGTAGCACCAAGTGACCACATTAGGCTGCCTGAGGGTTTCTGGGGAGTGTAGTTGTCTAGGGTCGGTTTTCTTCCCTAGAGTGCAGACCTTGCAGCAGACCTGGCCTGACATGTCTGCCATGTATGACCCTGCCCCTTGGTTTGTCCCACATCCTCCCCCCCAGCTGCGACCCCATAGGTCGAGCGACAGCCGCAAAAAAGCATGCACCCGGGACAGCCCATCAACATTCCCCATGGCCTTCCCTGGCCTGTGCTGCAGGGTGAAATGAAAATGTTGGAGACTCAAAAACCACCTCATCACACGGGCATTCCTGTCTTTCGAACGATGCATCCAAGTGAGGGGGGCATGGTCAGTGATCAGGGTGAAGTGCCTGCCCAACAAATAGTATCGAAGACTGTCCAAAGCCCACTTCACTGCCAAACATTCTTCTTCAACTACCAAATAATTTATTTCATTGGATTCCAACTTTCTGCTAAGGAACAACACCGGGTGTTCGTGATCACCCATTCTTTGGGACAAAACCACTCCGATCCCCACCTCAGAGGCGTCCGTCTGGACTATAAATTCTTTCTGAAAGTCAGGTACCATTAAAACGGGGTTGCGGCAGAGCGCCTCCTGTAGGCTCCGGAAAGCCCGGTTTGCTGTATCACCCCATCTAACCATATTGGGTTCTGTAGCCTTAGTCATATCAGTCAGAGGGGCCGCTAAGGTAGCATAGTTGGGAATAAACCTCGGGTAATACCCAGTTAACCCTAAAAATGCCCTAACCTGCTTTTTATTGACAGGCCTAGGCCAAGAGTTTATGGCTTCAACCTTGGATATTTGGGGTTTCACCATACCCCTCCCTACTTTATAGCCCAAGTATTTGGCCTCTTCCAACCCCAAATTGTATTTGGTTGGATTAGTCATCAGGCCTGCTGCATGTATTGAATCCAATACCGCTTGGAGCTGAGACAAATGTGATTCCCAATCTGGACTGTGAATGACCACATCATCTAAATATGCTGCCGCATACGTCCTGTGTGGTCTAAGTATGTGGTCCATCAACCTTTGAAAGGTGGCAGGAGCACCATGCAGGCCAAAGGGCATCACTGTGTAGTGAAACAGACCATCTGGGGTTGCAAAGGCTGTTTTTTCTTTGGCACCCGGGGTCAAGGGAATCTGCCAGTAGCCTTTGGCTAAGTCAATAGTTGAAATATAGCGAGCATTCCCAATATTCTCTAACAATTCATCTACTCGGGGCATTGGGTATGCATCAAACTTTGAAATTTCATTAACCTTTCTAAAATCATTACAGAATCTCCAGGAGCCATCAGGTTTGGAAACCATGACTATAGGGCTGGACCACTCACTGTGGGATTCTTCAATAACCCCTGCCTCCAGCATTTCCTTAACCTCATTTCTAATAGTGTTCCTGCGAGCTTCTGGTACCCTGTAAGGCCTCATATTTACCTTCTTTCCTGGGAGAGACACAATGTTGTGAGAGACTAAATGGGTACGCCCCGGTATGCCTGAGAAAACTTCCCTATTACGTATTATCAAGTCGTTCACCTCCTTCAACTGGTCAGGTGACAAGGCAGCTGCAATATTCACCTTCGGTGTCCCTAGTGGCTGAGGGGGGTAAGTCAACATCAACACTTCCCTGTCCTTCCAGGCTTTTATTAAGTTGACATGATATATTTGTTCTGGGGGTCGGCGGCCGGGTTGCTGAACCTTATAGTTCACTTCCCGTATTCGCTCTATAATCTCATAAGGTCCCATCCACGTAGCCAGAAATTTACATTCTACAGTGGGAACCAACACCAACACCCTATCACCAGGCTGGAACACCCTCAGTGTAGCCTGACGATTATAGGCGAATTGTTGGTGTTCCTGTGCCTGCCTTAGGTGCTCTCTCACAATGGGAGTGACTGTGGCTATTCTCTCTTGCATAGCATTGATGTGCTCGACTACACTCCGGAAAGGAGTGGACTCGTGTTCCCACGTTTCACGGGCTATGTCTAATATCCCCCTGGGGTGCCTCCCATATAACAGTTCAAAAGGCGAAAAGCCCAGGGAAGCCTGTGGGACTTCCCTAATGGCAGACATCAAGTAGGGCAGCATGAATTCCCAATTTTTCCCATCCTTATCGATTACCTTTCTTAGCATGGACTTCAGGGTCCTATTAAATCTCTCAACCAACCCATCTGTTTGTGGGTGGTAGACTGATGTTCTCAACTGCTTAACCTGCAACAATTTACACAGATCGGTCATAACCTTAGACATAAAGGGTGTGCCCTGATCTGTTAATATCTCCCTCGGTATCCCCACCCTACTACACATCAACATTAGCTCTTTTGCAATACCTTTTGAAGCCATGGTCCGCAGTGGAATGGCTTCTGGGTACCTTGTGGCATAATCCAAAATAACCAGTATATACTGATGCCCTCTGGCTGATTTCGGGAGAGGTCCCACCACATCCATAGCTATCCTAGCAAAGGGGGTCTCTATGATGGGCAAAGGGACCAGTGGGCTTCTGAAGGCTGGTTTAGGAGCATGTAGTTGACATTCAGGACATGAGCTACAATGTTCTGTCACGTCTGCATGTACGCCTGGCCAGTAAAACCTCCTCAGGAGTCTATCCTTGGTTTTGTCCATCCCCAGATGTCCCCCCAGGATATGCCCATGTGCCAGATTGAGAACTGTTCGTCTGAATGGGGTGGGAACTAGCAATTGCTCCACAATGTCCACCCCTATCTTATTTACACGGTACAATAGGTCATTTTTTACCATAAAATAAGGATAAGCTGTTGGCGGGTCTGCAGTAGTCATAGGGGTCCCATTTACTACCTTCACATTTTCTTTAGCATAGTGTAGAGTGAGATCTCGCACCTGTGCGCTGCCAAAATCAGTGGGGAGTCCCTCTAACACTGACACTTCTACATTGTCAGCTTCAGGGGTCTCTATGAATGGATTCTCACCCACCCTGCTAGTGCTGGGTTCCTCACCCTCCATAGGGTCATCTACGTCACTACATTCCACCCCTATGTTTTCAGTTTAATTTTCCCCAACCAAAACCTTCACTGTCGACTCAACTGGAACCAGGTCTACTTTTAGCTCTAGTTGTGGGATCGAGGCAACTTCTGGCTTACAGTTTTCAGTGTGCATTTCCAATTTACTATGTTTTCTATCTAGTTTTCCAAAATTAGGAAAATATCGTCCCAGTATCACATCATATGGCATGTTGGGTACCACACCGACTTCGTAATCTAGTTTCCCGGCCTCTGTCTGTATGTTTACAAGGGCTGTGGGATAGGGGCGTGTGTCACCATGTGTGCATGTGATACTGAGCTCCTGATGTCTATCCAGCTTGTTGGTCGCTACTAGTTTTTCTGTGACCAGTGTAACCATACTGCCAGAGTCGAGTAGAGCAGCCACTTCTTTCTCATCGACTATCACTGTACACATGTGTTTTGGATTAGGTACTCCGCCTATGAAAACATCCGTCCCAACAGGGCAGGCATAAAATACCGGTTTCTCTTTCCCCATATCACACACATTACATTGCATTGGTTCCTCTCTACCTGGGCAGTGGGCCGCAATATGTCCTACTTTGTCACAATTGTAGCAGACAATTGGTTGTGATGGTGACCCCCTATAACCCTTAGTCTCGGCTTTAGGCCCCACCTTTGCCCCCCCCAGTCTTGCTCTTTTCTTCCAACCCAGCGCGTCATGTTTCCCAGAGTACTTTGGAACCATCTTACCCGGTCCGCTGGTTCGTCATGGCCTGGGGAACGAGTTTTTAACCTCCGGTACATGCTCTGCTGCTCCGGCTGTATAGAACCGCTCTACAATGGCCACCAAGGTGTCAGCGGACAGCACCTCATTCTGGCCAACCCAGCGTCGAACATCCTTGGGCAAACAGCGTTGGTAGTTGTCAAGGACTATGGCCTCCACCACCTCGGCTGATGAATGGACCTCTGGCTGTAGCCATTTCCTGGCCAGATGGATCAGATCAAACATCTGCGTTCGGATTGGTTGTCCTGGTTGGTAGGCCCACTGCTGAAACCGATGTGCCCTCACTGCGGTGGTCACGCCCAATCGGGTCATTATCTCCGCTTTCAATTTATCATAGTCCTGGGCGTCCTTCAGCTCCAGATCAAAGTACGCTTTCTGTGCATCCCCTGCCAGATAAGGTGCCACAAGCCCTGCCCAGGAATCTTTTGGCCATCCCTCTCTCCGCTGTCCTCTCAAAGGTCATAAGGAAGGCCTCAACATCGTCCTGTTTTGTCATTTTCTGCAGAAAGTGATTGGTGCGGGGAGTGGAATGGGTTGCAGCCCCCTGTGGCCCAATCCTGGTTGCAAGTGCTTCAACACTCTCTTTCAGCTCTTTAGTCACCTTTTCCTGCTCTTCTCTAAACATTTTATTTGTATCATGCTGGACCTGCAGTGCTTCCTGATGCATCCGCATAGCATCCTGGTGAGCCACCTGCTGCACCCTGGTCGCTTCCTGTTGGGCTATTACAGCCTGTAGTTTTTTTTTTTTTGGATAAAAAAATTCACTCAGCCAGTCTGGGTTTCATGAGGTGCTGCCCGCATTCTACACCAAATGTGACAAAACGCCTTGGCTGTACACATGTGTGGGTCTTCTCTGTGATCTTCTTAGGAGTAAAAACCAGTCATGACCCAGGGAGGAGGTTGCAAATACAGGGCTGTGCCTGTATGTTTACTTCAAACAAAACAAATCTGAAAACAAAACCTAACTCACACTGGAGTTGTAACTAATCTTACATAATCATTCTATTTTAAACAAAGTCTGGAATAAATAAGTCTTGGCTTTCTCCTTATGAGCTACCTCTGTTTTCCAGATAACTCACCCTATTGTCTCTCACTTCTCTCTCTCT